>NC_047676.1:36415559-36789597 GCF_011762505.2 Arvicanthis niloticus | reverse complement strand
TTTTTTTTTTTTTTTTTTTTTTGGTTTTTTAAGACAGGGTTTCTCTGTGTAGTCCTGGCTGTCCTGGGACTCACTCTGTAGACCAGGCTGGCCCAAACTCAGAAAATCTGCCTGCTCTGCTCCCAAGAGCTGGGATTAAAGGCGTGTGCCACCACCGCCGGGCCGAGTTATAATTTCTTAAATGGTACAAAATTTACTTTGATTTTAAATTTAAGGTTTTCTTTGTACTAGCTTCTTATTGGTGTTGGGGGAAAAAAAACACAAACAAACCCCAAAAACACCAAATATGCATGAGAAAACAAACCCGAGTATCTTTGAATTGGCATTTATAATAGTATATAGCACAGAAAGACTGAGCTGCTCTCATGCAGCTGATCATACTAATGTCAGTAATGCTAGTAATATCTCATTGATACTCTCATGAAAACAGTCATTTCAATTCTGTTTCTAAATATTGCTACTGTTCCCAAGAAGGAATCATGTCTACCTGAGTTTGCATCTTGAATCCATCTTTCTAGTATCTTTTTCTACTAAAACTTGCCCTAAAGTACAGAGGGAAAACAGCTTTCTGAGCTATGAGCCATTTTAACCATACATTATATATCCAGTGGTAAAATAAGACAATTCAAAGTCATCCCATATTAACTGCAACATCCCAAATCAACACTCAGATACTCACAGAGTTTAGTCTCACCAGTCTTCTTCTAATTGATTGGAACCAGCTATTTACTTTTAATTTTATGCCATTTATTTTTCCCCATAAAATATACAGCTAGGATGTTTCTCATGTTCTTTCTATCTTGTGTTTGTATCCGTGTAACTAATATCCTTTTCTTTCTTATTTTTCTGAAAGCTATCTACCTAAATTTTTTTACATAATTTACACATTCAGATTATAGAATTAATTCTTCAATGGTGTTGCAAAAAAAAAAAAAAACATGAAACAAAATGAAACAAACCCAATTATCTTTGGATTGGCATTTATAATTGTTTCCAACAAGGATGTATACATCCTTGTTGACACAGCTGTAGTCAATTGTGAAACTTCTGGAACTTGAAAGTATTTGAATGCTGACTTCATGGTAATGTAGAGATGTATCCTGATGGTCTTCCAAAGACATTGTCATTCATTGTAATGTGTTCCCTGACTAAATGAAAGGGAATCAACAGAGAAAATCTTGAGTCCTTTATAACGAGATGTGGAAGATTATTATGAGCTATTCTTTGTCTTATTCTCCCATGAGAGTGTTGAGTACTTTCCTCCCATTCTTTTCCTCAGTGTGAGGAAAGGATGTTTGTTGGTCAGAAGGGATCTCATTACAGTGCACCTCCTCTAGACCAGCCTGAGGTGGATCTATGCATACATTCAAATGTGAAAATATTGATAATTTTATGTATCTAGTTCTATAATACTTACAGACATGTGTAGACAAAAAGACTATTAAATCATTAGAACAATTAAACCGTTTGAGAATAGCTTGAGAAAATCATGAAAGCAGGGTACAGGAGAAATTTTACAACTTGAATGTTTATTTCTTTCCCTGACTGCATTTGGACTGAGAAATGCATGCTGTTAATTATTAAGTCAGTCAACAATGGTGTGTGGAAATCTCAGTGCTATTTTCTTTCATACTGAGGTACTAAGATATGATATACGTGTAATCTGAGTGTCCCTTAATGAGAATTCACTAACCATCAAAGTTAGCATTCTATCTCATTAAGGTGCTTCAGTTCAGTCTTCCACATAAAGTGTACTAAGTGTATGCCTGCCTCAGGAAATGCTGGTTGCTGTTCCCTTTTCCTAAAGTGGAGGATGTTGGCTACAGAAATAGAATTGGAAGCAAATGATTCCATAGGAGGATCAGAGGATAACTTCTGAAATCATTCGATAAGAGTCTTGAAAAACAATGGCTAATCAATAAAAAATAATATCAGTTGGATTGTTTATGTCTGCTGGGTTTTTTTTTTTTTTTGCATCAGAACTTTTTGTGAAAATCATTATTCTTTTGAAGTATAAAACAATTGAGTAATTTCCTTCTTTAATAAGAAAGCAAATAAATCACCTTCCTTATGGACTATTTCAAGAGAACTAGCCTGGCATTCAGTGAGAAGCAGCTTCGCATTATTTCTTGGGTTATTAATGCCATATGTCAAATTGAAGATTTGCCCATGTATTTTTATTCTTATTTTTGAGAATCTAAAGGAGCTCATTGACAGCGGGAATTATGCATGAATCACCATCTTCCCAGCTTTGGTATGCTTGTAGAATCAAAAGCAGTAAGTTTTTTTTTAAATAGGGAACAGATTTTGTTTAAGTAGTCTTCTTTCTGAACTTACTTGCTACACACTTCCAGTTGCGTCTGCACGAGTATTCAAGGGTGTGACTGAAGGACTCAGCATTGAACTTCTAAATATTTTATATGGAATCTTTTCTTTTACTTCTTTTCTCTCTCTCTCCTTCTTTCTTCTTCCTACTCTTCTTTCTCTTATTCCACAAGTGCATGCACATACGTGTGTACACACACACACACAAGAGAGAGAGACAGAGACTCAGGGAGATAGAGATCTGTAGTATTATTTTATTAATTTAACAAAATATATTCTGCCTTTTGCCTCTTCTAAGTACTATTTGGTGTTTAAATTTTCTGTAGAATTGTTCATGGGATCAGATCGAGGATTCTGTGAATCATAAAACTTACATTTGTATAAAGCTTATGTGGATTTAAATGTCAAAACAGATTATCCATGAAGAAATGCTGAAACAGATGCATTACCTGCTAAGAATACACAGAACACTGAGTGGCATCACAGGGTAAGAGCTTTAAGTTGAGAGTTAGGCTTCTAAATATAGCTGAGTGCTCAATCCTTCCCGTCTTTTCTCACCACCTTACACAGCAGAGTATTCCCCAGGCTTATCTCTTAGATTGCATAAGCAATATAGCAACTTGAAATTACTTGTTGCTGAAGATTTTTGTCTATATGTATGCAATTTAAGGTGATTCCTTCAGAATTTAGATCTTACTAATATGTGTAATTGGTAATTCATATAATTATTTCGCAGTTGTTAGAATGATCACTTAATCCTAAGATTGACATAAATTTTGCACAAGAGAGGTGTTTCCTACACAATTTCAATTTTGTTAAGTGCTGATGGCATGGATTAGTGCTTGCTAGGGACTGATATCATTATGACAACATTGGGTAGTAAAGATGACATTGTGTGACATACTGTTTTGCCCAGGTGGAATTAATAATAATTTGACTTGAACTACAATTGTCAAAATGGTAAAGATTTATGCAGAACATGCTCTTTTTTTCTTTTAAACACCTTTATATGAAACAAACATAAGATACCAATTAAAGTGCTGCCGAAAATGTATTGTGCTTTCAGTCAGTAGGTCAGGCATCTGTGAGACAGATGTCCTTACAGTGAGGCCATGGGCAAGTTAATGGAACTCAGAATCATATCATCATTTCTAAGAAATATAAAGAAGGACCGTTATAGCTTCCAGTAGCTATTGTGCTAATCATAAGATCTAATATGTTGTTATAAGAGATTCATATAAACCATACTCAATGATTTTGCTTGTGGTTCTGATCTTACTGTAATAATATCTCAATATTATTACAATATTATTTCAATATTTCTTATTGAAATAATACTTGAGAATCCATAAGCACATGATTCTTTTGGGATCTATTTGTGTATCATACAATGATAGGCAACCAGATGAGACTTGAGACAAGTAAGAAAATGCATCCTTCCTACACAGTAGAGTAAAATAAAGTTGAAACATCTGAATATTTATACATGTTAACACATATTCACAGTTTACAATAATAGAAAACTTAGTTTTCCTCAGTAAATATAAAAGGTGTTCTCCCATATCTTTTATAATTGCAACTTCTATAAATGTATTAACAAAATTGTTGGATCAATATTTTTTTCCGTTGCAGTGTTAGTGCTTAGCTTTGGTAGAAAGAGCATAAGCCCTGTAGAAATCCATATAGAAAATGAAAAAGTGAGAAAGCTGTGGCATTCTGTCAATACACAAAGATATATTAAATGTTAAGGGAAAAGTCTCCCTTTGCTGAGGTGGAGGGTCAGAGCTGGTAACAAGTGAAAGTATGTTTTTATAGTGACAAAATAAAAGTTATATATACCTCAATATGAAGGACTAAATTTTAAGTAGTTTATGTTCTTATACAAATTTGTTTTCTCTATGGTTTGTTTTCTGTGTCTTAGCTATTTCCATATCTGAAATGGAATTTTAATATTTTCTTATGACATGTATTTGTGAAAAGGTCAGAACTGCACATAGCAGGAGAATGCATTAATGTATGCATGTGGATTATAATCAATCATACAAAAATACAAACACCATTAATCAATTTAACCTTTTAGTTGGTGAAATACATTATGTAAATAACAGAAAGCTTTATGATTATTTGCCCTTAAATATACAGTCTTTGATGTGTCAGACTTTTATAGCTTGTCCCACTTAATACTCATAAAATACAAATTATCCTCATACCATGTGATATGCTATATAAACTGTCTAGTCTTCAAGTTATCTCAAAATATTATCTAAAATTTGTTTTGAATATGATAACATAAATATCTGTATTACCAAATTATATATTTGATACATTTTATAATATAATAATTGAAAATTAATATCAGAGCAGTGTCTTATATGTATAACTATTCTGCTTCATTTGTGTACCAGGTAGGAGCTTTACTTAGAGGAGAAATTTGAGCCTAGAGGAAGAATTACTCACCTAGAATTGGTAGCTCACTATTGCAATTCTGGTACCCAGAAAGCTGAACTATTAGGCTGAGATCAAGGCCAGCTTGAGTTAAATAGTGTGTTCTAGGCCAAATAGTTCAAATAAAAATATGACACCCCAACTCAAACAAAGTTCACAAAACTTCTGGGTCTCTGTTCACAATTTCATTGTGCTTAATTTGTTTAAGATTTTTTCATGACCAATATGTGAAAATATCATATTAGTAGATGTATAACATTCAAAAGTACCATCTTAAAACAAATGAGTTTGAGAGTCATCCTTATAAAATTACTTGACTTTACAATTAAATAATTAAATAAACTCAATCTATTCAACTGTACTATTAAATTTAAAATGTTCAATCTACTTGTAGAAAAAAGTAGGCCATAAAAATATTTTTATTTTCTGAAAAGATATTTATGGTGACCCGGGCAGTGGTGGCGCACGCCTTTAATCCCAGCACTTGGGAGGCAGAGGCAGGTAGATTTCTGAGTTCAAGGCCAGCCTGATCTACAGAGAGAGTTTCAGGACCCCCAGGGCTACACAGAGCAACCCTGTCTCGAAAAAAGCAAAAAATATATATATTTATGGTGAAATCACTATAAATATTTAAAGTAATTTTCAATTTGAAACAATTTTATAAGTATTTTTATTGAATTCTTAGTTTAAAACTTTGAGCTAATAGAAAAACCAAACTTTGATCAGTTTTTTTTTCTAATATAATGTACCACATTAAAATAAATATGACAAAAATATCCATGATTTAAGCATCATTAATTTTTAGTTTATAGATCTATTTTCTGTAAATTTTGCATTTTATCATCATTATTGAAACCAAAAAAAAAAAGTACACAAATAACTCAATGGATTAATTGACCAAGAAACAGGGGAAAGCAAGCTCCTCCACTTTTTTCTTTTTTTGACTGAATACTAAACTTGCTCTGACTTTATTTCATATATTTTATAAAATTTTAAATTGACATATGAAATGAGGAATTTTGTTATTTTATCCTGACATTTTGATTTATATGTATCATTGCATTTAATTTGTTTTCAATGCCACCCCTTACTATAAATTTCTCCTACTTTTCTTCTCTCCTTTGTCATTCAACTCACCCTAACCAATCCATTTTCCCCTGCATAGAATATATTTTTATCACAGATTCCACAAATAAGAGAAAACATACACTATTTATCAAAGTCCAGCTTACTTCACTTAACATATGTCTTAGGGTTTTACTGGTGTGAACAAACACCATGACCAAGGCAACACTTAAAAGGTCAACATTTAATTGGGGCTGGCTTACAGATTCAGAGGTTCATTCCATTATCATCAAGGAGGGAACATGGCAGCATCCAGGCAGGCATGATGCAGGCAGAGCTGAGAGTTCTATATCTTCATCTGAAAGCTGCTAGTGGAAGATTGATTTCCAGACAGCTAAGAGGAGGGTGTTAAAGCTCACACCTACAGTGACATACCTACTCCAACAAGGCCATACCTCCAAATAGTCCCACTCCCTGGGCCAAGCATATTCAAACCATGACAACATACTAATATATAATTGGTGCACTGAGGTCTAGTTTTGTCAAGTGACATCACAAATATTGTAATAGAAGGGTTACTTCCTTTGGTTAAGTTCATTTTGATATTATAAACAACATGACTTATTGCTACATTCTCAGTCTCCATGAAAATTAACTCGCACATGCTCTGACTAAGAACACTGCAAACCAAGTTGACCACATTTATATGAGTAGTAAAAAGGTACAAATAAAATTTCCATCTAAGGTAGACACTTTATTAGTGTAGTTATTAGTTGTTTTTATTTGTCAGAAATTTATCTATTTAATGACTTCAGAGATATACTAACAAAATAAAAAAATCAAATTTATATGTGAAGGCCTCTATAACTTTATTGCAACCACTAGTCATTGTACAATGACAAATACCAAAGTCAATTAATGGTTGTGGTCTCCTAGCCTCTGAAACTGAAGAAGACCAAACATCTCCTGCCCTGACTATAGTCACAGGCACATATGAAGTGAAATGATGACATATTCAAATGAACATATACTCTTGGGAATTGACAACCTGTTAAGCTTCACTACTTGTCACTCTCCAATATATATATACATATATATATATACTGTTCTATCTGATCATAGAATTCCCCATGCACCTGTCTACCTCTCTGGCTTCTGTCTCTGTAAGTGATATAGTAACACATTTCTTCAGCGATTGGAGAAATAGGTTGAACACAGTGATCAAATAACTTAGGTTCACTGATCTCACACTGTTCTTACATCTTCCATCATGTGATTATGCCCTAGATTCTTTGTGTGTACATGACTCTTAGTGCATTATATCTCAGATTCTCCTGAGATTATATTAATTAACATATTTATACTTGTTCTTGTTATACATTATAATAATTCAGGTATTTAATAAAGGAATATTCAGCCTTCTATAGTAACAAATTTACAATTTCTCTGAAATCTGATGAGTTGAAAGTTTTGTTTGACATTTTTATGCTAAAGGTGCTAAATATGAATTAGGATGTAATATACATAAGTTCTAGAACACATTCCTATTCTTTTCTCTGCAATTTATGTGATACCAAATTGAAAAATAATTAAGAAAATCTTCAGAAAAATGCCTAGAAAATATTTTATGTTCAAATTAGGAAAATATGAAACTACATTATTTCTACAATAAAATTCTGGGAAGAACTTGACAAACATGCTCATGCATGCGTGCATGTGTGGGGGGGGGCATGTGTGTGTGTGCGTGTGTGTGTGCATGTGTGTGTGGGGGACATGTGTGTGTGTGTGTGTGGGCATGTGTGTGGGGGGGCGTGTGTGTGTGCATGTGTGTGTGTGTGTATGTGTGTGTGTGTGGCATGTGTGTGTGTGGTGTGGGGGGGGCATGTGTGTGTGTGGTGTGTGGGGGGGGATATGTGTGTGTATGTGTGTATGTGTGCATGTGTGTGTGTGTGTGGTGTGGGGGGGCATGTGTGTGTGTGCATGTATGTGTGTGCATGTGTGTGTGCATGTGTGTTTGAGTTTTTGGTACTAGAAATAGAGCATGGGGCTTCATGCATACTACCAAACACTCTGAAACTGAATGATATTCCCATCTCACAAATTATCATCAATTATAATTATTCATTGATAAATTAATTATATAAGTAAAGCACCTTAAAAATTACAAAGTTGTTATGTAAGGAACATTGTTAATTTTTTTGTTTACTGAAATGAAGATAAGGTTTTTTTTTTTTTTTTTTTTTGGTTTTTCAAGACAGGGTTTCTCTGTGTAGCCCTGGCTGTCCTGGAACTCACTCTGTAGACCAGGCTGGCCTCGAACTCAGAAATCCGCCTACCTCTGCCTCCCAAGTGCTGGGATTAAAGGCGTGTGCCACCACTGCCTGGCTGAAGATAAGGAAATTTTTGATTAAATTACCTCACACACAATTTATTTGTTGACTTTCATTTAAAATCAAGTTATATATAATTTGAAATATTTGAACTATAAGCTAAAGTACATTAAGTATATGGTCTACAATTCATTAGATTATATTCTTATCACTGTAGACTAAAATGTAGTGAGGTGATTTTTAAAAGATAGAAAGAGATAAAATGTATAATAACACCAGTAATAATTATAATAAAAAGACATGTTTCAGGATTTTTACAAAGTTTTGGCTTCTCAGTATTCTTTATTAAGGTACCCATATTTTAAATGTGATGTTTATAATGATCATTTGTATTTTATTCTTAATATTTTGTCTAAAGCTAAAATTTAGTCTATCTATAAAAATGAGAGCAGTAGATATTGGCAATTATAGCCTGTTCTCTAGTACTAAATTACATGGACTCCAATATTAGTTCTTGGTCTGGCCTGATAGCTCAGTATGCAAAGGCATTTGTCAAACCTGAAAATCCGAATTTAATGCCCAGTATATTCATAGTTTATGGAAAGTAGCTACTCCTAAAAGTTGTCCTCTGACCTTGAACTCCACATGTGTTCCATGGCATACACCCACACACAAATATACAGACAAAGAAAAATAATGTATGAAATATAATTAAAAGTATATATTACTTCTTCTGTTGGCAAATTTGTGACCTCAATAGGGCATTTTTGTTCTCTTCTCATTGTTAACTATTGGTCAAGTGATGGTATGAATGATATCTCTGGAAAGTATGGTCACAGGAGCCATTAATCTCAGAAATCAAGAACCTTTCCAATGCTGGGCAAGTCTTTAATCCCAGCAATCAGAAGGCAGAAGCAGGTAAATATCTATGATTTAGAGGCCAGCCTAGTCTACATAATGAGTTCAGGGACAGCTAACAGAAGATAGAGATAACTTGTCTCAAACAAACAACATAAAGCTTAGTTGATTGAAAAGACTGATTTCCTGGTGTTCATCATTGCCTCTGACTCTTAAACTATTTCTGCCTCCTCTTCCTTGGGATTTCCTGATCTCAGAAGAAAGGAATTTGATGAAGGCCTCCTATTTAGACTCTCTATGTAACATATGGCTGTGGGGCTCTACATCTGTTCCCATTTGCTGCTGGAGAAAACAAGAAAGCTTCTCTAAGTCAGTGGTCTCTGAGTATAGTAGATTATCACAAGAAGTCATTTGATTGATACTTTTTTTAGACCATCACTCTTGGGTTTTAGGTGGCTCCTGAGAGTGAGAATCAGTGGGTCATTGGCTCTTGTGCCTCCTCTTGGGACTCTTTTCTTCCTGTTGGGATTCCATGCCTAACATTGAAATGATAGGTTTACTTCATTTTATTATATTTTCTTGGGTCATGTTTGATTGTTATCTCTTAGAAGTCTGTTCTTTTCTAATGAGAAATAGAAAAGGGGTGGATCCAAAGGGGTGAAGAGGTAGGGAGGATGTGGGAGGAGTAGAGAATATGAAAACTAATCTATATATATATTGAATGAAAAAAGAATCTATTTTTCAATAAAAGAAGAAAAGAAGAAACCACGAGAAGACTTGGCTGAGCAAAACTATTCACTTGTTGTACAAGAAGCAGAAGAAAGACAGAAGGATCCAAGGTCAACAATCCTGTTCAAGAACAAACCCTTATCCCTTCAGGTTTCTTAATAGACACCAGTGTTGGCATAAACTATAAGCCTCATGACTTTTCTCAGTCATTCTTTCTGCTTAATTACCTTGTTTGTACTATACCTACCATTGATTATCCATGTTTTTACCTGTTTAACTCAAGGTCTTAATGAGATCCCTTTACAGAGTAACTCACTTTAAACTTTGCTCGGGATAGAAATAGTGTACTACCATTGAGTATATATTAAAATAAACTATAATGCCACCACAATTGATGTTATAGTTACAGCAGAGACACACTCAAATCAGCAAAAGGACACACTGAGGCTAAAAAAAAACTACCCCAGCATATATTAAGAAAATATACAGGAAAAAATTTTACTTAACATTTTAATAAATATACAAAATTGCATGTGTTAAAGTAATACCATGTTAAGTTTCATTAAATGTATATTTTGCCTAATGTTTAAATCAATTTAAGCATATTACTCTTTACAAGCACATTTTACAATTAAAAATACTCAAAATCCTCTCTAGTTTCTCATAATGTACATTGTCCTTTGACTGTATAGGAGCACACCATGGCCCCTTACGTCTATCTAATAATATCATACTACTTGCCAATCACCTTCCATTTGAGCCTACCTACCAGGACATTCTACCACCATGCAACTCTCCACAGCCGTAAAAATAGTACTTTTAGATCTTATTCATGAGTGAGGTTATGTAATGCTTTTCTTTCTCTGTCTGGTTTATTTCATTTACTATGATGTTTTCCAATCACTACTACTGTTTTCACAAGTAGCAAGATTTCATTGGTGAATAATATGCTTATTTCTCCTATACTTTCTTTATTCATCATGAGACTGGCATTGTGTTTCTGTTTATTGTGTGGCAACTGTGAAAAATGCCACAATGAGCAGAAAGTGTAAACACTCTTCATGCTGAATGTATTGCCTTTAATGTACATCCAGTAGTTAAACATATAGATCATATGACAGTTCTAATGTAAAAGTATAGAGAAATCTTTATACTGTTTTCCATAATGACCATATTACTTTGCAGTCCCAGAAACACTATGCAATGTTTCTCTCAGTTTAGGCAAAAAATTATCAGAAAAGTTTCTGACTTAATAAAGATAAAACAAGAATGTCAATGAAGCTAACGGGCAATTCGAAAATGTACAAATACCTTCTAAGGTTTCTAAGGTTACATAGTCATGGAAATGCAACTAAATTAACAAGTTCCATTATGTACTTCTATGTATTGTTTTGCAACAACATAGATGGTATTTTTGGTCGTTATGATAAATAAATTGAAAAATTCGATTACAGAGAAGGAGCATTGTGTCATCTAAATGGTACCTAGGGATATGTTTGCCATCTATTTTTGTATAGAATTCCTGGAATATGCAAATGGACTTCTGTTTGTATGTGTGTGTGTGTGTGTGTGTGTGTGTGTGTTTACATGAATATGGAAAATGTACAGAGAGATCCATAACTGATTTCTTGGGAAATATAAGTGAAGAAAAATAGAAGAAGTTATGTAGAAAATGTAATGAGTAGAAAAGTTGTCTGTGACTCAGTAAGTAAAAAACGTCATAGGTTATACGGTTAATTCTATGCACTTCCATGTGTACATTTGTGTATATATATAATATATATATATATATATATATATTATATATATGTTGTTGTTTGCTGAGAAAATAAATGGGCAAAGATAGCTTTACACAGGTGAGTTTGGCTGCTATCTTGACGTATTACCTTAAGGAAAAGGCTTAAGACAGGTGTAGTGGTACTTGGCTTAAAATCCTAGCATTCGGGAGACAGAGACAGATGGATCTCTATGAGTTTGAGACCAGCATGGTCTACATAGTGAGTTTCAGAATAGCCAGGGCTACAAAAAAGAGATCCATGTCAATAAAATAAAATAAAATAAAAATAAAAAATAAAAATATAAAGTGAAGAAGAGTAAGACTCCTTTTCATTTTAAGAATTCCAATATTCTATACTGCCACCTCTGAAATCTAAGAAATAAATGATAAGAATAGAACTGAAGTCTCTTTTAGGTCCTGCCTGGTGGTGCATACATATAATTCCAGAACTCAAGAGGTTGGGCAGGCAGATCTCCATATGCCAGCTTTGTCCAGTATAATCAAGAGCACAGAAGAAAAAAAACCTGCCTGGAAAAAAAAGTGCCTTTGGACTAATTTCTTAGATACTTTAATTATTCCCCTTCCATCTTAATATGTCAAAGAGCCATATGGAAAAGGTAGCATTGTTTGCATGACATTTAATAGTCACATCCAAAATTTATTTCTTTTCAATCCCATTCAACAACTACACCAAAAGTTTAATAAATGATACATTTAAAAAAAATACACTGTTACAAGAGCCCCAAGATATGGCTCCAGCCCTCATATATGGACAGATTCAGGCACATGAGGTGGTCAATACCTTGACATATTACAGATTCATCATTGAAGTTATATGTGAATGTAAGAAATGGCTTAAGGCCTTATAAAACAAAAGAATGCTATTTGAATAAAAAATAAAGCTAAAAGCCTTTGTAGTGTGGTTTATAATGAACTGATTTTTGGACTGTTAGTATGACTAGAATTTCATGAATATAATTTATTTTAAAAGAATAAGTATGTTCAAGACTTTCATAGAATATACTCTCTTGTTCTTTGAATATGTGCTTCTTGTTCCTGGAATATCTAAGTGTCTCTTGTTCGTGAAATATGAACAATTGGAAAACCTTGACATATTCTTGAAATAAGGTACAAAATAAAAATTTTATGTGGGTCCATTATACTATCAGAAGAGGATAACCTAACAAATAAATGTATGAGTATCTTGTTTTATAATCAGCTGAGCTGCTATTAAATGTGTACACTTGTACCTTTGTAATCTCTGGGTTGAACAAAGTAATGTCAGAGAATGTCTTTACTTCATCAGCAAGGATCAAGCATCATTAAAAATCCTCTTTCTGCTAATTGTGGCTGCTTGTTTTGACAGTAAGCATTTTGTGTTCCAATGCTCTTGGGTGTGTGTTTTTTCTTTTAAATTTCATCACATCCTATTAAAAAAACAAAAGCATAGATTTGATAAAATCAATGAAAATGCCATAATGTTTGTTCATTGTATTTTTAAATAGCTTTTCAAAAGTCATTTACACAAGATTTGTTTGTACAAGAATAATGTTCAGATCATGAGAATTTGAAATTACTCACAATCATACTCTCAAAAGGACTTGAAATTTGTTAATGTTGTGTATTGCTATCATCTTAACATTCTCAGTAATTTCCTGTTAGTTTTTTTATAGTTTCAGTAACATCTACTGGAAACATATACAATGGAGTTAGCTTGTAGAGTGGCAACAGTACACATGCACACACACACACACACACACACACACACACACACTATGTGGGAGGCCATTCAGATACCTGTCAATTGGTGGGGTAGTAGGGTACATATAGACATGAATCGACAGTGAGACATCTTCTGTGTCTCCCTCATGGCCAATACCTAAGTGGGGCTAGGTTAGTAGTGGAAATGCTGCAGCATAAATAATAGTGATAGCAGCCACAGAAAAGCTAAAGGTGTCTTAAAGACAGGACTCATGGTGAGAAGTCTGCTTACCCATAATTCTGAGGTTCCATCCCTACAGATTCTGTACCAATACCAGAATTTTCACCTATGTTCCATGGCAGTGCTATAGGATAGTTTTTATGTATCTATAGAATGAATGAATAGATGTTTAGAATTGTTAAAAAAATATAAGTACCTCTGGCATAATCAACAAGTTACAGGAAATGCTGGAAGGATCATCAATATGCCATATCATAGATTAGCATTAAATCCACTCTAAAGGGACTAGACATGATCTCTGCAGTAGAACTGATCAATGTTTTGGCTGCTCTGATGAATGCATGAACCTACCTACGTAATAAAATTTCTTGGAACAAAATGAGCAAGTTCCAAAATGCACTGCTGCAATACAAACGAGGTCAATGTACAGTGTTTATGTCCTTTTCCAGTCATGTTTTTATGTCTGTAGTTTTTGGTTTGAAGACAGCACCACAGAGGAAGCTGAGTGAAGAATGCTTAGGCACCCACCTTCTTAGCACTTCCATGCAACTATAACCAGTTATCTCATAATACAAAAGTACAATTAAAAATTCCAACTCAGGTAAACACAAGACTGATGTGTACAATTTTAACTCTTAATAGAAAAGTCATTCCTTGTGAATCATCCTCAACAAATGGTCTGAAATTTACCTTGTAAACCGACGTATTCAAAATCCATCCTAATGTTCTCACAGCCTATGAAACATTTTAATAGCTCCAGGCACAGTTGTATCAACCAAAAAATTTTAATAAAATATCAAAATGTATTTGAGACCTTGCATTAGTCAAGAGCAACTGATATCACTACAAACGCTATCCTTCATAGTGGAGTTAAAAGTTGTGTGTATTGTGCAAACCTAAGAAAGGCTTTGCAGAAGAGCACTGAAAATTAGTCAATGAAGATTAATGTAAACTTATTCAATGTCTTTATATCACTGTGACACCAAATATTTCATAGTTTACAAAGATTTTAGTTATTCATCTGTTACTACTACCTCATTTTATTAGTAACGAAATAGCGTAAAGAAAAGTCTTCATACTCTATTATCTTTAGCATTTGTCTTTTGGGGTTGAGTTAATGACTCACCATTTTGATTTTATATGTGTCTCATAATTAATGCAAGCCATGATCTAGGGAGGTAGACAACCTTTGAGAGGCATTTGAATTTAAGACGTGCATGGTGACACATGTTTGTACTCCTAAACAGGATGCCATATACCAAGACCCCAGTCTCAGAACAATGAAACATACAGACAAGGTGCTTACATTTTCCTGCTAGAGAAAACTTATTTGACAAGTTTTATTCGGTAAACCTGAGATTGGAATAAACTTTTGAAATGACATCAGAAGTTTATACATCATAATTAATATAAGACAGCTTTGAGGATTTGTAGAATGTCTAACAAGATATGACTATGTTTCCCAAGCAGGGTTGCTTTTCATTTCTAAAACATAACATATTAATGACTGTACAAACCTCAAGTTGCATTCATAAAACCTAATCTGTATTGTATTGACTTCATTGTTACCTTGGGATTCATTTGCTTGGACCCACCTGCTACATTTCTCAGCTTACGAACACCTTTACTAGAAAATTATGAGTCCCTTGAAACATTCAGTGAGGCTCCGCATTTATTCTTAACAGTGTTATGGTGATTATACTTATACAGTATCCCCGACTGGGATTTTACTTTCAAAAACAGCAAACTTAAAATTGATTAGGCACACATGAACAAAAACTGGTGTTCTTTCTGTTTTATCTTAATAGACCATATTTGAGCATCATTGAGTTATTTGGTTAGTATCCTCTAAGAAGTTATGCTAATTTTCACTTTTGGTACTTGTTACTTTCCAATGATTCTCCAGATAAGTTTTTCATATTTTGGCTTTTAATATCTTAATATCTTAGTTAATTTTCTCTTCTCTCATGTTTCAGAATGATTCGTGGGGAAAACAGTATTCCTACGCACTCTTCAAAGCCATGAGTCACATGCTGTGTATCGGCTATGGCGCCCAAGCCCCTGTCAGCATGTCAGACCTCTGGATCACCATGCTGAGCATGATTGTTGGGGCCACCTGCTATGCAATGTTTGTCGGCCATGCCACAGCTTTGATCCAGTCTTTGGATTCTTCAAGGAGGCAGTATCAAGAGAAGGTATGTAGTTTTCTCTCTCATATTGTCAACTAGCTTCTTCATAAGAATTGAACTGTGTTCAAGCTAGAAAACCAATAATCCACTATAAAAACTGTAAGGAGCTGAAATATTTAAAGTAATATTTAAGCTCTATATATTTAAATATTAAATATTTAAATAAGGAAATGCAATCTGTTTTGATATTTTCAAATCTTTTTAAAGCTCGAATTATATTTTATTTGCTATATATCTCAGTTAACAACACAATACCTACCACACCGTGAATAATTTATAAATATTTATTAAAAAACCAAATGAGTGTATTCAGAGCGTTTCAATACTATTCCAGTAAGATGCTACATTGACTTTCATTGTGGCAGACCATTTCCCAGTTTTCTCCACAAATCTGCTTTTCTTTTCTTCTATAATGATGAGACTTTAGTTTGTAAAAGAAAATCTCATCAAGATAATTTCCCAAGTACTTATTTTATTTCTTTTATAGCTTAGCTGCTAGCTTGTTTTCTAGCATGCAGTGCCGTATCTTTAATCCCCTGAATGGCTTGTACCGTGTATGGTGTATCTGACCTGTAATTCCAACACTTGAGAGTTGTCAGCAGGTGAATGAGGACTGCAAGGTTTCATCCTTGGCTATATGATGGGTTTGAGGTTAGTCCAGTCTACAGAAAATAAAATGTATAAATTGTCATTTTTAAAAATATAATCTTATGTCTAAAATGTATGAAGAAATATAAGGTGTTACTATGGTTCAGGTTACATATTCTAAGAGTTAAATTTCAATTACCATAATAATAATATAATATAAATCCCTCATTAATGCATGCTTTAAGAAATGAAATCCTGCAGAAAGGGTCAGACAAGCATTGCTCTTCTGTCTTTATGTGTCTTTCTGTATGTTATAATAGTAATTTCCATTGTAGTCCATATAGTCAGTAAATGATAGGCTGCCCTTATCTGTACATAACTCATCACTCTCCAGTCTTTACAGTCATGTTTAAAGTTGCTATCTCAAATTCCTGTACCAAGTGATTTCATGGAAGTGACTGTCATGTTAAACTTCTATTAGTGTAGAAAGACAAAACTACATTAAGCTATGATTTCATTACATTTTTATTTAAAACGATTTTTAAATTTAAATATATTTTGATCATATATTTTTTCTCCCTCAAGTCCTTCCAGATCTGCTCCTCCTCCCAACCCTCCCCCCCCCCACTCAACTAAGTTCTTTCTCTAAAACCAAACAAAGCCAATACAACAAAACTGCCCAAAGCCAAGGGAGTGGGGAAGCCAACTGTGGAGTCTGTTATACATCAGTGGGTCAACAATTCCTGTAAGTGAGGCCTGTCCTGGAGTGGTTGTTATATTCAATGCCATTCCATTGAAAAGAACTGATATTTCCTTCTTCCAACAGTTACAAATGACAGTTCTGTTGTTAACCTTTACCCTTGTAGCTAGGTTTTCATTCATTCATTCATTCATTCATTCATTCATTCGTTCATTAATCTTTTAAAAACAAAACAAAAAATATAATTAGATAAAACAAAAACCATCACATTGAACTTGAACAAGACAAATCAACAGAATGAAAAGAGCTCAAGCAAAGGTACAAGATACAAGTAGGTATCACACTCATACGAGTAGGTATCCAGTAAAACCATTAAACTGGAAGACACAATGTAAGTGCAGAGGACCTAGTATATACCTGTCAAGACTCTATGCACACTGGTACTTTGTTCAGAGCAGTAGTATTTGGTTTCACCTAAAGTCCCTTGGCTATCTACTCTCAGATTCTTCATCACCCAGGTAATGTTGGGTAGGGGTTCCATCTCACTCACGGTGTAGATCTCAAATCGAATCAATTATTAGTTGATTACTCTTACAAGCTTTGTGCAGTTAGTATCCTAGCATACCTTGCTGGTAGTGCACTATTGTAGATAAAGTTTTTGTGGCTGGCATGGTGGTTATTTTCCTCTTTGGACAATGTGCTGAGTACTTCCCCATATCAAAGACACTGGAATGTAAGGGTTTTCACCATGGCACAGAACTTTTCTGAAAGCAATGCTTTAGTACTTATAGACTAAGTGTGAGTGAGGCCAGCTTAGATTCAATTTCAAACAGCTTACTTCTAAACAACTGCATACCACGTTAGTTGTTTGATTAACAGAAGTCTTTGCCATTAGAGGAGAAAGGAACAAAGACATTTGATTTTATGTGAATAAAACTACAATATCAACAACTAGTGTAATGAGCAAGCTGATAATTTTTGATGAAATTATGAAAGGTAAACTGTCAAAATTGCATTGCTTTGGATTTTTAAGAAAAAAAAAGTAACAAAACAATTAAATTGTAAAGAACAGACATCATAGTAAAGGAGGAAGGACTATCTAAAGATATTTGAGTGAAATTCCTATATTAAGTGTAATTTGGGCTTATCTTATGAAATACAAGACTAGAAACTCATATTATGATACTTGTTCTTATATTGTAATATTTCCCTTGGTTTAAGAGAAAATGTTGGCTTTTCATATCATTTTTGTCTGAATGTTGGTACATATTTTCTTTTTGGTCATTAATGTAAATATATTATTTACATATTATAAACGTATCTATGTATATATTTACACATTGCATATAATAAATGAAGGTGCTAAAAGGGATTGCAACCCCATAGGAAGAACGATAATATCAACTAACTGTAGCCCTCAGAGCTCCCAGAGTCTAAAAACAACAAACAAAGAGTACACATGAGCAGGTCCGTGGCTCTCACTACACATGTAGCAGACTTCCGCCTTATCTGGCACCAGTGGGAGGGGAGACGCTTGGTCCTGTAGAAGCTTAATGCCCCAGAGAAGGGGGATGATAGAGGGGTGAGGCTAGATGTGGGTGGGTGGGTGGGAGTGCACCCTCATAGGGGCAAAAGAGAGGTGTATGGGATGGGAGAGTGTATGGGAAAGGTTTCATGGAGGGGAGACCAGGAAGGAGGATAACTTTTGAAATGTATACAAATAAAATGATTATTAAATTTAAAATATGTGTAAATACATACATTCTTAAAACAAAGAAATTTTCAAGATTGCATTATCAGCATCAAAAAATTACATGTGTGCATGTGTGTGTGTGTGTGTGTGTGTGTTGAAACAAGGTCTCACTCTGTACTTCACACAAGCCTAAAATTCACAGCAAATGTCCCTCTGTGGATCAATTATGTTGTATGAAGTTAAAATTTATAGAGTGTCAGATTGTCAGGAACAGGGAATTAAAATATTAAATGTACCCCAAGGGACAAAATGTTTAAATTTTATACATCTTGAAAAGAGCTTATACAATTTCCAGTAAAAAACCATATTGAATTGAAAGTATAATTAATGTAAACTAAGTCTCACAATTTACTGGTAGATAATATAAAATCATGTATTAAATCATTGAATTTGATAATTTTCTATCAGCAGATTTTTACTCAGCCTAATCGTCCTGATTTATCTGAGCCAGTGACAGCATTGAGATAAGATAGAAGTCTGGAATTCCAAAGCTGCTCCCCCTTGCAACCCATTTAAATTCACACTCTTTAGCAAACTAGGTTTCTCTTCACTTAAAATAATGTAGCTAGACAGCAACAATTCTGGGTCAAAAATTTGAAGGTGAGTTGCTGTCTCCGTCCCTCTGCTGCAGGCCCTGTCTAACTACGGGAAGTAGGCTCCTCAGGTTCCATCTCTTCACAGCTAGGCATTTTGTCTAAGGTCATCCATCCCCATTGAGTACTGGGTTCCCCTCTCTTTCCAGGTCTCTGGCACCTTCTCAGAAGTGAAGGAGAAGGGAATGGAGTGAAGAACCCTGGGAATGGGGACTGGGAGCAGGGCAACATTTTGGGATGTAAATAAATAAAATAATTAATTTAAAAAAAAAAAAAGTAAAGAAAGTAACTAGATAGCGCTGGTTTACCCCAGGAAGAATATACCAATTGTCTATCCAATATCAAATGATTAGCCCTCAAAACATATTCATAAGTAACATTATACAGACTGAGAAGGTTATATTTATATATATATCTATTATATTAATATATTATATATATCCACATAACACTCGTAAATGAAATGTCTGTGATTAGAAATAGAGCAAGGGGGGCATATGAGATCATATGGAGAGAGTAAAGGAAAGGGAGGAATGATAAAGTTGTATTATCACCTCAAAATAAAAGAGAAAAACATAAAATAAAATAAAATAAAATAATAGGCAATTGTGACTGTGCATATGCTTTCAATAATATGCTCATTGAGAGGAACTTAGATTAAAGAAAAAAAATAGTGCTGGGTCAGCATTTAAAATCTTAAGGATCCTTCAACCATTTTTTCCTCTTGAAAATAGCCAAGATTTCCCTTGCTGCAGCCTTCACTATGTCCACTCTCTTGCTCTAGTTACTCATGAAATTTACCTAGGTTTTACTTATACTTGAAAGCTGCAGGGCTCTTCCTAGATCATGCCAAACTTTAATCATTTGAATGTGATATACCCTATGTAGCCAAGGAAAGACATAGGAAGACCCTCTTGACTGATGTGTATATTTAAGCCCCAAATATGGACACATCGACATTGTGAACCTGAGGCTTCTACCGAAGTTCTTATGTGAGGCAGTTTTTGAGGTAGATGTTTAGTTAAGTTCACTTTAACTGTAATATAGAAATTGTTGTGAAAAGTCACTAATTTATCTTTTCCAAATATTATCACTTGAGTAAACTAAAAATCCCATTAACTATTGAATTATTTTGTCTTACATGTATGTAAATAAATTTCTTCATAAAGATATTAATTATTTATGTTTAATTATATATTTATTATATGTATTATGAAGTTTCACTTGGTTGCCAACACTGACATGGAATTACCAAGATTTTGAGTTCTTCTAGTCTCATTGTACCTGGGATTACAGGCTTGTATACCATATGAGTATGTATTTATGTACCCCCCCTTTGCCTAATTCCAGCATTTTAGAAAATAAGTTCTTGAATCCTTTGTTTTCTTTGTTTCTGGAATTCTGAAATTGATCACTCCCCCCACCCCCGGTATTAAAAGACATATTTTCAATATGACCGTCAACAGGGCTGAAGTAATTTTTTAGTTGCTAACTTGATAGGCAGTGTGTTCTGCTCCACAGCCTGGTGAATCTTCCTGCCTTATAAAGCATGCAGAACATTAATTGTAAATCTTCAATCACATAATGAAACAACACTATATAACTAGAGAAAGGATAGAAAAATGAGCAAGAACCATTTGTGATCATTTTAAACCATGCTGGCATTTTGTTAAAGCTGAGAAGGAGATGTTAACATCCTACCTCACAGCTATTCTTTATAACAACATGAATAAGTTGACCTGCGCTGTGATAGCATTTCTCTTCAGAACTATTGCTTTGAAGGTATCGTACCCTTGAACTTAAAAAGTCTCATGCCAGCCCAGTGCTTCTATGAATAAGTAACACTCACATGTTGCTTAAGGGTCTTTTTAAGAACCAGCAATACAACTAAGATTCATTGCTTTAAAAAAAATTCATTGCTTTAGTTTCTTTCATAATTGGTAACCATTTCTTTTCTCTTTACCATTGAGGATGATACAAATATGAGTCCCTGTGGTCTCTTAATCAACCCAGAAAATTTCCATGAAGGTACACTCTCTACTCTATTTCTTCAACTGGATTTTAATAATCTAGTATGTGAAATAGTTGTACTCTAAATATTATCAGGCCAGGAACATCCTAAGACTGAGAATCTAAGTAAGACACTTGTACAGGAGAATGGGAGTATGGTAACCTTGTGCTAGTTTTATTCTCAATTATTTATTTTATTTTTGAAGGAATAATAGCAATTTCCCCTTCACTTTTGCTACCTTTAAATCCTCCCATATAATCATACATTCTCACCTGAATAAAAAAATGTTTTTTGTGTTGTTGCACATACTAAATTAAGTAAAAATTTGAACCAAAGAGAAAAAAATTAAAATGTTCTATTTTATATGTAATGTTTATTTAAAAAATATAATAGTTGTTTTCCTCAATAATAATTTCTGCTCTAGTTCTCAATGTCCCATGTTTAAATTCCCCACGTGTATGTTACTTGTATTTATAATTGTAGAAATATACGAAGTGGTAGATATTGATTCTCAATAAGCTTTATTTAGTACTTTGCAGTTTCTTTTGTGTTCTGAAACCACGTGACAGCCTCTTACACTAGACCTGTTCTATGGATAGATCTATCTATAAATGTCATTTAGAAATGTTAGAAATTTTGTTTGTTCTACTCTATAATTATCTTTCAAACATTTGATTTTAATGTACTTTATATTTCTTATATATCATAAGATATAAGACAGTATAAAACATTTTAATACTGTAGAAGCTGATGTACAGGGAATAATCTAATAGGAACCCTCAATGGAAAAGATACGTTCAGTTTGTCTGGCCTGTACTTGAGTTGTCTAGTCAGAACCATTGGAAATCAGAGTAAAGGATGTCAGTGACATCAGGGGGCAGAGACAGACATCATGTAATCAGAATTATTCTTAAAAAAAAACAAGTCATAACAGCAAGTGAGATATGATTATCATATCTCATTATCATATCTCACTTGCTGATAGAATTCCTAGCACAAATATAGCAACATCAGCATTATAAATAGGCACATTGAATGAATAAAATCCTATAAATATATTATGTCATGAGTTGGTACGATCCAAGTAGTCATCAGAGAAAAATATTGTGTGCACTAAGTGTCAAAATATTCTATCTATTAAATGTATAATTATTGGGTGTTTACTTGTGGGGCATCTATCATGAGAGACTGGGAAATAATGAACAAATAGACACAGTACTGTTCCTTCTAAAGCTTCTTGGAGTTCAATAGGTGTGAGCAGGAAAGCCAAACCACTAGTAACAAGACTCAGGAATCTCTATGTCATGGAGAGTTAATTTTAAGTGTAATAAAAGAAATGTGGCAGCATGACAAGACATTGCAAGATTTTATGAATTATTTATGTTCAATATAATGAAATGAAAGTTTGAAAAAGGAAGATACTGTAAGAGACTTGAAGGGTAAGTAAAGAGAAGACATTTCATTGAACTGTATACACAGAAAGAACATCAATATGAAAACAGCTGCTAAGATTCAAGAACATCAAGGAAACTATGAATGGATTCCAGACAAAGATGGCGTGGGAAGTACAGAACATTCAGACTGAGAGAGACTGTGTAGACTTCACTGACCATACTGTAGTTTAACTAAAAATGCAGACTCTGCTAAGCATATGGACTGCAAAAGTGCTAATAATAGAATTGCCGTAGCATTTTTAATAGGTGTCAGTAACATGCATTAAGCCCATTAGAAAAAAAAGTAAATATGGCCTCTTGTTCTTTTGTGTTAAGCAAATGGCCCAGCTTTACTTTGCACTAACTCTAGGAAGAGTGCAGTATTAATTGGTGTAAATATTACATAAGAAAGGACTATTATACAAACTCTCATAAGGTGTATGTGTGTGGTCAGGGAACCTATGCTGGCCAAATGCTAACTATATACAAGAAATGACCTAACCCAAGTATCTTCAGAAACAAACATTATGGCTCAGAAGTCAGGTCAGTGTGTTACCTTGCTCCAGAGGCCATCTGTGAACACACATTCTCCAACCTGGTCCTCCAGCTGGGATGCTTTCCAAATCTTTGTTTTGTATTGTATTTACTGAGTTTGTAAAAATAAGTATTCTCGGGAGAGACTACAAGTTTCTGCCTCATTAAGTTTGGGGTATGACTTATAGACTTCTGGTTTCCAGGAGATCTCAGATTCTACTAGCCTACTTTCTTATCTGGACATTTGAATCTGTGCCATGGGCATGTATCTCTTCCAGACCATGATAATGGAAAGAGAACAGGACATTACATATGACTTCTATTCAAATCCACTGTTGAGAAGTGTAGTCATGCTACTGAAACAAACTAAGAAGTTGACAGCTCTGTGACCAGACAATAATTCTTTCCACAGGGAAGATGTTAGAGAAAGATTAAAGTAAGGGAGTAGTATCCTCTGCTAAATATGTAATAGCAATGCTGAAAGGCAGCAAAATGCTGGGTTTCCCTTGGGCATCCCTGTACTGTGTGAAAAGATGTAGTCTGTGTGAAATCTCAAGCTACTTGTATTTCATTAGAAAGTAGAGGGGAACCATTAAGATTTTAGATGCCCCCATGGTTTAAGAAAATGGAACAAAGAAAGTGTGAGATGCACCATGCAACAGAAAAATAGAATAGAGGGCAGAACTGAACTCTCAGATCACGTTATCTAGGTGCTTCCTCTGCACTATTTCCACTAGAATCTGGAAATCATTCATAAATTATTGAGGGAATGTATTTTTTTCATCAACACAGATATCACTGCTATTAAAGCTGCTATATAGATCTCAAATATACAAATATTTGTATGTATACAAATAATTACTTTATTTAGACTGACTTTTCAATTATGACTAACCATTTATTCTTAAATAAAGAGCTTTTTTCTCTTTTTTTCAGTGAAAGTTTATATAAAACTAAACTATAATTTCTGGTTCATAAATACTATCATAATTAACCTTTGTCAGTCAGAAATTTCTCTCAAGAATATGTGAAGGGAGAAAAAATATGTTTTTAAAAAAACTGGTTATATTGCCAGTCAAAAATTTTAAAAACACAAAACAGATTGTGGTGGATAAATAAAATCTATAAACCAAATTAACATAAAGTGTTTTCGTTTAAATATGCCATTATTTTACTTGAACGCTGCATTTTCAGAAATTACATAAAATATCCTAAATTCATTGCTTACATTTTTTTTCAAGCAGCATAATTTCAAAGATTATTCTAAATTAATAGTACAATTAACTAAAGAAATATCTAAAAGGTTACTTAAACAACTGTGGGCAAAACTCTATTAAAATCCTTAAGTTGGCATACTTAATAAAATAACATTCAACTCTAGTATTATATGTTTTTTGTGATATTTAGAAAGGATCCTAGAAGTCACTGAATTATTTAAATGTTATTTTTCAGAAACATCTCACTCGGTTTGAATTAAGTTGGCTAGATTAGTGACTTCTTGCTCAGAGATCCACCCTTGAAGACAATAGCAAAACTCTTAAGGGTTGGAATAGAGACAGCAATGACGAGACTCAGAAAAAAAAAGAAGCATGCAGGGGAGAGAGAAATTAGAGTTCCAAGTAAAAGACAACTTTAAATGTGGTAAAGAGAAAACTTCACCATTAAAAGATACCATTATTGTGCCAAGATGACTAGAATCGTCGCATAGCATTCAACTGCCTTAGACTTTCATTATGAAGATGCTAATCCTCATCTGTGTCCCTGTAAATTCTGATCAAAGTGTAAAATAATTTTACTTCAGTGAGAATCCCCTTGGGTGTTGCGGCCCGAGCTGCCCCATGTTGGACGCCAAAAATGTTGGGAACCGAGCTGCCCCAAGTTTGGGGGCCCAAGTGTCTCGGACTGTTCTGTCAATGTTGGGACCTGCACTGCCAAAAGCCTTGGGGGCTAAACTGTTAGAGCTTGCACTGCCCCAAGCTGCTTCAGCAAGAGAGTGACGATGGACACAAGGAATGGAGACCAGACAGAGTGTGATTCAATCCTGTTTATTCTTCCGTCTCTCTTCTTAGTCTAAGTCCTAAATCTTGAGTTCCTAGTCCCTAGTGCTAGTTCCTAGTGCCTCCAAGTTCCAAGTTACTTCTTCCAAGTTCTCTTCCAAGTGCCAAGTTCCTAATGTCTAATAACTAACTCCAAGTTGTTCTCTCTAACCTATTTCCTAGTTCCAAGTTGTACTCTCTGAAGTCTCTGATTCTCTGTTACTCCAAATTGTTCTGAACTCTCCTGTCTGCCTCTGGCCTTTGATATGTCTCACTTCTAAGCCAAGCCTCTAAGTCACGCCTTCAATCATGCACTTAGGTCTTCTCTCTAAATCTGATCTCTAAGTCACACCCTTAAGTCACACACCTTTAAGTCTCACACACCCAAGGGAAAATCCTGGGTATCTAAAGCAAGACGTTATCAGAGTGTGCTCAGCTGTTGCAGGCTAATGTAATCAAGTCTCTTATCAGGGTATATGGTTCAAGATGGCTGCAAGGATGATAGCCACCTTCTGTCGGCTCCCCACACTTGGGCAAGTCGAATGTAGAGACAAGCTAGTCCTGGGAGTGGAAAGTTCAAGCTTGTGGATCACATAATGGCTGTACACTGCAAAGGATGTAGGCACACCTAATCAGTCTCTTGGAATGCAAGCAGAATATGATTATTGTGTCACATTGTTTTCTGATTACCCAAAATTTTTGTGATTTAATTTTGTTACCACTTAATTTCTCCAGATATTTTTCACACAGTGTTTTTAAGGACTTAACAAAAAAAGGAATAATGTCAATGACAGTAGAAATATACTTTAAGAAGGTGGGGTATTGAAACATAGCTCCGTGGTACAGCCCTTGACCAGCTTAGCGAGGGTTCAGTTCCAAGCATTACAAGAAAAAAATGGTAAATATTAGAACATCCGAAAAATTACCATAAACTTGAAGAAAATTGGCAGTAGGTTAAATTATATTTAAAATATGTTAAGTTTGCAAATGTGTGAAGTACATATGTATTTCCACATGTATGTGCAGGTGTGGTTGGCTATGTGTGGAGGCAAGTGGTTATCCACCTTATGTAACTGTTTGGGCTTTTCTAAGCTCATCCCAGCTTCAGAATTAGGACATGTAGACAGATTTATTTATTTATTTATTTATTTATCTTTAGGCTTTATGTTAGGCTTGCTCCCCAATTAGCATTTAACTTATATTAATCCCTTTTACTATTCTATGCCACATGGCTGGTTACTTTTCCTCAGTTTCATAAGTTCTATCTCCTCCAAGTCTGGGTGGCAATATTTCCATACCTCACTCTTTCCCAGAGTTCCTCTCTGTCTACCAGATGTCCCAACTTCTACTCTTCATTTTGCTATAGGCCATAAACCTCTTATTTTAATCAATAGAAGATGCCTTTAGCAGGCAAGGAAAAATAGACATTTTCTCACACGATGCATACAAACATTATCAGTACAACTTTATATTTTGAGAAATAGACCCCCAAGTTTATCCTTACTCTGGCTTCCATGTTAGGATACAGGCACTCATTACAATGCTCAGATTTATGTGCGGATGAGTAAAATCTGACCTCAGCTCAGGTACTGAGCCATCTCTCCAAGTCCAGTTAATTTGTTTTAGAAGGAAGGAAGGCAGGTTAAACCCTTGACTTTGACAGTTTTCCTTGATAGAACAAGTTGTTCCTGGTGAGGGTGATACATTATTCCTGCCTTATACAAATATGTTGGGGAAAACACATATATAATAAAACCAGTACACAAACAATTATTTCTTTCTCGTATAAGTAATTCAAAATATTTTTGTAAATTTCATAAGATTAATGAAATATGTATGTAATTACCACAAAATCTTTGAATTAGTATTCTGAATAATATCGCATGAAATAGCATAGCCTCATATCTTATAAAATATTATAAACTCATTTAAATTTTAGCTCTATTTTGCATATTGCCAAAAATCTAAACCTACATAATGCTAAAGAATCAAAAAAAAGTAAAATGTGGAATTTTAGCAAAGAAGATGTATGCATTTGAAATTCTAAGTTACCTATCTGATAATTAGTGCTGTTCAAATCACGTTAACACTAATGTGCTTTCAGTGTAAATTTTTTCAGAGTTCTATTTTTTAATCCAACAATTTAAAGTAGGACATCACTTCTGTTTAGATCATTTTTTTCTCTCATATTCTCTTTATTTTTGCAGCAAAATATATTGCCACCAAATAAATCATTACAAAGGTACTAATTTTATAAATAAATAATAAAATAGGCATAAATCACCAATACATAGTAACAAATAGTTCCTACGAGTATTTTAAAGAGCAAGGCAGATAACTATATCTTAAACAACAAAATAAAGAAGATTGCATTTTTCTCAAGTCACAATTTAGAGATTGAAACCCAGAGATCAAGAGATATCAAATCATATCCCGCACATATAAAACTAACAAACAGAGGGGCAATAATGTGAAAAAAAATCACCTTATATTCCAGGCCAGTGTGCTTAAAATGTTTAGAGGACCAGTGAGCTTCATCTTCAGAAATGTTTTGCTAATCACGTGATTTTCATTATCATTTCAAAAGACATGATCTAGCATCTTGCCTGGAAAGGTAAATTATCCCAATGTTCTCTATCTGTGCAGACTACTTTGATACTGAGAAGGTCAAATATTTAATGAGCAGGAAAAACAAATTCTTCCACAATTAATCACTATATTTGGCAAGTCTAGATACTAGATAAATGAGAATATTATAGGTGAGTATGTCTGAAAATGAGCAATATTTACCTTGAAAACTTCCGCTTTGCCAGTGTTATATAAGAACTTTGAGCTATGTCTTCTCACTGTAGAATATTAAATTTGTGGGCTATTTTGACTCCAAATAGCAAGCTCAGGCTTCACATTGTTTTCTTTTGATTGTATTTGCCATAAAAGAAGCATTGTTGAGTTATCTGTCATATTAGATCTCCAGCAGAGCTTTACACATAAGATTTCATATTCTCGAATTGAAAGTATTAGCATTACACAGAGCCTTTAAAGTCCATGATAATTCATAGAATTTCAAGAATTCTCCTAGCAAAAATACTCAGAAGAGTTAGTTACAGATTTTAAAGGTGAAGAAATTGGAGTTTATTATAATTTTTTTCAGGCTACAAAGCACGTTTTGTTTTAGAAAAATAGTTATGATAAATTTGATGTGTTTTCTAAGGTAAGCTCTTACAGGTTTCTCAGAAGTTTAAATTCTTCTCTATCATTAACTGAACAGTTTGGAAATACTACCTGTATTTATAAAAGAAATAGAAGGATCTTGTATATTTTGCTATGAAAAATATTTTAGTACTTTTATATTATCTAGAAATATCCCATGTTAGTTTAAATGGATAAACATGAATAGTGTTTATAGTGTCTCATATAATTATAGCCTAGTTGGCAGAATTTTAAGACAGTTTTAAATTTGTTAAGATGTACTTTTCTTTTAAATGAAAATATTATTTCATGAAATTAGTCTAAAATTAAAATTATTTCAATAAAGACTGTGAGATATACTAAAGTTATCAGAACATAATTGCACTGACAAATTGGTAGAATCTGCTGTTACAGTTGTAAGTGGACACTCTTTGACATCAGGCTAATTATGTCTCTATTTCTCCATAAAAGTGTGGAAACCAGTCAGACAATCTCTGTGAATTGTTTTATTCATGTCTAACAATAGAACATATTGTTTTAACCTGAGGACAGGAGGATCTTTGCTTGGTTTCTCTTGTATTCTAAGTTTCTATTAATTTTGAAAACTTATAGAAATTTTCTGAAAAACATTTTAATTTCAAAAGCATCAGCTTTTCTAGGGCATTATAGTTTATTAAAATACTTAACAAAAACTGGCTTTCATTTCAGTAAGTACTAATGTTATTGTTATTATTAAAATCACTACATGAATTAATATAAAGAAATTAAATAAGCTTTGCTCTCTAGGATAGCACTTTATGACTTTATACAATGCTCTACTAGAGGAAAACACTGAGTCAGGATGGTTCGAGAAAGCTCTTTATAGTGATTGCATTCACTGCACTTTCATATTCTCTGCTGTTTCTTCTGGAAACAAAAATAATATTTAATAGTGTTTTTAGTTTTAAATGGAGCTAAGGAACTAATCTACGTTATGTAAGCAGAAGGCTACCTTTTTTATACCAGAAAAAAATCTTCTGAATATAAAACTAAAAGGTTTGCTTATAATACATTGTTACAGTATTAGTCTGCTTTTTGTCAGTGTAAGAAGCCCCATGAAAATTTTAATGTACTTAACCAGATTAAAAAGTTATTTGGCTCAATGGCTCTTCTGATTTTATAATTCTGAGTCTTGACCAGTCAGACCTTTTGCTTTTTAGGCCTTTGGTGAGATAGCAAACTACTCTCCCATGTGTAGTAAAGAAAAGCAAGGCAACAGCAAAGATTGTCTAGCCAGGAAACAAAAGGAGAAGTCTCAACATTCAACTACACACTTCCAGATTAGTCCTAAAGTAACTAAAGTCTCCTGTCAGGCCTCACTCTCCAATGTTACTCCACCTCATTATATCTCTGTTTTTGGAGGACAAGTCTTTAATTATGTTATTTGTGGGAGCATTTAAACTGCCATTTTGTCACAGTGATAGATATCACTTTATGAGACTTTTTATGATAATCAAGAAAATGCATCATTACATTGACTTAATTTGGTTATTAAAGTTTACTCTTTTTTGTATCGGCTTGCAAAACTTTTATCACACACCATTATCTTTGATGTCTTTGGTGCTATTTCAATAGAAATAGATAACCAAAATTTAGCATAAAGATTACTTTAATATTTACTTTATTTTATTATTGTATAATTAGTGACCTCAGGGAGTGAAAGTGTGACGATATGTCAGTGAGATTAACATATATATTATTGTAAAAGAGACACTGTGAGGAGATAAGGTTTCAGGTGAAATGAATGATTCTATGAGAGAGAGAAAGAGAGAGAGAGAGAGAGAGGAGAGAGTAGAGAGAGAGAGAGAAACACATAGAGATTTTTCCAGCATGGACAGATTCAGGATTAGATGCACAGAGAACTGTCTCCTACCCCACACTGTGAGAAGTGTATTTAACTTCCTCATGAGGGCTTCCTCATGAGTATGCTTCCTGATGTTGCTTGGCTCCAAACCCATCTTCAGTCTCAGATGGAGTATACTTGCTGTCCAGAGTGAAAAGTTCTCTTCTAACCTTAGTGCCATCTTTAATCCAGAAATGTCAAAAATGATTGCCCTGGTTTATAAATTAGTAAGTTAAGAGAAATACAAAGAATAATAAACCATACCCAATAGTAGGGTGGCATTGGTGATAATGGAAAAGACTGCTCATTAAGAATTCAGAGAACTGGCTTTATCCCTGACATTTACTAACTAGATGTAAAACCTGTGAAAATGAATTCGCCACTCTGGGCTTCTTCTCATCTGTGAAATGAGAGGATTAGAAACAATTATCTCCATGGTGCCCTTAAGCTCTCAATGTCTCTTTTACACTGAATATATGTTAATCCCACTGACATGATCCAAAAGACACTTAAAATGTCTTCCGAGTCATCTTTATTCACATAATTCATTAATGTGTGGTACTGGCTTGGGACATAGTACAAAGAGACCACATCTCTTAGAATAACCTGACCATTTGTATTCTATATAAATGACCTTAATTACTTATGCTAAGAATTAGTTTTCAAACTAAATACCATATTTCTATACCACTCTCTTGGTTGATTTTATTTTCACCACCTTTGGTTTTCAGAGCTGCAACTAATTGGCTGTGTTATTATTAATATACTCCATAACCTCCAATCACAGGACCACCTGATATTTCAAACACAGAGTCATAACTAAATTAAAATTCCCATGAGTCACAGGAATAGGTGTCCACATGAAGTTACCAGGACTGCTTGCATATTTTTGCCTCTTCAAATATGTGATATTTTTAATTGGCTTTACGAAGACTCAACAACTGTGCTCAAGGCTCGTATTTCTTGCAAGCACTCCAATTACTAAGGCTGTAAAGAATGGGCTGCAGGTGATACTACATAAAACAGGCCCCTAAAGTGATTGGAAAGTTACAGGAAAAATAAAGAAGGGAACAAAAAGAGGTCAGGTCACCAAGGAGCTAAAGAAATGCCTGCAGCAAATGGCAAGAGAAAGGAGTAGAGAAACCATGACACTTCATATTTAAGAGCATAGGGAATGAGAAATTAATTAGACACATTCAGAAAGGCAACCCAGACCTGGGGATAATCCAGAAATGCCTACTGGAGTTAGTCTAAAGAATGTTGCTTTCAATGATTGTGATGAATTGTCTGTGACAATTTGAATTATGCTCAATAAGTGTAGGGCCATGAAAGGGGTCTTGGTTTTGGTAGAAGTGCAAAGCCCGGAGACCCAACAAGTGTCTTTTGTCTGTTAAAGGACTGGCATCTATTCCTCCCAGAATTCAGGCTCCTAACATGTGGGTGGATCTCCATTTACCTGCACTGTTCAGTCACCAGGGCAATGTAGAGCACAGGTAGAGGGCATGACTAAAGGCCTTAGGCCCTAGAGAGATTTACATACTAATGAGATGCCTGAAGGCCAGAGTGCATTAAGCAAATAAGCATTCTTCCCCAGCCCCTCCTCCTTCTCTCCATTCCTGTTTAACTCAGGTCTGCCCCGAGTTTCACTCACAGGGTTGCACATCCAGATTCAACCATCATGCCATCATGCCATCATGCCAATAAAGCCCTTTTGGAAATCCAAGGATTTTCTTGTGTCATTGGGGCTGCACTGTGAGGAATTGTGGAGAAGGCCTCTAAAGAGCTGCTGTAGCCACAGCTAACTTCCTGCCTGGAGGAACTTTCTCTGTTTCAGCCACCTTACCCACAAATAAGCTTCATTTACTATACCATGAGGACAAAGGGGTCTTGCTGATAGAAATGCCCACTGTGAATTGCAGACCCCTCCAACTGGGACATCCAGGGAACACAAAGCAATATTTTCATGTCTATCTTACATTAAAAGTATAACATATTCATCAGCACTTTTGCTTCTTGTCTGTTGATCTTTCTTTGCATATTGCAGATACATCCCAGTTGGTGCCTATACAGTAAATTGTTTCAAACTCAAGCGATCCTAACCCAGGAAACTGACATGCATTTAGCACTGCTATATGTCAGATCATATTTTATTCTTCAATGCCTTCTCTGTAACTTGTCGCACCACTTTATGACATGAAGGAACGGAAGATAGAGCCGGGTTACTTCTTTTAGGCATGAAATAAAAGAGGGAAAGATGTGAAATTTGAATTTTCATCTCTCTCCAAACGTCTCGTCTTAGACATCCTAACGGGAGCCATAGATAATGGGGTTATTCTCACCTCCTGGATATACATTAGTTCCTCAGATTTTGCCAGTTTAAAAAAAAAAAAAAAAGGTTCCAAAGTCATTTTTAAATGACCATATTTGTTCCTACTAACAATTAACAGAACAATAAAATCTCAAGTATGTTGGAAGGAAAACAGAATATTAACTTGAAGGCAAATGAAAATGTGCATAACTCTTCTGAGCTCTTAGATCCTATGAAAGAAATCATACATCTCTCTGCATTCCTTGTTGGCTTTAACCCTTTTCCTTGGCCTATGGCTGTCCACTTTTGCTTCTGCACGTTTGTGAAGGGTAATACTTCACAAAGCTCACTTGCTTGGAACTAGGCAAATGGTCCAGCCTGCTTTTCACCATACACACACACACACACACACACACACACACACACACATTGACATTTTTCAATGTTATAAATATTAAGCTTTCTATAAATCTAAAATACAGTTTCCTGGCTTCTGAATGCCCACTGTAGCTCCTAGCTAGAGTCCTGACTTCTGCCTGGTGACATGAAACTGTGGGATTAGTTTAACTATTTTGTGGTCTGGAGTAGGATTTGATATTTTCTTTAAGTCCTTGTTTGTCAAGTTTTGTTATATGCCAGACTCCTGAAGTCATTACCTTTCTTCTCAGGCTGAGCTGAATAGTAAAGTCATCTAGAAATCTTTAAAAAATAATAATGTCAGTAGCAGCTGGTTTTCATTGCCTGCAACACTATTCTGCAACAGTCAATACACAGAAGTATAAGCACTGGACACAGTGTTCCATTTTAGACACAGTGAAGTTGCTTCTGCCTTAAGAATGGTGCTTCAGGTGTTTCTCAAGATCTTTATGAAGGCACATATAAAACAATTTCCATTATACTCAAAGTAGTCAGAAGACAAAATGCTCTTGGGAAGCTTTAAATCATTACAGAAAGGTTGTCCTTATTATTATCATTGCCCAAGACAGCATTACAAATTGATAGGTTTGAAAAATACCCATAATCACATCTCTGCCTATAAAGAGTATCACCAAGACATCTGTATACAATACCTTCTTTCTTTTGTATTCAGTCTTAATTTTGTTGTTTTTTGCATTATTGTATCAATGGATGTTAGACAACAAAAACATTTCAAAAACATATGTATTTATAGAAAGTCACTAAAATAAAAAACAATATCAATGTAGTTCACTAGCTGAACACTCTTGCTGCACTCAACATTTTTTCTTCTTTCAGATTGTATATGCAAAACACAGCTTTTTATCCTTTTTTATGTGTTTTGCTTAGCCAACAGTACCATTCCACAAACCACAAGGAATTTTTTTCACCTCAGCTGTTGCTGACAAACTCGAGAGCCTTATGAGACTATGTGGTTTCTAGTTTTGTGTTTTTATAGGATTCCTATGTCTGCAAATACGTGTCTCTATGTCTATAAGTGTTTCTGATGTTTTTCTTTGACTCTTATTCTACTGTTTGTTTTGTTTATTCCTGTTTGTTTGGTTTTGTTTTTATTTTATTATTAATATTTAGCTGTGTATTTGTTTTTGGAGGAGAGACAAAAAGTGTATAGATTTGTAGATTTAGAAGGAAAGGAGAGCCGGGCGGTGGTGGCGCACGCCTTTAATCCCAGCACCTGGGAGGCAGAGGCAGGAGGATTTCGGAGTTCGAGTCCAGAGTGGTCTACAGAGTGACTTCCGGGACATCAAGGGCTACACAGAGAAACCCTGTCTCGAAAAACCAAAAGAAAAAAAAAATAGAAGGAAAGGAGAGATTTGAAAGAGTTAGAAGGCATATTGTAGCTGGAATATATTGTATAATAATTTTTGTTTTCAATAAAAGAAAAATATGAAAGAAGTCCATAGAAATAAAAGAAAAGATCAAAGACTTCTTATGTATGCAGAATATAAGAGGTGCCAGGCAGATATGTGTGTGGGTGTACTTTATAGTGTCATGCTTGATCACATTTTAAGAGCCTTTTGGTTCCTTAGACAGTATGGGGACAGATCAACCATAGCCATTAAAACAAAACAACACACACTACTCTCTCTTGTAAACTAAGAAATAAAAAAGAATGAAAAGATGACACAGCTGTGATTATAGCAAACATTAAACTGCTCAAGTAATTTTTAAAAACTCTAAGCAGCAAGAAATATCTATGTAGATTCTACTGTTTACAAAGTTGACTGTACCCACAACATTTCTCATATATTCATTGTATTTTAAAAGTTCAGAAGAGCTACAAAGCAGCGTATATAAATGTTGTTTTCTAACCAGCCCTGCGATGATCATACTCTGATATTAGCATGGACTCATGTTGGTCTTCTTTTGCCATTCAAAATTAGAATGGGCTAGAACACAATTACTTGAAACAGTGTCTTGTTATGTAGCCCAAGCTAGGCTGTGCTGAAAATCCTTTGATGAAAGGTCTATGCCACCAGCCACACACAGCTGGACTATTATTTTTAAAGGCTGAATAATTAAAGTATATGATGAAACTTAAGTTAAAAGTAATTTCTCAATACTTTGCTTATCCCAACTTTATTATCTCGTTTCAGAAAATTTTTAACCATTTTAACTTAACAACACTAGTTTGTTTTTTTTTTTTAATAATTGAAGAACAGAAGCTATTGAATTTTGTAACAGTGTATATACTCAAAAAATTACCTTCATTATTAGGCACCTTATTAATTCTCAAACTTCTCATTCATACTTGCTTATGGGTAGAATATTATACATGTTTTATTACATTCTCAGTCTGCCTTTTTCAAATGAAAATACCACAATAATAATGACAGATAAATAAATTCCATACATAGGGCAAACATTTTCAAGGCATTATTTTAAATATTGCCTGGATAATCATTTATTTATTAATGTATAAAAGAACATTTCCCAGTGAGTATCTGAATGGAGAGCCAGTGTCTGAAAACAAAGGGGCGAATACCAACCTGGAAGAGAATATTCTGGGGAAAAAATGCCAGATTTTTCCATTGTAATATTTCCTGTAAAGGTTTTATCTGCACAATATATTGAAATATTTCTAGTTTTATGGGGAACATAGATTCTTACTAATTACCAATAAGACAAGCCTAATATCTTCAGGGCTGAAAGATACAATCACCTGTAGAAGACCCTGTGTGTCACTTTATATTTATACTAAAAGAAAATGAAGGTAACAAAAATGTGTGATTAAACTGCAAATGGGTTACTTTGTAACCATGCTTTTTTAGATTTTTGTTTTTTACATTGATTTTTTTCTTCCCATTCACTATATTGGGAAGCAAAATCAGAAAATCATTGATGTCTTCACTATGTAACTTAGTCTGTTAAGACCATGCAGATTAGTTTCTAAATAACTATAAAAAATTTTTTATCATGGAAGTTATAAAGTCCCAAGGTAGGAATAACTGTAGTTATGTCTTACAAACAAATACTGCCTTGCTCCAAATCCTTTAGAAATAATACCTGGCAAACAGGTTTGCACAAAACCTAGTTTTTTATACACAAAGATGTATTTCTTTCTTTTTAATGTCAGGATTAAATCAGACAGTGTAAGTTCAGTAACTGTATAAATAAATACCATATTAAAATATTCTTGATACTAAACAACATAGATTGTAAGTTAAAGAGAGATATTTAGATGAAACAATCAATGAATTTTAATAAATTCATTTCGTGTATCTCTTTTATGTGCTTTACATTTTGTTACATTTAAGTTAATGTGTTATTATTAGTATCTGATGTGAAAGTATATATACAAATTCAAATGTCGTAAATTGTCTTTTAAAATTATTGATTTTATTAGTTTGAGAAACCAGAGCACATTGTATACAGATGGATTGTCAAAACCACAATATATTACAACAAATTTTAAACCATCAAAAAGTCATTCATATTTTAAAATATATACATAGTATAATAAGCAGTGATAACTGATAATAATAATAAAACACTAACCCAAATGTTAGTCTATATTGGAAGATAATCCCATCTCCCATGGTCACTGATACCATCATTTTAACTGAGATGTGACAAGTATCACAATCTTCCTTTCCATTTTTCAGTTGATATATAAAAGTATTGGCTTCAGTTCAGTGAATCTGGGAACTAAATATATATAGACACTGGAGTAAGTGCAGTGGTAAACATGTCAGGCCACAACTGACCTTTCACAAAAATTTCAGGAGCTCTGAGCATACCTAAGATACAAACTTGACTAGAATGGTAATACAGAAGCTGCGACCAGATAAAGGCTCACTGAAACCTTGACATGTGTAATGTAACATGATCTGTAGATGTGCTAAGAATTGAAACTGTAATTCAAGGACCTGCTGTTTTAATGAGGGTATCATATGTTGCCTGTGAAAACCATTTAACTGTGGCCAGGGAGATGAGGTTATTGGTAGTTCACTTGCCTAGCGTTTTCAAGGCCCAAGTTCAATTCCAAGGATCACCAAAATTTAAGAAAACAAACAAAAAAAAAATGAGGAATTTAAAAATCATTTGAAACTGTGATTTCAATTATTTCATTTTGATTTTTGTTTGTTTGTTTGGTCTGGTTTTTCGTTTTGTTTGCTCTGTTGGTTTGTTTGTAATGCTGAGTGTGTTGTATTTGTTACTCCCTTCTAATTCCTTCAGTTATCATTTTTGTTCCTCCATCCCCCGCCCCCATGTGAGCGTGCAGAAGGAGCAGTACACTTAACATTGACCTTTTCATTTCCCAGTCCCATCTACTTTCAGTGACAACCTGTTTTGCATTTCCCTCCACACGTTCATTCAGCTTTGCCTGCAAAAGACAAGGTCGATAAAGACTCCCTTAGGCTAAAGAGAAGTGTCAAATCTCTGTTTTCTTAAAACTCCAAATTTCAGGAGTATAGTCAGTCACACCTTAGAATCACTCTTAAATTCCATGCATGCATCAGTGTACGTTAGGCTAATGTAAAGGAAGAAAAATTGGGGATTAAAAATAATTCAAGAAATTTTAGGAAATGATTTAAAATTTAGAATGGATGGAAAGTTCAGGGGGATATAAAGAAACAGGAAACACAGGAGTGGTCAAAAAGAAACATGTAGAGATGATAGATATGTTAAATAGATGATAAATCTAGTCTAGTATACATGGTAAAACTCAAATTCAGATGCTCAGCATCTGATTCATTTTACTCAGCCAACATTCCATAAACGTATCATCAATCAAGATTGAAATGTGAATTAGCATGACTATTCCTCAAAATACGTTAAAAATACAGCTTGTATGAGCTGGGGGGATGGCCCAGAATGGTGAAGCACTTGCCAGGACTGGAGCATCCTGGCGCTTGCTGGCCAACTACTGTAGCCAAATCAGGGAGTAAAGACTTTGTCTCAAAGATAAAAATACAGAGTTGTCAAAGACATGTAACAGTGGCTGCTGACTTCCACATGGTTGCATGCATGTGAGTATGTATACATGCACACACATGTATGTAATCTCTTCTTGCGTAAGTTCCAGACATACACTCTTTGGTATATACCCACAAAAAATCACAGACAGCTTAAAATAAAAAAAAAAAAAAATCTTCCATTTCCATGTGTATCTTTACACTATTCCCAATAGTCAAGTTAAGAAACAGCCCAGATGGTGTTCAACGCATGAATGGATAAAGAAAGTGTGATATATTCACACTGCAGTTTTACTCACCCATAAAGAGGATTGGAATTATATCATTTGTAGGAAAATGGTTTGAATCGAACATAATCGTATTAAATGAAATAGTGAGTCCCATAAAAAAAGAAAAATAAGTATTACATTTTTTGTCATCTGGAGGAAGTAGAAAGAGGAAGACACTAAGTATGTGGAAGGGAAATGGGGGCAGGGGGCAAGGAAAGAGGTGTGGGCTGAGTTTAATCTAAGTATCCCATACACATGCATGCAAATTCCCTAATAAAACCTGTTGCATTTCAGAGCTAATGTATGTTGATAAGATTATTTATTCCAAGCTTAATAATTTTAATGAATAAAAGATTAATGAAACTTATCCCACATACCCATGCTTATAATATCTTGGAGAGTTTGTTTCAGTGAAGCCAACATAGATGTTGTAAGATGAACTGACAAGACGTTTTCTAAAGAAACTACAGCAGCTATCAGGATATAGAGACCCAACTTAGAGCTAATCATGAAAATTTTAACATGATTTAAATATCCAACATTTAAAAATAAATATCAATAATATTGAGTGTTCTACTTGGCCTCGTGACCAATATTCCCCCTGTTTAAAAAAAAAAAAAGAATCATTATGAATTTTAAATTTCAGTTCTAAGTACGGCATTATAATTTCCATTTAGAAACAACAAATTAGGAAGTGGAAATTGAGGAAATTTGAAACTTTTGATCGATAATTATCATTTTTAAGCACTAAATGAATATAAATGTGCTGTGTAGTTTTACAGATAAGATCATGGGAAGAATTTAATACTATTATAATATCTATCAAGAGTAAAAGAAAGTTTGAGATAGGGAAGATGGATAAAAACCATTTTATGACAATAAACCAATAAACAATATTCAAAGTTAATCCACATAAGAAATAGAAGCAACCACTGTGGAATGATAGGTCCCAAATACCTCTAGACATGAGCAAAGGCTATAGAGTTTGAGGATAGATTATTACCATTCACAATAAATTTTCTTGGTATCTTTTATATTTAATAATACATATATATTACATTTACATATTCTAATTTAAAATAAAACAAAAATAAAAATTAAAGTAGAATATAATTTTAAGTAGGAATTAAAGTAGCCCCTTTAATTGTAATGGGTGTTATTTCTGTTAATATATGTTAAAAAAAATAACACCTATGCTTATCATAAACAGTTTTCTTGGTGGCTGTTAAATGCAGTGAGTAATTTTCAAAACTACTATATTGCTACAACTAACACAAACAGTGACAGGCTTTCATTTTTTGAACTTGTTAGCCTCTATAAAATTTCTCACATTTTATTTATCTCCTTCTCTAAATGCCACTATGTGTCTTCTGCAAAGAGTTATCTTCGTTGGCCAACCAATATGGCAGTGATGTTGTATGTAATTTGGGGAATCTGCTTATATGTGGGGGAAACAAAGTAAAGTCAGCTCCTACTTGTCACAAGTGTTAGAGCCTAACGGTTGTCTGTCAATTTCTATGCTCATGCCCACTGCCCTACACCTCTTTTCTATACTCTCTACTTACTGGCCACTCTCTCCTTAAACTCTGGGTTCTGCTACTTACATTTTTGTGTTTTGCTTTTGTTTTGTTTATTTTTGTTTTTGTATGCTCCTCTCAAACTTGCACAGTTATTATCCATATCCTTAACTTGAACCTCTTCTCTCTCTGAACTGCTTTTAAAATACCACTTCTGCTTCTTGCCAGCATTCTCCTCAGTTGACACAGCATCTCTTGGTCTCTTAGTCATCAATGACGTGTGCATTTCCTTCTCTGAGTGCCTGACCTACATATAAGCATGGCCATGTGCCATCAGCCACTTCGACTTAGCTTTCCAAAAACTGGATTTGTTTTTTTCCCTGCTCTCACTCAGATATGCTTCCTATGTCCTAAGATAACCCGGTACTTGACATAGAGAAGTGACTCAAAAATTCAGTGTTTGTTAAGCTTAGAGCTGCTGTGTCCTGAATGTAGTCTTCTCATGCAGGAGATCTGGGGAGAGTCTACAAATACACAATCCTAATAAGTTTCTGATTGCTAGTGGTGCCTGGTAATGTTTTAACAATTGATCCAAGACTGTGAAGACAGATAATTTGGTCAGAGCATATGCTCTGCAAGCACAATATATGAATTTGAATCCCTAGCTCTGATATAATAATCTAGGGATATGATGTATGTAAGCCCAGCCTTATGGGAGAAAGTCAAATGGATACAGAAAGCTCACTGACCAGCAAGACTACCTAAAATGACAAGCTTGATCAGAAAGAGACCCTGCCTAAAGATTTAAATAGGCATGGACAATGGCATAAACATTTGCACATTCTTAGGCATACACACAATCACACTCACATGCACACTCAGATGTGTGCACGCATACATGCACAGGCACATATGCACACATACACATACACTCATCCATGTAAACAGACTGTTTTTCAGATAAATCATTTCACAGCTGTTAGATGAATAATTACTGGGCAAAGTTAATTATTAAGTATTATGCACTATAAAAGCAAAATTAACTCAATATGACTAAGCTGCAATTAATATCCATAGAGCTATGGAACAATTAAAAAATAGAAGACTGATTCAACTGAATACCTTCTGAAGATAATGATTTGAAGTACAGGAAAAACAAAGACTTGCATGTAATTAAATTGGTACAATAGCAAAGAGAAAGAGAGAGAGGAGAGAGAGAGAAAGAAAGAGAGAAAGAGAGAGAATGCAACTATATTCAACCAAGATTTTTTATAAAATAAAATAATTTATGTATAATGTTTTCTTTTAGTTAAGTGATAATCTTCCATTTCATAAATGGGCAAAGAGCAGACATTTTTCTTACACATGTAGATCTTACATATAGTCAGTGATTTTCTTTAGCAAGCAAAGTAATATACCTTTTCTTGCTGCAATTCACATGTCTGAGATACATGGCAAAGAAGACATAAACCATCATATGTGTCAAGGTTACAGTTTCAGTGTTCTGAGCAGTTGAGTACCAGTGCATTATGGAGTCAAAGTAGAGATGACTAAAAAAAATGAAGACATTGTTGTGCCAGCAGCAATCCCACATCTGTGGGTGCATACTAGTGTGTGTGAGAGTCATCAGTCTTGGAATCCAAACCTTTGATTACAATTTTTCTAATGTTGAATATTTGCAGAACTCATTGGGCTGCAGACTATATCCCATAATAACTTTGTTTAAAATTTCAGGACAAAAAAAAAAAACCCAAAAAACAAAAAACAACAACAACAAAAAAAAAAACCAAAAAAAACCAGAAGAAAGATAATGTCAACAAGTGCCCCAAACCAAGAGCCCGTCTATAGGCCTAAATTTGACAACTAGAACATGCTGAGTGTCTGGCTTAAGCACCAAAGGGCCATCACTTGGGACTAAGTATGCATATCTAGTAAAGAAGCTAAAATCAAGATTATCCCATGGAATTCCAGACCCTAAACATTGTGTCCTATCCCACTTCCTCCTCTTTTTGCCCAAGAACATTTCTAGAAATAGAGACAGATTCGAAATCTAGCTCCCTGTATACATTATCTTGGGTAAGAGTCTGTACTCACTGAAACTGTTGTGTATCACCAGCATGGAGGCAGGAGTAAAGGAGAATGAATCTCAGATTCTTTTAAGGAGGCTATTAGAACATACAGTGTTTGAATTCTTCATTAAAATTTAATGAATTTTTTTCTCAACTAATCACTGGAAATCAGTTATACACAGTGAAGTTGAGAACACATAATATCAAAGTGTTATGTCTTGTTGCTTCAGAAGGAGGGATGGAGTCATGCAAGCTTCCAAGCTTCCAACACTTCAAACAGGCTTTTTTTTTTTTTTTTTAAATGGAGTATTTCAGTTGAGAGTAATCCTTTATAAAGATAAATCTCTGGGTGACATATAAAAAGATTTTCTGTAATATATAGGAAAATGAAAAAAAATATAGTGACTTGATACTTACAATGTCTCAGTTAATGTTGTCTTCCACTAGTCACTAATCGCAGGTACAATAATTATATACATAGAATAAAGAGGCGTAGCAGAGACTGAAGGAAAGGCCATCCAAAGACTGTGCCACCTAGAGATCCATTCCAACTTCAGACACCAAACTCAGACACAATTGTGGATGCCAGAAACGGATTGCAAGCTGGTACAACCACTCTGGAAATCAGTCTGGCAGTTCCTCAGAAAATTGGACATAGCACTACTTGAGGACCCAGCTATATGACTCATGGGCATATACCCAGAAGATGCTCAAACATATAACAAGCACATATGCTCCACTATGTTCATAGCAGCCTTATTTATAATAGCCAGAAGCTGGAAAGAACCCAGATGTCCTTCAACAGAGGAATGGATACATTCCTGTAAAAATATGGTACATTTACACAATGGAGTATTACTCAGCTATTAAAAATAATGAATTTGAGAAATTCTTAGGTAAATGGATGGAACTAGAAAATATCATCCTGAGTTAGGTAACCTACTCACAAAAGAATACACATGGTATTTACTCACTGATAAGCAGATATTAGCCCAAAAGCTTGAAATAGCCAAGATTCAACTAACAGACCACATGAAGCTCATGAAGAAGGAAGACCAAGTGTGGGTGCATTGGTCTTACTTAGAAGGAGTAACAAAATACTCAAGGGAGCAAATGTGAAGACAAAGTGTGGGACAGAAACTCAAGGAGGGGCTGTCTGGAGACCATTCTACCTTGGTATCTATCTCTGGTGCAGTCACCAAAGATAGACTCTGATATGGATGTCAGGAAGTGCATGCTGACAGGAGCTTGATATAGCTATCTCCTCAGAGGTCTACCAGAGTCTGACATATCCAGAGGCAGATACTCACAGCTAACCATTGATCTGATCAAGGGTTCCCAAAGGAGAATTAGAAGACTGAAGGAGCTGAAAGGGTTGGTGGCACCAAGAGGAGAGCAAAAATACCAACCAACCAGAGCACCCTAGGATCTAAACCACCGGCCAGGGAGCACATAGGGAGGGACCCATGACTCCAGCTATATATGTAGGGGAGGATGGCCTTATCAGGCATAGGTGGGAAAGGAGATCCTTGGTCCCATGAAGGCTGAACACCAACTGGGGAGGAATTCGAGGGTGGGGAGGTGGGAGTGGGGGGCAGGTGGGGGCACACCCTCATAGAAGGAGGAGGAGGGGGGATGGGATAAGGGGTTCCTGGGTGGAGGGGGGAATGGGGTAAGGGGATACAATCTGAAATGTAAATATAATGTAAATAAAATAAAATGTATAAATAAATAAATAAATAAATAAATAAATAAATGATTCTGACTGGGGAAAAACAACAACAACAACAACAAACAACAAAAAACAAACAAACCAAAGAAGTCCTTACTGACAGGAACCTGATAAAGCTGTCCCCTGAGAGGCTCTGCCAAAGCCTAACCAATACAGATGTGGATGCACATAGCCAAACATTGGACTGAGCACAGGGACCCCAGTGGAGAAGTTAGAGCAAAGACTGAAGAAGCTGAAGGGGTTTGCAACCCCATAGGAAGAACAACAGTATCAACCAACTAGAACCTCAAAGCTCTCAGAGACTAAACTACCAACCAAAGAGTACATATAGGGGGATCCATGGCTCCAGCTGGATATGTAGCAGAGGATGGCTTTGTCAGGCATCAATGGGAGGAGAGACCCTTGTTCCTGTGAAGGCTCTATGCCCAGTTTAGGGTACTACCAGGGTGGGGAGGCAGGAGTGGGTGAATGGATGACAGAACACCCTCATAGAAGCAGGGGGAGTGAGGAAGGGTTGGGGTTTTGTGAAGAGGAAACTGGGAAGGGGGATAACTTTTGAAATGTAAATAAATAAAATAACCAATAAAAATGAAAAGAGAGAGAGAGAGAGAGAGAGAGAGAGAGAGAGAGAGAGAGAGAGAGACCTTTAAGCAGGACTCTGTTATCAGAAAAAGAAAATATATCATTTGTGGTTTATTTAACTCAGTGGTCCTAAACCTTCCTAATGCAGTTAGGAAGGACCATTTAATACAGTTCCTCATGTTGTGGTAACCCCAACCACAAAACTATTTTGTTACTACTTTATAACTGTAATTTTGCTACTGTTACAAATTGTAATGTAAATACCTGTTATTCAGTTTATCTGATATGTGACACAAAAGGTTCATGACCTACTGGTTGAGAACTAGTGGTTTAATGAAAGAATCATTTCAGTAACATCACCCATTGTAAAAACATGAAATTTGATTCTATATTGGTTCTATCATCACTACAATAAAAATTATTTATTGCTTTTGAGCCAAGTATGATGGCACATGACTTCAATCCCAGCACTTATGAGACAAAACCAGGAAGATATCTGTTGAGTTTAGAATAAGGCTGATCAAAGCCAGCCAGAACTTCAGTATATTAATTTTTTAATATCTGCATTAGGAGCACCCAGAGAATTCATCTCAAAGTTTAATGTATACATGACCCACAGTTAGACTTTTTTTTTTTTTTTTTAAGATACAGGTTCAATACCTGGAATACTCTTCCAATGGTTTCTCAGACAAATATCTGTTTTCTTATGCTACTTTTTCATGATCTGGTTTGTTAGCTTACCTGAATTTTGTATTAGTTTATATAAATATAAAAGAGAGAAGCCATCTCTAGAATTACACCTAAGATGGACCTTTCCCAAAAGCTGCTCCTTCCTCGGGTCTTGTAAACAATCAAATATAAAAATTAGTCAAATAAAATTGAATATCTCAATTACAGTCTGCCTATAAAACTTCTGGAGAACCTGTCTCATGCTGATATCCTCTTTCATCCTGAATTGGAGCCTTCTCTTATGTGCTCAGTGTTTTCTCCACATCTTTAATCACTTAAGAATCTATGAACATTAGAGAGCTGTCAAGTTCTTTGCCTCTATTTTCGAATGTTAACTAGATTCAGATATTAGTTAAACATTTAACACTAAAGCCCCTTTGTACTAGGAAAAATACAGAGAAATTTCTCTTTCAAATGAAGATCCAAGCAGTGTCTTGAATTCTTCTAGAACTCAGCTAGTAAAGCATAGCACCCACACTGTCATTTTTATTCTGGCCTTATCATTTCTATTTCAGAAAGTTTTTGCCATGCCTTTTCTCCACATCCCATTGATTTTAGGATATTGTCACCTATGCAAAATTCTTTAGACAGGATTACACCAGTAAGTACCTTAGACATTGATGAACTAATTACTGCTTTGGCAAGGATTTATTCTTTTTATTACAAATTATTTCAATGTTATTGAATATAGTACAGTAACATACTAGGATGGTGGTCAACATGACTTATGGTTCTATTTTTCTCCTTTCTTTTTAGTATAAGCAAGTGGAACAATACATGTCGTTCCACAAGTTACCAGCTGACATGCGTCAGAAGATACATGATTACTACGAGCACCGGTACCAAGGCAAGATCTTCGACGAGGAAAATATCCTCAGTGAACTTAATGACCCTCTGAGAGAGGTAAGATTTACTGTTTTCATCGGCATGATACATTGTTGTCATTTGTTGTATTCATCTAGATAGTTCTTTGATCTATTTTGTGTCTCTACTTAGATCTACCTGCTAACACATCGTTACCTTTATTCATCTTTTCTGTTTCTTCCCTAAGAGACTTCTATTGCAAAAGAAGTAACAGAAACTCATTCTTTTATGACTCTTATTCTATTTATATATTCTTGGGTCTCAAAAGCGTATTCTATGACTATATTGTCCTCATTTCCCCAATTTGTTTTTTATGCTAAGCAACAGTATTCACTTATTCAGGTTTTATCTTTGAGAGTTTATCCTCTCTGTCCTACATTTATTCAGTTCATCCTTGGCACCCTGGTCTGGAGATGCTAACCTGCTTCCAGAAGCCAGCCATGTGTATCTCATTAAGATATTTTGCAATACCCAAAGGCAATCTTTACTATGCATCCTGTTCTCATCACTTCCCCCAAACACTTCCCTCCGGTACCAGTTGCTTCCTTCATTCCTAAACCCAAAGTAGATGCTCTTGATTCCTTCATCAAACAGTGCTTTGTTCTCAACTTCTCTAATTACAAAACTTCCTATGAATTTTCTATTTAATAGTTATATTATCATTTAATTGCCAAGTATTTACAACAACTTTTAGTCCTTAAAAGTTATCAAAGTCCTACAGGTAATGAATCCTCCATCTCTGTGCTGTTCCAAGTACTTTGCTACATTGCTAACAAGACAAAAATCCTCCTTCCTTTGCTCTTCCTTTTTATTCTGAAACACCAACTGAAACTTCGGGGTTTTATTCCCTGCCTTTGAACTTATTCCTTCAATTTATTTCATCACACATTTTTAGTCTATGTATTTAACTCTAAGTGTCTTCATTAATTCCATTTTCTTAAAAGCTATACGATATCCCCTGGCACCATAAAAGTTATGTAACAAAGTCATTAGCTTTTTTTTTTTTTTTTTTCAGCAAAAAGCACTAACTTTTAAAGTCTTTCTGTAAAATTTTAGTTATTCTTTTGGGTCACTTTGAGTGTAAAATTTGAGTTCTATTTTAGATCTTCTTTTATAACCTGTGTTCTGCAAATTCTATCTCTGATTTACATTCATAACACATTTCTCATGCATGCCTTGCTCTCTTCTCTACCAGCACTGCCCAAAATTTTCAGTTCCTTCTTAGTTTTTTCTAGGATTAAAGCTAGATCCTCTTACTATCCCTTAAAACATCAGACACCTTAATCTTTTATGTACATGACCTATCGTTTCTTCATTTCTCTGCTCAGTAAAATATTTCGTTGTTACATTATAAATTCAATCTTTCTACACTCTGTTTCTAGCTACCTTTACATATTTTAATTCTTGCTTTCACTTTACAAAGTGATCTATAGCCAAGATGGACAGCTTATAGTCTTTCATCAACATCGACAATAATAATTTTTATCATACATAGCTTCAAACCACATTTTATCTCTTCCTTCTTTGATATAAGGCTCAATCTATTCTTCCTTTTCCCTGAAACCAAAGCACTTAGTCTGTAATCTTTGTGTACTACTTTTCTGCTTACATTTCTATTGCTTTTTTATTTCTTCTCTTTACCTTTGCCTTGAAATGTCCTTAACCAGGAGTCTCTTGATCTGTATTTTAGTTTTTCTTCTTACAATTCTTTACCCATTTAACATAAACTAAGCAACACAAATATTTTCATCTCAATTTTTTTCCTTTATAGCCATCTCTAAACTGCAGTTGTTGTATCCACTAAAACTTACTTGCAGAGTGAAAAGCTATAAAATGTGCAACTAAAATGAATATCAGTTGTTATGACTTGGTTCTCCTAGTTCTTTTCAATAGAGTTAGAATGCATGCATCTTTGGGCTTTGTAGAAAATAACTTTAATGTATTTTGTATTTTTACTGATTTTTAAGCAGTTCTTTTATTTTATTTCTTAAAATATCATTTTATATTGTTTACTGGAATACAGATCTTTTGGTTATTTTTGTATCCAAATCATAAGACAAATGAACCAGTTTAAGGTATTCAAGGGTCGAGAGAAGTTTAGAGATGGATTAGGCCAGGACGCAGGAGAGAGACAGAGGCACCCCAAGACAGTGACAGAAACAAAGGTAAAGGTAAAGAGAGGAAGGTATGATAAGTCTCAGGGTTTCCTATATGAAGGCTAGAGAACATTTGAATCATAGCTTAATATTTCATGAAACACAGTAAAAAGCTAATAGAACAAGTATAAAGTGGACTTTAAGAAGTTTTGCTCTGTGTGTCGTAGTCCACTGTGACTAAAAGAAAAGAACAGAAAACACAATGTCATATAAACTGACTAGGAACGTTTTGTGTGCTGTGTGCTCTGCCTCCCACTCTCGTGCTACACCGTGACTCATTCTGACCTTCAATAGGAAAGAATCCAGTGTTCATTCTTTTCTGTATCACCATGAACCTACCATTTTGTTATTTCTTACAATCCATTAGCCACCAAGTTGTTACCAATTTGTTTTATCTATTCAAATAACATGTTCTCTGGATCTTGGTATCTTTTGCTGCAACATTTTTTCTTAAATCTCTCTCTTCTTTTTATTTAATCTTTTTTTTTTTTACAGTCTAGACTTTATCCCCCTCCCTGTCCACCCTCTATCTATTCCACATCCCATATATTTTGCCTCAACTCCATCTCCACAAGGATGTCTCCACCACGCCACTACTACCCCACCACCACCCCACCAGACCTCCCCACTCCCTGGTGTCTCTAGTCTATTGAGGCTTAGGTGCATCTTCCCTGAGTCCAGACCCAGGAGTCTTCTGGTGTATATGTATTCAGGGACTCATATCAGCTGGTTTATGCTGCCTGGTTGGTGACTCAGTGTTTGAGAGATCGCAGGGGTCCAGGTTAGTTGAGACTGCTACTCTTCTTATAAGATCGCCCTCCTCCTCAGCTTCTTCCAGCTTTTTCCTTATTTAACCACACGTGTCAGCAGCTTCTGTCTATTGGTTGGGTGCAAATATCTCCATCTGACTCTTTCAGCTGCTTTTTTGGGTCTTTCAGAGGGCAGCCATGATAGGTCCCTTTTTGTGAGCATACCATAGCATCAGTAATAGTGTTAGGTCTTGGGGCCTCCCCTTGAGCTGGATCTCAAATTGGGCCTGTTGCTGAACCTCATTTTCCTCAGGGTCTTCTCCATTTTTATCCCTGCAGTTCTTTCAGACAGGAACAATTCTGGGTCACAGTTTTTGACTGTGAGATGGCAACCCCATCCCTCCTCTTGATGCCTGGTGTGTTTTGACTGGAGTTGGACTCTATGAGTTCCCTCACCCTGTTATACAGCATTACAACTGGGTCCCTCCCTTTGTGTCCTGAGAGTCTCTCACCTCCCAGTTCTCTGGTATATTCTATGGGGTCCCCCACCTTCTAACTCCCAAGGTTGCCAGATTAAATGTTGCTTTCCTCAGCAGCTGAAATATAATCGGGCTGCCATGTTGACTTTAGTAGAATCTAACTCTGACAGTGTCATGCTTTTCCTAGAACTTGAACATGAAGTTTCATTTTCTAAAGGAAGCACAACTTCCTTCCAATGTCAAAGGAGAGACTTTATGGGCTTTCTCCATCTTTACGTCTTTATACTAATTGTTCACCATTAAAAAATTATTTCCTTTCTTTATCCTGTTTATTCCTCAATCTTTTATTCATCTTAGTTATGCTTTCATTACTCATTCTTACCAGGAATTCCATACTGCATAAATAAATTTTTTTCATGACCACTTTGTCTCCCTACAATGATTATCATTTGGGAATTCATTGTCTCTTTCACGACTGCAATCCCGTGTCATGAGACAATCTGTTTCATAATCACGTTTGTATCTCTAAGGATCAGTATGTACCAATAACTCATAAAATGTTTGCTGAATAGATGATATTCTTTATAATAATCTTGACCGAAAACCCAAGTCAGGATCATGGCTGCTTTATACAATTACAACTCCTAGAAATGGAACCATTTGCCATCCCTATAATAATGGGAAAAAATTTCTCTGATGTAGGAATAACAAAATAAAAAATAAAGACTGAATGTTTTAATGAGTATTAGAAAAACCAGTAAAAGTAATATGGAAGAAAAATAACTGTCTTCATTAGCCTGATGTATCAATTTAACAGGGAATAGAGTCAACTGAGAGAAGAGCTTCTGTTAAGGAATTGTCTAGATCAGGTTAACACATGGGCATGGCTATTGGCACTTGTCTTAATTGTTAAATGATATAACCTGACCCAGCCCACTGTGGGAGTTATACCCCTATGCAGGTGATCCTCAGAACGACCCTGAGAGTAAGTAAACAAGCAGCATATTTTCATTGTTTCTTCTTCTAGTTCTTTTCTGACTTCCTGAATGATAGAATTCTGTTTGAAATTATAAGTCAAATAAAGCCAAGTCACTTTGGGTCAGAGTATTTTATCATAGGAACAGTCATCAAACTAGAACAACAACAAAAGTCATTATGGAAATGAAATATGAGTCTAAAAAAAATCCAAACATGTCTGAACAAATACTCAATCATAGCAAAAGTTAGGCAACTTAGCTTTCCTTTATGTTAGAGAAAATGTTGCTGAAAATCTTTAACAAATTAATTGGCTCATGCCTATTATTCAAGTCTCAATACTAATGTTAATTCATCAGAGAACTCTTTCCAGGGCGATTCATCCAGGCGAGCTCCTCTGTAAACATTTTCCATCACATTTTCTGTGCACTCACTTCTTTGCCTTGGTTTCTCTTAAGGTTTACTTGGGTATTGTCTGTTCTGTCAGACAAGGAGCTTTAGCGAAAGGAGGACATTGTGCACTTCGATTTCTGCACCATTCCCCACCCCACATATAACTTATATTAATTAATTATTATATAAATAAGTACAAATAATTAGGGATTGCATACATGGCAACTGGTCTCGAAGAATCATTGATTAGCAGTGTAACTGGAACGTTTGTCCTAGAAGCAGTGGTACTCAGGGGAGGGGAACAACAGTACTCAGCATGATGACCTCCATTCGTATAGCTTAGTGTCATTGCACGTTTGACTACGGCCTATATACTTTTCCTTACTGTTTACAAAAATGTTCTTTCGTAATTGTTTTTGCTGTGTGTGCAGTGTGTGCTATGTAGCTCTGCTTTATATACGTAGCCATTATGCACTTTGATTCTCTGTGTGTAATGAGGGGTTGGGTGTCAAGCATAAGTTAAGAAATATGGGGTGGGAGTGACTGTCAATGGAGCAATTTATGGGAGGCACATGAATAGTCTTGTGCTTACAACAAACTAGTGACATTGGTGGAATATATGGAAGATAGTATGTCTCTCTGTCATCAAATTCAGATGATGGTAACTGAAGCTTGGTTAGTAATTCGGCCATGATATAATATTTGTGGATGTGAATACTGTCCTTTATGAAAGAGATCTCAGAAACATCTTGTTTATTCTGCCATATCATGCCTTAAAAGATGATGCCAAACACAAACTTGTATTACTTCAATCTTAGACATCTTACCCATCAAAACTTAGTAAATAAATTTATACTGTTTTTAAGCCAGGTCATCTGATACTTCTCTCCACAGAAGCCCAAATGAACCACTATAATCACCAACACGGTATGCACAGAGTATACTCAATGAACTGTCAAGCAGTTGTTGCCGATTGCCCCATCCACAACCAGGTAGTGACACATCAAGGATAAGAGAGATTCACAGGGAAAGAGGTTCTTGTCAGCCCAGCACTGGCTAAGCCTCATAACTGAACACTGAGCTTTATGAAATTTTCAGTGTTCTGGGAATGACATGGTTACAGCTTTGCCCCAAAACTCCCCTTATTTCACTGTGAGCTGACATCCTCTAGTTAAAAGTAAAAGAACAAGTACAATTTTCTAAGAAAAATTCTTTAAGATAGTACCCAGAAGATTAGTCTGTTAACCCTGAAGTCACATTGTGATGTATGTACCATCTCTTCTGTTTATAATCTCAGTGTTCTGTGGCTGTCAAAATTACACACTTGCTGACTTGGGCATCTCTGACCTTTAGGTACTTTATATCATCCCGGACATCTGAACATAGCCAACTTTCTTTGCTTTAGATCAGTAGTTTTCAGCCTTCCTTATGCTGCAAGCCTTTAATACAGTTCCTCATATTGGGGTGACCTTCTACCATAAAATTATTTCGTCTCTACATCATAACTTTGAGAGCGTTGATGAACCCCCAAGGGGTCAAGACCCACAGATATAAAACCACTGCTTTAGAAATACTAAATTCTTTGGTGGCAGTTTTAAGTGTACATGTTCTTCCCTCTCCGTAAGAAATAGTGAATGAACACATGTTTCTGAGAGGCAGCTTAGGACCTATCTATTGTACAGTATCATACCACTAGTCAGCAATAATTAAATGTATCACTTTAAGCTATTTCTTAAACCATTTGTTATTCTTTTCAGCTTTTTTAAATGCAAAAATTTGATAATATTAACTACTCAATAGGGTGTGGTTAAAACTAAGATGGAAAAATAACTAAAAGATCAGGAACATGCCCAGAACATAGCAAACATCTTAAAATAAGTCTTAAATAGTCACATAATTCAATGCAGTCGCCTATTACTGTAGTCTTAATAGCACTTCTAGTACAGTAAAGACATGTTTGGAATGAAAAGTGTAACTACGTATAAAGTACTCAAATTAAATTTAAAGTATTATTCAGGCGATGCCAAAGTAGGCCTTATTGTATGTTCCATTTCTTTTGGAATTTATTCAAACAATCTGCTAATAGTTCTTCCTTCGTTTCAGCAGTCATCTCTCTGGAGACAATGCCTCAAGCATCAAAACTTGACATTGAAATATGAAGATCATAAGACTGATGTGTGCTTTAACAGATGCCAGCAATATATTTAAAAATAAAATCTAATTAGAAAATTCAGTGAACTCTACCCCATGTGTATGAGTCCTTGTTGGAGGGTTGATGAAGAAGAGGGTCTATTTTTAGCACGATCCATATTATACTGAACACACTGAAGAAGAATGGCAAACCTAACAGTCAAGAAAGAGGTTAATGCCCTTCCAAGCCAGTCTCCAAAGTTCAGAACCGTTCTATTTTTAAACAATGGAGTGTGAAGAGATGTGGGCTGAAAATAGGTACCGATCATGTGTCCCAGGAGAATTTAAAACGTCAGTATACTTCATTCTCACAGACCATGAAATGGGCTGAGAGTATCATCCTGTCCTCTGACCTTTAATTTGTAAAGTAGATTTTTTTAACACAAGAAAGCAAAATTTGAGTGAATACTTAGTGTAATTTTGAATAACTGTTAAATAGACTTCTGTATTTAAAAATGCCTCCTAAATTTCATTTTGTTAAAATTAACAAAATAGGTGAAATGCATTGCATCATAAAGCTATGCCTAACTCCTCAAGTTATCATGTACTTATGTAACACACACAAGTAACAAAATGCCAAATTATCATGTACTTATGTGATTAGATAAAAAAGATATGTGTGACCTTATGGAGGTTCTAATTCCAAACAATATCCACAAAGAATTTAAGTCTTTTCCCTCTTGGCTTAGAGTTTTTTGATGTTGTTATTGTTTGAGATGGAAAACCACTTACATTGATTTTTCTTTTTAAATGTGTGCAAGATATTGACCAAGACATGACCAGAAAGGCAAATAAAGAGAAGCAGGTTTCAGCCTCAAAGGAATATCTCTATACTGGAAAAGACAAAAATAAAGTCAAATAAACTAGAAAACTGAAAAGAAAGAGAAGTTAAAAGCAAAAACCCATTAGGAGAAATCCAGAAGATGTAGGAAATCACCCATAGTTAATTGGCAGAACAAGACTACATAGACGAAAATAGCTGACAGAAACAAGTGTGTTCACGGAGGCTGAGAGCACTCAGGGAAGGCCGCAAAGGAAAAGTTTACTCTGAATGTGGAAGCAAATGTGACTAGATCAAAGGGTAGAAGGTAAGGTGCAAACAAAGAGAATATGGTAAAACAGAGTCTATACTAAATCAGGTTTCTAATTCAGTTTTTCCTTTGTTCCAGAAAGAAGGAAACAAATTGCTGAATAAAGAACTTTTTGTTCAACAATAATTTAAGATAGAACAAGTTTGTAAAGACAAATTAAATATAGGATTGTTTTTTTCATTAATAAACTATTTTGTTTCTGTTGAGAAAAGCCAACCCTTTCCCCATAACTAAAATCGTGGTGAAATTATTGTTTGTGAAGTTAGAAAAGATGACTAAACAATAGAACTCACACTAAAATAACGAAGGTGACTGAAGACCAAATTTAAAAGTCGCCCTGATTAGCCAGTGTATCGATCAATTATTTATTAACATAGTTAGAAGGAAACTAAGATTTAAGATGAATACACTTAAAAGGTATTACCTTAATTTAGTATGTGCCTTTGTGTGGTTGTGTGTGTGTGTGGTTGTGTGTGTGTGTGTGTGTGTGTGTGTGTGTGTTTAGTTGTACCCAAGCTATGGTTTATCTGTGAAAGCCAGAGATCAAGTTGCTAGAGGGTTCCCTTTCCTTCCTTTATTTTGGTTCCAGGGTCGGGTAGTAGTTTGTGGATTGAATTCAGGCCACAATTCTTGCTAACAAGTACCTGTGCTCACTAAGCCTTCTCATTGGCCTTAGAGGAAACATTCTCAGCAAGGTTCTCCGCTGATCCAAATGCAATTACTTGCTTTCCATGACTTTAGAACTATGACCTGAGAAAATTACACAAAACATATCTTCATTTTTAAAACTAGCACCCCAAATACACATATGAACTATAAAGTATCTTATTACATTACGAAATTAGTCACAGATTCTCATTTTTTACTTAGCCTTGGAAGATTATCTCAGCATCTATGGCATAAGATAATTGCCTTAGTGCCTCATCTCTTGCCATGATAAAATACCTAACAATAACAACTTGAGTAAGGCATCACCATGGCTTCCAGCTTCAGGGGATACAGTTCTGCTGTGAAGAAACAGCAGAAGAGCAAGAATGTGTGTGGTGGCAGGAGCAGGTGACTAGCTAGTGACACTGAATTTACACTCAGGAAGTGAAGAGAGAACTGGAAATGGGTTCCAGGATACAAAATGTCAAGGCTTGACCCCAGTAACCTATGTCCTCCAACAAGGGACTACCATCTAATGGTTACACAGTTTTTAGAAATGGTGCCACCAGCTGGGGAGGGGCAAGTATTCAATTATGTAAGCCTATAAGAGGCATCTCACATTCAAACCACTACTGTGATGAATGTCATTTAGAAGTAATAATGATGGTGTTTAGTGAGGGTGGTGGGGTGGTTGTGACGATAAAGATAATTGTATGATAATAACACTGGTTTTATAAACATAATGTTAGGGAAAACAGTACATTAACTGTTTGAGGAATTTTGTTTTTGATATCACATCATCAAAAAAAAAAAAAAAAACATATTATTGCCACTATCGGATGGCATGCCAGTATAGATGACTCTCTATAGACTGTGAAGTGAGATGGAAAAATGACAGAGAACCAACACCACTTGCAAAGATCTGAGCCTACCATATATTGAAAGTCAGATGTCACAAGACTAATAGAAATGGCACACTGCGTCTTAGGGTTTCTACTGTTGTGATGAAACACCAGGGCCAAAAAGCAAGCTGGGGAGGAAAGGGTTTATTAGCTTGCACTTCTACATTGTAGTCCATCACCAAAGGAAGTCAGAACAGGAACTCAACCAGGGCTGGAACCAGCAGGTAGGAACTGGTGCAGAGAGCGTAGAGAGGGCTGCCATGAGGCTGGGTGTTTCAGCTGGTCTTCTGCATAAGCTGGATGCCCAAAGAAGTAGGCTTCAGTGAATGTTCTGGCAAAGTGAATGCAAGAAGGCTAAAAACAAACACTGTCTTTCTTCTTCCATTGTCCTTATATAGGTCCCTAGCAGAAGGTTTGGCCCAGATTAAGGGTTTGCCTTAAGATATGGATTAAAAATGTGTATAGATCTGGATCAAAAGCATGTTGTCTTCCTGACTGAAGATTTGTTTCACAGGTGTGCCCTCCATTTCTAGACTGTAGTTTATTCCAGATATAGTCAAGTTGACAACAAAGAATAGCCATAACACACTATGACATGAAATCTTTGAGATCTTAGAGTTCTTAGAATTTTGAGAATTTAAAAATTACTTTCCCTACCCTAGTAGTGCACATGATTTATGTTCTTACAACATTTATTTTAATTGTTCTGAACCACTTCACAGTACATTTTGAACTTTATAAATTAAATAAGTGAAAAAAAAAACAATATGTGCTTCACACTGTTTAAATGAACTTGAAGGAAAATATGTTTTAAACTGATTGTAAGCGAGAACACACTTGTGTGGCAGACAACAACAGTACCAAAGAGGAATGTTTAGTGTTGTAGTGTGATTGTGCAGTGTTATATTTAGTGATACAAATTACTTCCACAGTTGTTTCACAGAATTAAAAAATTAAAATATATCATAATAATTATTTATGTTATAAATTATTAAAATATCAAACCTAATATTTTGTTTAATGTTGAATTTTAATTATTTTCTAGAAATATACACACATCCTTATTATATACCACATCTGCACGAGATACATATCATCTTACTAAAAATTTCTTTTTTCAAACAAAATAAATTTTAAAAGTTATAGCAAACACCATTTATCTGCAACTTGTTTCTTTATCTTTAAACAAGCTTAATTCCTTAAAGCAAAATGATGTGACTCTTGTGGTGAGTGAAGAGACAAATGGACTAGATTCTGGAACAATATACAAATAAAATTTTAGAACAAGTACTACTAAAATACAAAATCAGTCACCAGCTACTTGCTCTGGAATAATGATTTCAAATGTAAAAAATATCTATGGTAATGATCACAAACACTTGGTAAAATGGAATGAGGTATATAAAAGGACATCTTATATAACCTAGAAATATTTTGTGGTTTTAAAATCATTCCAAGGTAATTCTTTTTAATCTATGTATGTCAGTGAAGAAGAGAATGATTTCTGCCTACAATTCCCTTTCAAATTCAAGTTAATAATAACAGTTTTCCATACTTATTGCAAATATTAAATAAGGTGATATATAGTGTTTTTAAAATTACAAATTTAACTAAGTCTACATGGGTAAGTTATTATTTCTGTTCTTTCAATTCTTGCTGAGTGGCAGTTACCTTAAATATTTCAATTCTAATAGATAAAAATTTATAGTTTGTATTAAGATTCTATACTAAAACAGAAATTGAATGTTAACTTTTTTCAAATATGTTCATAATGTATACAAGTACATTGTACAAATCACAGCAGGCAAAATTTGCTTTATAATCATTTTACACGCTTCCCAGATCCCATTTTCTTTCAATGCTGATGTCTGTTTAAGACTTCACTGTTTTTTTTAACTTTCAATTAACTAGGGAAGCCAGAAATGGAGAGAGCAGATACAGCAATTTGTGTTATTTTAATGAGAGAAAGACCTACTCAAACATTACCCATTTCTACCACAATAACTATTTCCAAGACTGAAAATTAGTCTTTTGTTAAAATTTTAAATTTCTAATGTGTGTAATAGTCAAACCCATAGAGAGAGAAGAACACAGGTTGCCAGGTTAGGAGAAGCAAGCTAGAGCTCATGTTTAAATTGTTAGAGTTTTAATTGTGATTAAAAACATTTTCAGGTACAAGTAGTAGAGATAATTAAGGATTTAATTTATACTTGTAGTCTTGATACTTTGAATGATTAAACTGATAAATGTTATGTTATGTGTAGGCAGCATGGAATTCAACATGTTTCTATAAAACGACACCATCCTCCATCTCTAATCCTGATCTTCAGAGCCATTGTCTTCTGCCTGCCTGTGCACAATGTCATATACACCAGCGAGAGCAATGACACCTTCTCCACACTGTGTGAACTACAGCAACCAATGCTTCATCTATACTCTCATTTCTCCCCAAACTGAAAACCTCACAAGGTCTCAAGGCGCACAGACTTTTCTAAGTCTGTTTAAATTCATTATCACTAGATTTCTTGTAGCCTTCACATGCTAGGATCAGGGAAACTGCAGTATTGGTGCAGACCTGCAGAAAGGGCAACTACATTCCTCAACTTAAACAAACCTAACTTCCCGTGTATTATAGGCATCTATGACAAGATGTAAAAGGCTGGATGGCTGAAATGGTAGAGGCATTTATGCACACTTCCAGAAGCCCAGAAGTCAGGACTGAAACACTAGCGGGATTCATTTTAGGCTATACTCATATACAGTTACCCCAATTTGACTTTGTTTTAACTCTATCACATTTAAATGGGTTTTCTTTAATGAATTTGTAATTGCTAGTGTATACATTTTGGAGGAAACACAGCTATCTATGACACTGAGCGGCACATATAACACATATAAAATCCTAACTGATATAAATGGTGTCAGTTTGACTCAAAACTCGAAGAATGTTCTCCTAGTAATTAATAGTATACCTGGGTTTTGAAGCCAGTATTGCTGGAAAATATTAGAGTCTACATTATTTAAAAGCAATTGCCATCTAGGTTTACTCTCTATTTATTTAGTTTTAAATATATAATGTAACTAAACCCAAAATGGACCATTAGTTATGATAAAGAATGGCACTGAGATACAGGTTGTAATTTGGGGAATTGTCATAAAGTATAGAAAAAGGGAAACAAGGAGAAATGTGCACTATGCCTGCAACAGTGTTGAGGTAAACAGATTTTTTTTCTTTTTTTTTTTTTTCAGAAAAAAAGCTAAAGCTAATTTGCTAATAAAAACTATATAACTGGCTAGTCTCAATGCCAGGAAATCAAACAAAATTAAACTTGGGAAACTATATACCACTGATGGTCATTCCTGTTCTACCTGTAACTCTTTTGACCCCAATAATTGAAATATTAAAGATAAATATTTCTTAACCTTGAAGTTTAATTCATAGTATTTGACACTCAAATTATTGAACACTTGCAACAAAAGCTTTCTAGAAGGCCAAAGAGAACATCCTGATTAGAGAAACAGGCTGAAATCTTCCATCTTAGATACATAGAACCAAGGGAAATATTTTAAAGTTAAGTGAGAGCAGGTTTTTTATATTGTCATTCAACATCTAGATACACTTTCAAAACATTTATAAAACAATAATGCATCCTTTTCTGAGGTTAGTTTCTTATATACTTAATTAAATATCCTGTAGTTTAGGAGTCAAACTGTCAAATGCATGTTAGTTGCAATTTCGAAACGAGGAAAAGTTTTCTTTCAAAGTAACTGCCAACTCTTTTATTATAATGCAATGTAAATTACAGCTCACTTTCAACTCTGTTCTGTCAAGAAAAAAGTTTTATTATGTATTATCCCTTGACGTTTGCAAAGCTATTTTTATTATTTATAATTAACTTATGTTGAATATATGCATACATAACTTCCTCCTTCCACCAGATTTTAGCTTCCGGGTACTCACTTATTTTAGGAAGCATACTTGACTATGTAAGTAGACTTTGAGTCATATCCCGCACAGGTTTAGATTCAGGTTCTGTAAATCTGGAGTGGAGCCTAGTATACTATGTTTTAGAAAACCTTAACACGACATAGAAATGCTTTGATTCTTTTTAAATTTTTAATTTTTTTATTATTTTAATGTGCTTTCTCAAGTGCTTTAAGTGATGCTCTCATCCATATGACATCCTTAGAAGAAAGGACACTTAAAATTAACTTTGGTTAGCCATTTCAATATACTTATTTTTTATTCTTGGAGTCTTAGAATTTAAATCTTATTTAACATGGATCAAACTAAACCATGATACAAATACTGTGTCACCAACACAAAACATTAATGGCAGAGAGCAGTATGAGACCTCTAAGGCACTTCCAGTTTCTTTCTTGTTAGGCAGAAGGAAGAAATTTAGGATAAGACTAAGGGAGGAATTTAGGATAAGGAATTTGGGAACCTTTTCGACAGGACAGAAGAGAAAAGCATCACAGGCATTTGGATACGTCTGTCCCTTAAGGGCCAGTTTTAGGGAAGAGGTGTGAACATTTGTTGCTTTTTTCAGAGGACCCAGGTTCAGCTCCCAACACTGATTTGGCAGACCCAACTGTCTGTAATTACTGCTTTAGAATTCTGAACCCTTTTTCTGGTTTCTGCAGGCTCTGTTCACACAGTGCACATGGTATACATGTAGTAAAGATGTTCATGGACACGAGGTTACTTTGTAAGAATGGTCACTGTCCAGTAGAAACAGAATCATAAGTCTCGTTAAAGTTTCCAGTAGTTTCATTAATGACAAGAAAAACTATGAAATTATATGTGGCTATTTAAATGTAGTTTTAGAATGCAGTATATGTAAAAATCATCATTAAAGTGACTGGTTTTGTTTTTTATAGTCTACAGTACACAATCTGGAACACATTTTTTCATGTTTATAACACATCTTGATGTGGATGCCAGATTTTCCTCAGAAACAACCTATATGTAGACTTCATATATTTCACAGCTCAAAAAGTCTGTTTGCCTGTCCAAGATCATCCAGACATATTTTTCTAAATCTGACAAGTTTTGAACTTTTCACTTAAGCTGATTAGAATTCAGCAAGCTGAAAAAAAGTCAATTTTCAGGCATACAATCTACACTTTGGTTATTCAGAAACTCCATGTGGCTGGTGACCCCCACTGGTAGACAACAATGCTCTAAGAATGACAGACTAGTTCTCTAAAAATTGGCTTCGTTTCTTGAATTTCATGTGAGTTTTGTTAAATCATCTTTCTGAGACCTATTTGGCTCATTGATATAACTCTGTTAATAGTTCAATTGGTTTTTAATTATAAGTAAATGAGAAAACATAGCATACTCAATAACCCATGAATCAGTGGTACTTACACATGTTGTGGTCCCCTTGAGAAAGTACTGAAAGTTACTGTCTAGACCCATAGGAACTTACACAGTGTCCTACTTAGTGTTGCTATTGCTGTAATGAAAGACCATGGGTGAAGCTACTTGTGGAGGAAAGGGTTTATTTGGCTCACACTTCCATATCACTGTTAATGAAAGAAGTCAGGACAGCAACTCAAGCAGGACAACCTAGAACAGATGCAGAGACCATGGAAGAGTACTGCTTACTGCCTTGCTTCCCATGGCTTTCTCAGTGTGCTTTCTTATAGAACCCAGGACCACCAGGCCAGGAGTATCTATATCCATAATGAGCTCAGCCCTTTTGCATTGATCCCTAGTATTAAAAATGCCCTGTAAGCTTGTCTGATTGCAACCCAATCTTAAGGAGGCATTTTCTCAATTGACCTTTCCTCCTTTCATGAGTATAGTTTGAATAGGAACTATTTATTCTACAGGCTGTAAGCCTAGATGAGGCAGGTTTTGAAGCTATTCTATCTTACATCCCAGCCATATGTTTCTTGTTTCTTGCTGTTTCTGCTGGCCACATGTTCATGGTAAATCACCTTTCATGAGGTTCTTGTTCCTCTTCATCTCCTTTCTTCTCCCTCAGTCTCACCTTAGACCCCTTCACTAGATCTTCAAGTCCCGCTTTCTCTCCAGACTACCCAATCACAGGCACTAGCTTTTCATTAACCAATTAACTCTAAATTGGGAAGCAGGGTTTATAGCATCACTTGGGGTATGTGAGGATGCCCTCACCTCAATTACATCTTGGAGGCCAGTATTTAGCATTTGAATATGTAGCAAGACCAGACCAACCCCCAACAATAGTTTGTGTCAAACTGGCATAAAAGTGGCCAGCACACACATGGCTCTCTCAGCATGATTGCATTTAACCTCAGCATGCTTAGGGAAGTCACCTATATTTCTCACAATCCAGATTTTTTAATTATTTAATTAAAATCTAATCACATCATCTCTCCCTTCCCTTTTAATTGTCCTGCCCTATCTTGCTACTTTCCCCTACTATGTTTAAGATAGATTCTTCTTTATTTTGTTGTTGCATATACATGTAAATGAATCAACATATGAATGCATAGTTTGATTCATTTACAACATATGAATACAACCTGCTATGTCTATCTGTTTAGGGTTTTGTGCATATAAGTTTTTAGGGCTGTGATTTTTTTAGTGCTTTCACTCTATAGATAGCCAGCCATGACTACCCACATGATAACTCCACCAATAAAGTTTTTAAAGTCATGTGAATACACATGACTACACCACTGAATTTTTAAAAGAAATAAGTACTTGAAGACCACTGTGCTTATTCACCAAAAGCATTCTGAATCACATACTTATGGTTCATGATATTTCCTTTCTTCTGCTCTGAACTGTTAGGCCAATTTTGTGATGAAAAAAAAATGAAAAGGAAATACTTCCTGTTTGCCCAATATATAAATGACCATATAAGATAGAATGAATACATAAAATAAATGTTTTTCTTAGTTTTCAAAAAAGTTTTGATTAAATATATTAAAGCAGCTATTGACCAAGGCGCACTTTGAATCACACATAATAAAAATACAAATAAGTTTTCTATGAATATAAATTAAATATAAATTTGAATTTAAAAATACCACAACAATAAATGATTCATTATTAAATAATTTGGTAAGGTTATATGTGTATTATATAAAAATTGTTATTCAAAGTAGCTAAAAATTAAAATTCAAAACAGCCATTTATGAAAAAAATGATATTCTCAAATGTGTAAAGCTGTAATGATTTATGGCAATAGTAGTTTTAATTTTTCACTTTTATTCTCAGACAATTGCACAATCTGAAGGTTGGGATTTGTGGGTGGCCACCTTATGTGACTTTGATCTAGGAAACAGTGAGTCTAAATAAACTTGGTTAATTTCTCTGATTCGTCTATATTTGTGAATTGGTCCATAACTTTCTTCCCTTTAAGTCTGCACTCGCTTGCATACATGGGAATATAAAAACAAATTTACATTTATTCTTAAATTATTTTCTTCTAGCAAAAAATGTCAGACATTGTAAGTATTAGGTAATTAGTGATTCCTGTTACTTGCTCTCTTCTTCTCCATCCCTAACTTGCACTCAGATTAATTTTTTTTGTCCCTTTTGTGATTTTCCCAAAAACAAAAACATAAGCCAACCAAACCAGACATACCTACTATTGGAAAAAAAAAATACCTGGAATAGTTTTTAAAGAAAGAAATAATAAGAAGTCACTGACAAGCAATGAAGGTTCTTGGCTTATTCACAGTGAAACTTACAAAACAAGGCATGACTACATCCTATTCCCACTTCCACCATCAGCAACAAAGCCAGCATTCTCCTTCTCTTTCTTATATATCTTTTACAGTTCAGAGGCCTCAAATACAATGCTCTGTAATGTAATTAGAGTAGGTTAGTTGTAAAAAATTGCAAGATGTCAAATGCAAATTGTGTTTTTAAAACTGTGGCAAATTGGAATACATGTATTGGCATTTACAGAAGCATTTGTATGCAGGTTTTAGAAAACATTGTTCTCAAAGAAATAGAAGTCAAATTACTAGCTATTGGTTCGCCTTCTCTGCAAACAAATGGCCATGAAAGGCTCTCAAAATATCCTGCAATTCAAGAGATTCTATTTCTGGTTGATATTTAACCTTAGAGTTTATGGTGGTTCCAGATAAAAATAGCTATTCAGAATCTTTCATAAACCTTGAGATATTAAATCTCAAATCAGTAATCCAGGCTGTCAGGTGCCTAGACCATACACCATTTTCTTACAAAAGTATGATCAGTAGACATTTCTTTTACTTTTTTATTAAATTTATTTATTTATTCAATTTACAACCCAACGTTAGCACTTCCTCTCCTCCCAGTACACCCTCATGCAAACTCTCCCCCACTTCACCTTCTGGGTCTCAACGCTCTGGGTGTCAACACCGCCCTACACACAAAAGTAATTTACAGCCATAGAAGTCATGTCTACAATTGTGGGTTGATCAGATAGTGGAAAGAGAAATACTATCTACATCTGGTATTGGTACAGCTGTACTTATTGAACAAATTTATTTTATTTTAGTTCATTTAAAAGGATTCTTCTTACTATATTAGGTATGGCCTAAAAACTAATAAAGATTCTAAATTATGAGCAAACGTATTGACTCTTATTACATTTAAGGACATCAATGAAAACAGCTAAACCAACAACAAAAAAAGTTCATATATATAACTAACAACTCGTCAAAGTAAGAACCAATACAGACATTTTTCTCTATCATACCTGAATTATGCCCTTTTGTAAAATAAGAGCTAAAGGGAGAGAAGACATCAAGTAAATACGGCCCTCTAAATCAATATGAGCAGAGCACATAAGAACTCACAAAGACTAAGGAAACATGCACCAGGCCTTCATGGAAATGTACCAGGTCCTTTCCATTATAATATGGCTTCCAGTTTCTGTATTTTGGGATGCCTAAATATATGAATATGTGAATCTATTTCTTCTGCCTTCTCATAGGCATTTTTCCTCTATCTTGTACAACTCCCATGTGTTGGGTTTTGTCTTTTATTATTATATTTTGTTATTATAACTTACAAGTCTGCTTATTTTCTAACAAGAGAAGAGAGTGAATCCAGATAGGACAAATTGGAGGGGCTGGGGTACACTAGTAAGAATACAGGGAGAAGAAACCATAATCAAGATATATTGTGTAAGAAAAAATCTATTTTCAATAAAAGAAAAAATTTAAAAGCTGATTTAAAAGTCTTAAATCCAGGTTACTGAAGGTGCTATTCAATGACATGAATTATTGGAGCATGTATGCGTGTGTTTGTGTATGCTTGTGTGTGTGTGTGTGTGTGTGTGTGTGTGTGTGTGTGTGTGATTGAGAGTGAGGGAAGAAAGGAGAGAGAAAAAATCTTGAATGGCTAGAATAACTGTACAATCTGTTTAAATAGCCAGTCTAAGGACAATATGACACTAAATTTCTAACAAAATGTGTAAAACATGCATTACATATACAAATTACATATATAAATATTATTACAACTTTGTTTATAACCTCATGTTTTGACAACAAATATTTCTAATTTAAAGTATTAGAGGGGTAAGTTTGTATTATTTCCCAAAGAATTAAAGTTTATTCACTCTGCTGAATTTTTCTTGTTAGGAGACAGTTAAAACTTTTAGAATGCTTTTGTTAAACAAAGTATGGGAAACATGTATCATGTACATATAAAGAATGTTCTGTTTGAGAATTGTAAGCACTTCTGTAGATATAGCATAGGAAAGTAACAGACAAAATGGAGTTACTAGACATCAGGTCTATGCCATTAAAATGAAAGGATGAGCTGTATAAAACTAAGGATTTTCCCATCAAAATGACATAATAACATTGTATGGGAAACTTAAGATGAGATAATTTCAGAAGTATGAACCCCAAATGGCATACTTTATATTGTCAATTGGGACTATTTTAGCTTGAACTGAGGTTTTAATTTGTGCATAAAATATACAAATTATAGCTGTTCATAGGATGTTTAATACCTGTGTCTAATGTGGGCTCTTCAAATCAAGGTTAATGTGTTAAATTTCTTCAAACATTTGCCTTTCATGGCACAAATATTCAAAATTAATTATTCTAGCTCTCAGAAATGTAGAGTGGAGGTGGTGGTGGTTGTTACTGTTGTTGCTGCTGCTGTTGCTGTAGTCATTTTCATCATCTGGTACAATAAGCACAGAAGAATTTCTTCATGATATATAACAGTACTCTGAGCTCATCCCCTTGTTATCTCCCTTTCTCTCTCAGTTTCTATGGAATTAACTGTTATTAATTAACTGTTATTAATTAACAGGGCATTAACTGAGTAATGCCCTGTTGTGTGTATCTATCAAATTGTCTTTATTAAACACATAGAAATTTTAACCTAGGTGATCTCAGGTCATTTTGTGAAATAATACCAAGGAATCTTGTCTCATAGACAACGCTTTCAAACGCTCTAGTCTAGTTAATACCTGCATGCCACTGTCCTCTCTTTCACCTCTTTGGAGAGGTGACTTTAGTTTTTATGCTTCTTAAACAAGATTTGAAATTCAACACAACTTTAGTTTTTTGATAATCTTTCACAAGAGGACCCTTGATGCTAGCTTCTTTTACAAAAGGGTTACCAAGAACTGTCATAGTGATAACATTATGTCACCATTACTTATACCAATGTACAAGCAATAACACAATTTTCTATATCACCATTTTAACCCAGGGAAACGCAAATATTCTTAATCTGAGATAAAATCTGCAAAATGAAGCCATACATGTAGATCTTCTAGCTGTTTAGACAACAAATAATGATTCAGACTCCAGTGTGAGATTTGGAAATGGGGTTTGTTCTAAGCAAGCAGAAATCAGAATTCATCTATAATCTTTCACTGATTGCTTTTGATAACAACTGTTCTCTGTTTCCTTTGCTCTAATATGAATGGTATTTTTTTAAAAATGTAAACTGAGTACATCTGTCTCTTTCTCCTTTCATTATTCCAGCTGTCGGGGGGTACCAGGTAGGTAGTTCAGCATCAGTGAACAAAGGACAAGTAACACTGCACCTAGGCCTTATGGGATATTCATTTTTCATCGAAAAACATAAAGGGAAGATTAAGATTCCACATTTAAGCTGCAATTTCAAATGCAAAATAATATATAAATAAGAATAAGAAGATTGATATTTTTATTTAATTAACATATTATTGGATACTAGTTGCATTTCTCTTCTATACTAAGTGTGTGAGTGAAATTTTAAAGAAATTTAAAAAATTAAAACAAAACATTCATATGTGGGTTACAATTTATATCTTTTTACAAATGTAAATGAGCCATTATTCTGTATATACATGTTTTTAAATGAGAACTTATACTTTTCTCTATGACTGACATCCCCCTTCCTATGTGCCCACTCTTGCCACCTCTAGGAAATAGTCAACTTCAACTGCCGGAAACTGGTGGCTACGATGCCTCTTTTTGCTAATGCGGATCCCAATTTTGTAACGGCCATGCTGAGCAAGCTGAGATTTGAGGTGTTCCAGCCTGGAGACTATATCATTCGAGAAGGAGCTGTGGGGAAGAAAATGTATTTCATCCAGCACGGTGTTGCTGGTGTCATCACCAAGTCCAGTAAAGAAATGAAGTTGACAGACGGCTCTTACTTTGGAGGTTAGTAAACTCACGGTGCAAAGTCTCTGAGCACACTAATCCAAAGTCACTGAAATGTCTCTCTGGAGGTCTTGGAGGCATCAAATGTTTGGTGATATGGAAGATGAGCTTTCTTTGAGTTCTGGCAGAAGCAGTATCTATCCTCGAAGGTGCCAAGTTCCAAACAGGTGTATGTATGAATGTATTGATGAGAGGAGAGTTGCAACCAGTTTATATGGAACCAGTTAATACTGGCTGAAAATATACAGAAAGCACATTTTTTTCTTATCCAAAAGTCCCCAGGATGTTGGCTGACTCTTCCTAGCAGTTATAGCAGTTTCCTCTATTGCTCTATCAAGATTTTGAGTCTTTATTTTTGTATGTTCCTTTGTTTTAATATACTATACATAGGAAGTAGCTTGTTTCTTCCTTGACTTTTTAACAATTCATGGATGTAGAGAATAAAGCAGGAAAGCATAGGACTCTGTATTTAGATTTATTGCTAAAAGTGACCATCATCACTGTATAACTGACAAAATTCACATATAACTGACAAAATTCATGGTATCGCCTGTAGCACTAAGCAAAGGAGAGATGTCCATACTGTGTTTGGGCAGCAGCTTATGGTGCTGAAAGGTCTGAGTGTTTGGTTTATTTATAACGTGGATAATGTAAAGTTCATGCTTATGAATATGTTCAGCAGAGTGTGTGATTATGAAATGACTGGGTGATACATGTGCTGAAAAAAAAAAGCTTGGAAAGTTTACAGCACACTATAATTAAGACTGGAATTGTGGGGCCAGCAAGATGGCATAGCAGGTAAAGGTACTTGCTGCCAAGATGGATGACCTGACTTATATCACTAAAATCCAGAAGGTGAAAGAAGAGAACTGACTCCAACAAGCTGTCCCCTTGCACATGCACCTTTGCATACACCCCCTCAAATGAGTATATATAAAAATATGAAGTCAATGAGTGTAGACATGTTTGTGTGAAATCGACAAGCATTGTCACACTACAGCTATATTAAGTATCATGAATGTGGTTCCTTTAAAGACTAGGTTGAGATAGGATCAACCTTTGGTGAACTCAACATACCAGTGAAGGGTGCTATTATGAGACACAAGATCATGCCTAATACAAAATTATCTTTCCTATTGTATGACTTAGTGATGTCACATCTTTGTCCATGACACAGACACAGCTATAATTTTTGGTATTGTGGTGGCTTGTATGACCTTCAAGATCACGTTGGACATTAGCTTTTGCTAAGCTTATAGGCAAGTAAATTCAACTTCATCCAAATCTTCCCCAGTCTTACCTTCTCCCTGGTTTGCATTTCCTCCATAATGCCACATTACACTCCATCAACCATGTTTTCTTATTTGCTCTGGATAAAGCTTCTTAGACTTTATGTCTTGAACTTCGTGAACTGAACATTTTTGATATTCAGTTCTAGATCCTCTTGAAACTTGCTTGTTGTAGATGGTAGTCATGTGTTTTGTGAGGAAGAGCCTGATAATAAATCACCACTCTCCTCTGTGCATATAACGTTCATGGAGTGCTAGCTGTACAAATTACTACTGTTGATATTTGACACAATTGGGTTATTCTACACCGAATTTTATCCTCTCCCTTTCTTATTTATTAACTTTTATATCTGCATATGAAATATAACCTAATTACTTTATTTTAGGGCTCACATTGTTCAGAGGTTCCATCACATGCCACCTATGTGTTCTTTAAAGTGAAGTTTTATTGCCTTGTTCTCCACTCAGATTGTTCTGTATTTTCTGTTCAGTGTGCAAAAGGGTCTTGGTGAATAGTTTTCTTTCAGTTTAGAGCTTTCCATATGTCCAAAGAGTCCTTCGTTCATTTTCTGGATGCTAGTGTATTAAATCAAGATTTTGTCACTAAGAATATCCATGCTACATTTCTAACATCATAGCCAACATTTCGTAGCTAAATAAAGCACTGTTGTACACATCTACTTGTAGATGGACACACATACAGACACACACACACATGAGCACAAAGACTATTCTATAAATGTACATATGTTTGTTTCTATAACCATCCGCATCTATATAAAGCTAAAATAAATTTCTACTGATGTTTTTAAATTTAATCAATTACCATGTAGAACAGTCTAGTTCAATCTCTATTGTACTTGTAGCTCTTATTTTAATAGCCGAGAGAGTATGTCCCTTGTAAATTTGTTTTCAATTTAGGTATGCAGATATAATTACATTTATAAGCTACAGTACAGTTGTATGTATATATTTTGACTTCATTTTTACAGTCTCCATGGACATCCAAAGGCACCAAGATTAGCATCTATTTCTCCAGCCCTCTCGGTGACACAATACCACATAGTTGTAATGGACTTACAGTTGTTTGTCACACTCTGCATATTACCCAATGTCTTAGGGTTACTATTGCTGTGGTGAAACACCATGATCAAAAGGCAAGTTGTGGAGGCAAGGGTTTATTTGGCTTATACCTCCACAGGAACTCAAACAATGCAAGAACCTGGAGGCAGGAGCTGATGCAGAGGCCATGAAGGGTTGTTGCTTACTGGCTTGATTTACATGGCTTGTTCATCCTCTTTTCTTATAGAACTGAGGACCACTATCCCAGGAATCTCACTAATGAACTGGGTCCTCCCCATGCACTCACTAATTAAGAAAATGCCCTACAGGCTTGCCCAAAGCTCTATCTTATAGAGGAGTCTTTTTTTTTTTTTCAACCAAAAGACTTTCACCTGACTGTAGTTTGTGTCAAGTTGATATAAATCTAATTAGCATTCCTAGTAAAGCTCTAACCTCCAAAACTGCTTCTCAGTTTGCATACAATAAAACTTACTCTGTGTTAAAGAATTCCATACATTTTACAAATGACCATTGTCCTGTGTACATCCTCATTTTAATGTCAAGTCTCACCACTCTTGAAAAGAAAAGAGAAATAAAATGCCCTGTACATCACTTACTTGGTCCTATCCCTTCTAGAGCAATCACTGTTATGTTTAAATTGAACTTCCAATTTCAGTTGTAAAATGCAATTATGAAGATAATTGTAGGGTTTGACTTCACTTTTTTAGGTCATGACCTGGATACAGTCTCATATTAGCTATAGGAGCTATGTTACTAACTCTTTGGGTTTTGTTTCATGGGCAATCTTGTTTTCTCCATGAAGAGAAAAAAATTATTTTTCTCCATTTCCAATTGACATACATGAAAATTCCTTTTTATTGTCTTGTTTCACTAGCAGACTTTACCAGCATTTGGTTGAATTAAAGAGGCATAAGGATTATTATTATCATGATACCCATTTGGGAAGAAACAATCTACATTTTTGCCATTAAACATAGTACTAGTTGAAAGGTGTTTTGAAAAATCATTTAGGTATATTGATTATATTGAGAGTAGTCTCCATAATTATTTTAAATAATAAGTGGAATATTTATCTTGTCCACTTTTTTCTGTGTGATTTAGAGTAAATCTTTCATCAATTTTTAATTTTATTGTTATGAATTTTAAATTCTGGATAAAATAGAGGATATTTGTCTTTCATTCATTAACTTGTTCTGTAGTTGATTGCATTTACTATGCTTATGTTTTTATGATTAATTAATTTTATGAGCGATACTATTCTTTCTTTTTATATCCCTTAATGTATTATCTGGCTTTTACATTAAGCTAATTCACACTTCACAAAATGGATTTGTAAATTGCTCTCTGTGTTCCTATTTTATAAAAAAAAAAAATTATTTTGCTCTCATTGCTCCCTTCACCATGTTAGAGAATTCCCTAATGAAAACAAGGATTTCATTAATAGAAGCAAGGATTCATTTTTGCAAGGTTATTACATATTTACTCAATTTCTTTATACCACGGATATAATGTTTATTCAGCTTACCCACTCTTTACTGTGTAAATTTGGTTAGCATGATTCATCTACAAGCTTTTATCAGCAGTAAAAGTTCTGAGTAAATGAGCATGGAGCAGGTGCTCGATGTCTATTGGGCAAACGTACAGGCAATAGAGATACTGGAATGAGTAAAGGAGATCAAATATCTGCAATTACCTAGGTTTTTAACTTGCAATTGCTTAAAGAATGGCAGAAATAAGCTGTTTTATTAGACCATGAAGAGAAACGCTTTAAGAAACTTAAAACAGGGGGTATACAAAGTGTCTCCCACCCCCTACAGCCATGGAAAGAATTAGAATGTAGGCAAGTGGGATTAATGGAAGGTCAAGGCTTCTAGGTGAATAGTGACAGTAAACACAGCAATAGGGACTAAAAGCATTTCACTGTTCAGGTCAGCTTGATGGTGATATAGTTGATGCTCAGAGAGAAAGCTAGGGGAAAGAGTGTCTGGCTAGTGGAAAAAAAGAGCTACCAGACTCCTCCTTTTTTCCACTTTGGAGATAAACTCTGTAATCTTAAGGTTCCCTTTACAAGGAAGGATATTAAAGTCTATCCACAAATGTCTGAGTTCCCTGATTTTTATAATCTGTCTGCCCCTTTTCCAAGAAGTTTCCTGAGTCTCACGTATAGGGATAGTATTGTAGATGTATCAACTGGGGATGGGTACTTTATTGTTCTTTGTATTTTGACAAGGTGTAGATTTGTACAATGATCTCCAGAAAAAAAAAATAATAATACTAAAGGAAGCTTCTCTGAGGAGGGGTGACAGTTATACTTACCTGTGATCATTAGAATAAGTATGTAGAATGCAGCCATATTGCAATGGTTTAGGAAAGTAGGAAATGCTCTAGATTCTGTAGCCTCCCCAGTCATGGCTATTTAGCCAGGTTTACAGTACTAGACATGAATTTGTTCTGATTGGATGGGTCTTAAGCCCAATTATATTGCTGTTGGCTACTGCCAAATTATATTGCACCGTAATGTTCATTGCTCTACTTCAGATTTGACAGGAAACCTGCACTTATGACATCTTAATACTACGGTAGCCTAAATAAGACCTAAAAAATGACAGCAGTTGACAAACAAATTTGAATGGAAGAAATCTAATGAGGACCCATCCCTAAATGAAAAGCTACAAGAAGTTAATGATTACAGAGAATGGGAGAATTAGTCTTCCTGAGAGATTAGTCCTCTAATTGGGCTACCTCTACTGACTACCACATAGTCAATCCTAAAACCACATACATTCCCCTGATGACTAAGGACTTTGAATGTTTCTTTAAGTGCTTCCTGGCCAATCTATATTCCTCTGTTGTGAATTCTCTGCTTAGTTCTATACCCCATTTTTGATAGGGTGGTTTGGGATATTTTGGAGGTTAGCTTCTTGAGTTCTTTATATATTTTGAATATTAGCCCTCTTTAGAATGTGGGGTTAATGAGGATACATACATACTTACATACATACAAACAATACAAAATGGACTCTGCAAGTCACACACACACATTTATATGTTTATATATGTATATGTTTATACCCATACACACACATATATATATTTATATTTATGTGTGTATGGCAGAAAAATAAATAATAAAACAATAAAGATAAAGTGATAGAGATAATACTTAAAGAAAAGGAGAGTTTAGAGGCAGAAGAAAGGGAAGAGGAGTAATATTCATAGAGGAGCAGGGGATTGTAATAGGGGATTGAAAATGATCATAGTATATTATATATATATTTCACAATGAAACATTATTTCTTACAATTAACAAATGCTAATAAAATGGATAAATGAATCTCTGTATAACACATAAAGGTACTGAGGGTCATATCATACTGTAAATCTGGATGTATACATGGAAGGAGACAAATCTTAGCTAAGCATTTGAATTTCAGACTTCTGTGTTTTCTGACTGTGGAACCTCTGCTCCAGAGAGGTATTATTATCCTCTAGGATATAGATGGAACATTTGCACAAGTTTCGCTTTCTCTTCAAAGATGCCAATTATCCTTTAATGTCGGCATTAACAAAGGTCTTTTGAAATCTCTTCTTCTGCCCTATCTAGTCTCCATTAAAGTAATCATTATGTTAAAATTCTGGAGAAGAGGTAAAAATATTACATAGCTCATTAAAATGTTAAAATAGATATCTCTGCATCAAAATTGTGTGATTTAAGGAAAATTTGCCGTATTCCTAGAATACTATATTTAGTTATTGTTATGAACTCTATTATTAAATTACCTATTTGTGGTGTTTAGCTTTTCACTCCAAAATGAGGTCATCTCACATTCCACTGCCAGTGTGTGATTCAGAAGGTCTTATGACATGATAAAAAGAAACAATACACTCATGAAGGAAATATTTACTCTAATGACTCTTCAATCCTAATACATAGTGTCCAACAGCCTGCTACAAATTAGAAGAGAGAATCTGATTTTAGCTACTTACTGTGGAAGTATGTATCTTTAGAAATTTTACTTTCCAGAATACATTGAGCCAGATAAAGTTCAAGTAACACTTGAAAACTTACAAAACCAGGACGAAACAAACAAAACAAAACAAAACAATCAGAACCGAACACAAGTAAAGATCATCATTGGGACCAGTCATGAGTTCTCAGAGGACTAAAATCTCTCTAGTTATTCCATCTTTCCTCTATTGCATTCTTTTTAAAAAGTTGATACTGTCTTTGAAGATGGTGTGAAAAAGCTGTTGATGTTGAAGTCACCATTTATTCCTTCAAGTTCCCACCCTACATTTGCCAAAAAATCTAATCAGTGACAAAGCAATTCATATTTTTATAGTTGTTTGCTTTTGCATCTCTTTCTTAAACCTTTTTCTCCAGGCTAAGTGAAGTGATTGTTTCAGTGCTGCTAAGACAGCTCTGAAACCTCTTTCAGAAGGCCCTGGCCTAGGTAGATATAAATCATAGTTCCTTTGTGTGGGTTCTTAGTCCTGGTAACAAAAGAACTTAGATTCAGAAAGAAACTCAAAGACCATTTTGTGTTTAGAGATTGAAAGATAAAGAACAAAGTCAACAAACAGTAAATCTTGTAAAAGATTTTGAAGGAGTAGGAGAAGGAGATGAAGAAAAGGGGGAGCTGTGCCTTTCAGTTAAAACTCAAGAAATCAGACATGTTCTGAGATGAAGGCCAAGAAACAGTTTCACAGTGAGAGTGAGACTGAGGGAGTAAGAATGACAAGAGGGTCAGGGAAAGAGATAGATTATTAAAAAAGAGAAAGTAAATTAGGAGTGGTCTAGAAAACTGAGGAGAAAACTCACCAATAACAAGGCCACCCAGTGCATGACCATCTATAAGAGATTTATAACATCCACTGCTCTGACATCTGTACTTCACAAGTTTTTTTCATGGGCATTGTGATCATTACAGAAAGCCCAGGTGAGAAACATCTCCCAGGTTTTCTCTGAAAACTTATCATGAAGGGGATAATTATTTCTCCCACATCCTAGAATTACTGTAGGTATGTCATCTTTTTTTAGGGTAGTCTCCTGGCCTTCCTGCGTGACAATCCTATGCAATGTCCTACTGTAGATCAGAATAGTGTATGTCCACAGAGTCTAAAAGGTAGTAACTTTTCCTTCATTAGTTTCAACCAAACTTTGATATCCCCATTTATTCAGAGTAGTTTAAATCCTAAAGATAGTCATTTATGAAGCTTTTCATCTAGTGTTGCGAGGAAAACGGCAGACAGTGTACTAGCTGACCATGTGATGAGGTCTGAGTAGCCTCTAGGCTTATTAATGCCTCTCTAGCTACCTAATACCTCCCTCTTAGGATTTGAGAACTGAAAATCATTTAGGGGATGAGCTATTATTAGTCAATGTGGCTACTTCCTGAAAAGTAAGAAAGAATGATCACAAGAAACCTATGCCCCTCGATCTGTCCATCCTGGGTGGACTCTGGCAAAACAGAGCTGCCCAGGGAACCAAGGACAGTAGCAGATTCTGGCCAAGACTGGGAACAGAACTGCTTGCCTTCACATCTGAACCCTAAAGTTTCCAGACCAGTTTCTGTCTCATGTTCTCATCAGATAGAAAATAAATGTTCGCCTACATCCTAATTCCACAGTTCTCTTGCTTTATAAAGACATTTTTAAATGAATCATAGCATATTAAGAACCAAACCCCGATGCATGATGCACTTATGAAAATCAAGATGAAAATTACAACATTTTACGTTGAAGTAATAGTATATATATCAAAATTAGTAGAAACATCTAACGCGCCCCCCTTCGAGCTTTGCGTCCGCGGAGAAATCACGAGACGCAGAGAACAGGTAGTTACTGTGAAACGAGGCTTTTTAATCTTTATCACCCACGTGGAGAAACGCGGAGAGACGCGGAAGGGGCGAGCTGAGGAAGGGGTCCTGCTTAAGTACAGTCCAGAGTGACGTATTCACTTTTGATTGGCTGTTCGCTCACCACCCAATATGCCTCAGGATTGGCAGTGACTAAGGAAGCCTATCTGCTTAGCAACTGCGCAGCTAACAGCAGCTTCCTACAGAAACACTCTCTTGTTATTTATATTATGTTTGTGTTATTTAAATTTTATGTTTTTTTAATAATAGGCTGACATTATGCCATTAAATGAATTTACATTGATGAAGAACTGATGGGAGATTTTATTCCCCACCCCAGAAAGTTAGTATGCATACCTCAGGAGGTTGAAGGAAGCATGACTTTCACTTAAGCTCTTCAGAGGAACCACCAGACAGAACATATATCACCATTATGGATCACCTTAGAGAAGGCCACCTCTTGGAATAATGTTTTAAAAAATTTCTTTGTAGAGTAAACCTGCAATTGTGATTGAGAGTAATCAATAAGCCCTTACTCCCAAAGGTCAATTCATGTCACCTCTTTGTGCCTTGCCTGTATCACATGAGTTCTAAATCTCTCAGACTCTGCTCATGGGTTATACTTCACATTGCATCATCCTGGAATGTGTCTGGATCAGTTGTTTTGACTGTATCTTAAAATAATAATGTCAGAAGCCTTAGACAGTGGCTCCAAAATTGTGAACAATCTGACCCAAACCATGTTTCTAAACTATTCAGGTATTTCCCCTCAGAATCACTTAATCTACTGGACCTCAATAAGCAAAGATGATTCTTGTAGATTGCCAATTTGCCTTTTTAATGCATCTCATCTTTTCAGTTTGCTACATGCTCATCAAATGTGTAAGATATGCCTCGTGTAATATTTTTATATATCTGCTTGGTACTTTACTCCTGGTACTCTCATAGTACTCAATATATTCAATTATTTTTTACTACTCTCAAATGCTAAATTAAGGATTTTGTGGGATTAAGACCTTTTCTGGAAACAATTTAAACCATGGAACTGAAGCAAAATGGCAGTCATCAATGCTAAGATTCTTGCACTGTGAGTGGGCTCATAAGAGATGGGTGGGTATGTAGGTATATTTCGATTTGACTACACTTTCAGCCATTACACTTTCTTCTTTCAAGACCTAACACTCAAGAAACATTCAAGTAGCACATTCAGTTTAGCTGTTCCCTGTGTTAAGCTATGTTTTCATTTTTAAAACGGAAACCAGCACAAATCTAATGAGACACTGAGCTAAAGAAAAAAATAAAGGAAGCATATGGTCCTAAGAAATTCAAAGAGAAACCTTCTAAAATCGCTTTCTAATTTTGAATTAACCTCACTACCTTAAGGATCAAATAATATAACACTCTAGTTTAAGACAGCAGAATTGGAAAACTAGCCTATCCAGAAGAGTTTTACGAAGTTTTATGGAGTTTTATATGTGTTTTATATCCTTTGCTGGTCATTAAGGTAGTCACTGACCACGTATAGTCATTTCTTCTAACACTGCATATTTAATCAAGTATGCTAAATTTTATTGATATCTTTACATTTAACACCAAGCCTATTACTTAGCTTTTACTAGGTAAACCTATGTTGCATCAAATCTAATTTTGAAACATTTTGAATGTAGTTTTTGAGTGGTTGCTTTTGTTTGTTTTTAGGGCTGTGGGTTTTTTTTTTTTTTTTTTTTTTTTTTTTTTGGTTTTTCGAGACAGGGTTTCTCTGTGTAGTCCTGGCTGTCCTGGAACTCACTCTGTAGACCAGGCTGGCCTCGAACTCAGAAATCCACCTGCCTCTGCCTCCCAAGTGTTGTTGTTTTTAAGACAGGATCGCCTGTAGTCCAAGCAGATCTTCAAATCACTCCAATATAATTTCCGAGTCTCGGTATAGGTTTGCTTATAAAAATCTTGTCCTACTTGACAAATTCATTCGTCATCTGCTACAGTTGGGTGTGACTAATGAGCTAGCATTAGCAAAGTACTTGGTGTTCTTTGAATAAGTTGTGAAAACTATTATTCTGTTGTGACATCTCGTTAAAGACATTATCCTGCTTCATTATGTTTGTGGAATCTGAGGGAGAGAGATGTGCATCTGAAAAGGTAGTTTCCACAAAGTCTATAAGCCCAGCAGCTTCACTGAAGAGCTCAGGATTAGACTTTACTTGTAATATACCACTGCCTCTTGCGTTTTTAATTCCACCTTAAATTCCTAGAGCAAAGGAAGTTGTGTTGAAAAAAAAAAAAAATCCCAACCCAGGGTTTCTACTCCTTCTTTGACTATTTACTTCCTGGACAAAGGACACACAAACAACCTTTACATTTACAATAAGCCTTAAACAGCATAAGAATTGGGCGGATACCTATCCTCTATGCTATTAGAATATACTTTCCTATCAATAGCCCCAAGTTACCACTTACTATGTGTCATCTCAGTTTTTCTTAACTCCAATTGGCCAGCAGACAGGGCCATGTTTTTATGGCTCACTTAATTCATGGCAGCTTCTCTCTTCTCCTTCAGCTTCTTCTTGCCTTATGGTTCTCCTCCCAACCGCAAGCTAGAAAATTCTAAATCCCACCTATTGCTTCTGCCCAGCTATTGGCAGTCAGCATCTTTATTTACCAATCAGAAATAATTTGAGAGCCGGGTCACACAGGTCTACATTCAGATTCCAGGTCTTGGGAGCCTACACCTAGCATTATAATCGACAACAAGACCAAACTTCAACAGAGTTAAAAAAAAATGATCATTCTTCAGTGTTATCCTTCAAGACATGAAGTTTAGACTTGGAAGCAATGAAAGACTTTATCAAAGCAACACTTTTAATGTACAAAGTAATGCAGGTACACAAGCTGCTTAGGGCTTTGACACTGTATAGCATTTCAGTTTAACACATCCTTGCACATCTCTCATAAGTACATGAAGAAACAGAGAGTGTGTCTATATGTATTTCTTGGGCTTTCTTTTTGGCTCATTCTCTTTGTTTGTTTTATCCTATTCTTGTTTGTTTTTATTTTAGTATTAATTTTAAACACCTGTTTGTTTTCTAATTAAAAACAACAACAAAAAAAAAAGGAAATGAAGGGTGTGGATTTGGGTGGGCGGAAAGTTGAGAGGAACTGGAAGGAGTTGGATGAGAGAAAAACCATGATCAGAATATACTGCATATATATATATATATATATATATATATATATATTCAAAAAAGAAGCACTACTTTTGAGTAAAGACCTGACTCGGAACTCTGCTGTTTGAGTAGGCTCATTTGGAAGGCCCTGCTGCTGCCCTGCTGAGGTGCACTGCTGGTGGACAGATGGCTGGTTTCTCACTGTGCCCTCATTTCAACTCCATCTCTGGCTGGCTTTTCTGAGTGGCCTTCCACCTGTGCTGTGCTGACAGTAGATGGAGGCAGTTCATTATGGACCACATTATACATACTTTTAGATTTAGACCTCACTTCACATTTGAAGGTCTAACTAGCTCTCACCTTGCATCCTTATCACTGATTGCCCTTGATTCGGCATGTGTCACCTGTTTGAGGAGCTTCGGCACATTTTATTGGTTGATGCTTCCTCTCTCATAATAGCCCAAATTAAATTAACAAAGTCTATATTTAGGATCAAGTCTATAAAAGGATCATGAAGCAGCATGATGCAGCAGTAAGCTCGGCATCCAAAGAGCCAGGCTCTAGTCCCATGGCCGTGGGGAGGAACTAAATGCGTGTCTCTGAGCAATTTGTCTGGAGTCCAAGAGCTCAAGACTATAGTCTGTAAAATGAGATTATTAAGTCAGACACCTCCTATGGTGCCTTCAAGCTGAACAATTCATTGGAATGACATTTGGGGGAAGTAAAACATGCCTGGCCAACTCTTTAATTTTAGGTGTCTAAGCATGTAAAATGACTTCTGAACTATATTTAAGGTCATGTTTTCTTTTCTTTTTCCTTTTTTTTTTTTTAAGAGAATGTGCCTTTTCTTTGTGCTATCATTATTTAGGATGTTGACTTTATGACAGTCAACTATTATTTTGACAAGAAGTCAGGTAAAACAAAATAAAAATGGCTATGCTTTGAGGTTTCTTAAAATATGTTGAGACAGAGAGGGATAATAGATAAAGGACCGGAGTCTTGGAGAACAGGAGGGTGGAGTCTCTGAGATTCTGTTTTGTATCTGTAAATTTGGATTAATGGCAATTCTCCCCACATTAGGTTTGCACAAGGAACTAAATGATTCAACATATGTAAAATGTTTAAAACAGTACGTGGTCTCTAGTATGTGCTGTGAGTTAAGCATTTAAATATGCAAAGGGGCCAATGTCATATAAAGCAAGAGATACACATAAAAGACACTGCCAAGAAATCATCGATTGGATGCTCATGTCAACTGAACAGTGTGTGCATTCTCCTGATTGTGTTTACCTGAATGTGGTAGCACTGAAACACAGCCTAAATCAATGTGCACAATAGAGGATGGACTGTGTGGATGGAATAAGTATATCTTAAAAGATTTTTAACTGAAATAAAGCTTCAATCTTTTCAATTATATTCACTTCACTACATGCACATATACATACACACACATAAATATACATGAGGTGATATGCTAGAGTTTTGTGAAATCAATATTCTCTAAATAACTAGTCTTAAGGTTCCAGGTGTGATGCTAAATACTTTTATAAATATAATACTCTTTTACCATAATAAAAGATTTTGAAATTTTCAACAATAAAAGAATGGAAAATGTACAATGAGTTAGATGTATATTACATACAGTGTAATGTATACATGATATACATGGTATACATGATATAATTACACGATGTCCTATTAACTTGTAAAGCTTTTCTTTTTCATGTGTTATTTAAATTTTTCTTAAAATATGTAAGATGTCGCATTCTTAATTATCAATATTGGGAATAAGAATGAGAATATTTTTTAAAGAAAATATGTTCCAAAATAGTTTTTCAATTGAAAATGAGGAGGGACTTAATTAATTATTTTGTACATTTAGTACAAATAAAAAAAGCAAAGATGGATGGGCTTAGGGCTGGTATTGACAGGTTCATTAAGAGCCCTGTCTTAAAGTCCCAGGTGTATTATACAAAATTATTAGCAAAGCTATTCCTTTATAGCAATTCAGAAAGCAAGGACTCTTCACACATAGATGTTATTGTGAAACCCACTTATGTGCATACATTTACACATTCTCTCTCCTTCTCTGTCTCTCTTTGCATTGTTACTAAATCAATCTGCATTTACTCATCTTAAGCATGCTAGTCAAATGTGATGGTTTTTTACCTTTATCTATGGAAACACTTAATGGATGAGCTTTCGTGTCTGTGAGTGTGAAATTGCCACCCAGGATAGCTAAACTCTAGATAATAAAAGAAAAAGTGTTCAATCATTTAAATTGCATTTTGTCACCTGATTTTACAAAGTGTAACAAACTAATTGAAATGTTTAACTGTCCTTAACCAATTTTAACTGCTAGAAGTATTTTTAAAGTACTGTCTACTATGTTACGAGAAAGACAGGGAAAACCCTAAATTAATATTTTGATGGTATACATGAAAAAATGTCCATAGATGAGCTATAAAGTGTATACCTTACGAAAGAACTAGGAAGTGCAACAGATACACCTCTATATATTCAACACTAGTAACTCATCAGTAGTGTCTCACATTAATACAGTCATACCACACATTAATGAGAAAGTCAATCAAATACTAAAAGAGATCAAAAACTTTACCTAAAAAAAACAGCGTTTTTTGAAATCTTAAATATCCTTTGTGATGCAATAATCCACATTTTGTATACATACTTATCCTCCTATTGTGTAGATTTATACTAATCTAAATTATTTATCTTAATTTATATCATTTCAATTACTTGTCATGGGATTTAAGGCACTTATTACTGCAAAGCATCTCTGTGTTTTCTGCCTCGACACAGGTGTGAAATATTGATATAGTTCATCTTGATTGTTGAGGGTCAAAAGGTTGACAGAGACAGTAAAATGATTGTATTTCTAAATTCTAACAGATCACTGGGTAAAGTTATTATCAATATTTTTAGCATTTTTCAACATGGTAGGACACAAAATGATTTGTATTTTGTCATATGTCTCCTTTTTTGTTTTATTAGATAGGAAATAATGTAGGGAAATATTAAATTTCCTATTTTAAAATTCTGACTTACTGTTCACTTCTCCTTTCCTCCAATCTCCCCCCTGCTCCCCCTCCTCCTATCCCTCATCTTCCCCCCTCCACCTCTCCCTTTTCCTTCTCCTCTCCTTCCTCCTCCTTCCCTTCTTCTCCTCCACTTCTATATTCCCTTTATTAACTTAAGGATACCATGATTGGTTCCAAATTTCTTAGGGTATCACCTTGATTAGACCTTTAGTAATGGTTCCAGGGTACCATACAATACTAAGTCATCTAGAAAACATCATCAAACTGCCAATAGTTGAGGGCCTTCTAAGTCTGTAGTACTTTCTCACTCTCACAACTTACATTTACTGTAGAAATGTGTGCTTATAGGGGCAGTAGAGAGACATAGAAGGAATAATATGAAAAGCATCAATCTTTCAATCTTTCTCATCCCTGTCCCATTCTCTGGAGTAACTACATTTATGTTCAGGCTTCTGATGATTTTCTTTATTGGTCAGGCTATGCTAGAGGAATGGAACTGATAGAATGAATATATATTACAAAATGGGTTTTAGTAGATTGTGCAGTATTATCTGGGTAGTCCAACACTGGCCGTCTCAACTGAGAAAAGTTCAGGCTGATTATTCCCTGAAGCTGAATATCTAGCAGTCCCAAAGTGGAACTCAAGACCTCGAAGATTCTTGGAGAACTCTTCAGTCTACATTGGAAGGCTAAAAGGCTAGGTTTTTATGTCAGGGGAAGATACCAGAAACATAGTAGATGCACTTACCATCAAGAAACAAAAGCAGGCAAGCAGAAGCAATGTTTTCTTTGACTTCTTTGTATCTGGGATGACAACCAAAGATACCACCAACTCCATGGGAAGGTTGCCTTCACACCTGAGGCTCTAACTTTTGATACTCAAGACACACACAATAAAGAGAGAGCACTGACACCTATGGTTGTCTTGTAATCCCAGCATTTATGACACACACTTGCAGAGCACACAAACACACATAGCCATACTATAGTAAATAAATTGGTGTAATTTAAAAAGAAATGGAATTGCAACATCAATCTTTTTCTTATTTACTCAACCTATAACGCTGAACCTTATTAAATATTTTAGTTATCAAAAGAGTTATTATTAGTTCTTTACCTACATAGTTTTAAACACTCAAACTTCCCTTTTTATAATTTATCCTCAAACAAAAATGAGAGAAAGTTTAAGGGAATAATGCAGAGCTAATGAGGAACATTTGATAAAAATAATCCTAAGAGCTGCTGAGTCAGTCTCTTGACATACCTGGTTCAAAGAACTCCTCAAATTTCTGTGTCACAATTACCATGTTTTGGGAGCATAAATACCCACCTTTCCTGTTTAGTGATGGGTATGGCTTATTTTAGGAAACAAAACTTACAGTTCCTGCCATCATTAGATGGAATATCTTTGAGCACAGACCTTTGTTGATAAAACTGGAAAGGGAAGACAAACTCTTTTATCTAAGTTTTATAGAAACAATTTTGAGAATTTTTCTGCCTCAGGAAGTATGGAATGAGTATGAAGCCAAAATAAACTTCTCAAAACTGGGCACTGAAGAGATAAAATAAAAAAAAAAAATTTAAGTGAAATACCTTTACAAATGCAATACAGTGTCCCCAAAGTGTCTAGATCTAGAGGTCCTGAGAATTATGCAAGAAAATAAACAATTCCCACTAGCCACCTAGTGAGAAGTCTATAATGACATAAGAAGGGTGAAAATGGAGAAAAGAGCCAGTGCATGGAGATGTGAAATTTCATTTCCAGAGGATACTTTTTAGAAAGATATTTTAAAGTTAATGTTCAAATTCTTTATATTAGCTGTGTGCATTGACCCACTTGCGCCTGAAGCAAATGTTGGAGGCCCTGACATTAGCCAGGGAGAAGAAAACAGCTCCATGGAGAGAAAAGAAAGGACTGTGAATAAACCGACCTCTGAGGGTTGGCTCTGTCAATGCCACTGAAAGAATAATTCAGCCTTTCCAGGAAAGATTTATCTAAAAAATCTAAAGGCATTTCCATGACTATAGGGATTTGGATTTGAATCTACTGCAGCTTCATTGTGTTGGGAATGTCAGAAAAGAATGAGGCTGAGCCTTGAGCTTCAGAAGCGTAAATGGTTTAAGCTGGAAAAAGGAATTGTGAGGATAAATAACAACTAAAGATGAAAAAACCTAAATAATAAACAATTGAAAAGAGACTTAAAAACACACTTCCTGCACACTCCTGTGTATGTTATCACTTTATTTCATCCCGTGGTTTTTTTTTTTTTTTTTTTTTTTTTGTAGCTCTTATTTTTCAAGAGATTTATTTGAAGCTTTTCATCTAATTTTCTAGAATGTAGTTTTAGAAGAGAAGAGAGGTAGGTGTTATATCTTGTATATACATAACTTCCAGTGTAGAGTGAAAAATTATAAAGGCCATTTTATGAAATATGTGTCGATTTCTTTGCCCTTAGACCTGGGCAGAAAAGTGCAGATTCCAGAACAAGGAACTGAAAATAAGATTTCAGGCCTTCATACCCCAGGACACTTGCTGGATGAATTACATTCCTCAAGCCTCAAGCAATAGGCCCACCTATGGGCGGAAGAGGCCTAAGGCAGGAAGACACATTCCTGACCATAAAAAATATGAGCCATCTAGGTGGGGCTGTGACTGGAGGAAGTGAGAAATGTTTTATAATGATGGTATAGGGGACAGTGACTTGGTAAGACTATATTTTTGAGAAGAATGAGTGTGCAGAGTGATTTTCACATGACTCTAGATCATTTGGGCTAGATTCCTCTAAAATGTTCCACTGTTCTTGGTTACCCCTCCCTCCCTTGGTCTTCCAGTGCTATATTCAAAATTTGTAAAACAACCAATCATGTATAACCGCATGAAAATGCCTTCCTTTCCCCACCCCATGCTATAAAAGACCCCTTAGCCCGCCATTTGAGGCCAAACCTTGCTTTTGGAGCTAGAGAGCTTGTGGTTTGACCGCCAGCTAACTTCCCTAATAAAGCCTCTGCTGATTGCATCCAGGTATGGTTTCTTGTGATCTTTGGGTGGTCGTGATTTCCTGAGACTTGAGGAAGGGTCTCCCGAGTATGGGGGTCTTCACCAGAATGATATGATCTAGACTTGAAATAGGAACAAATTGGAACTTTTTTGATAGAAGAATGATGAAACTTCTGAGTTGAATTATAAATATTGTTTTTTTTTTTTTTTAAAAGAATATGTATTACACTCTGATTGCTGAAACTCAATCACAAAGACAACTTAGTTACAGTTTCAGAGTACAGTCCATTGGGGTGAAAGTGACATGGCATCAGAAGCTGAAACAGGAAGTTAGTTACACTGTGTTCTCAGTCAGAGAGCAGGTGATTAGTGTTGGCACCCCATTCATGCCCCACTTTCACCTTTTAAATCATTACAGAAGCCTAGGCCATTGAGTGGCAGCTCCCCACATTTTAAGGTGTCTTCCTACATCAGTGATTCACTGTAGAAACTCCCTAAAGGACATCTCCATTGTTTGGTCTCCTGGTTGCCTCCATCAAATTTACAGTCCATCTTAATAATCACATGGGCTAATTAAATGTTGGTAGGTAAATGTCAGGAGAAGGGAATGTAGCCTGAGTTAGAGAAAGAAATCCTATGAAATCACTAGTTTGCTTCAGAAAACACATTTTAATGAACTGAAAACATTCAAGTTTAACCTAAAATGAAGCAGATCTTAAAATATGACCTCAGGGGGGAAATTCCTGTGGTAGGTTTTGCCTTCCATTTTTTGAACTGAAACTTGTATCTCATTCACAGATTAATAGATTTAGAGTTGATCCAGATTGGTTTTTTTTTTCTTTTTCATTTTGTTTTCACTCTAAGTGGACCCATCACGGGCCATACAAGGAAGAACCTCAAAAGAGATAAAGAAATTTCCTGCTCTTATCTCCAAACTAGTGACTGTGACCTCCATCGGCTCTTAGACTTAACAGTTTGATTTGAAGGCCTCTTCTCTTCTGCAAGGAAATGCTGCCATATGGCCTACATCGTGGTCTTCCATTTCCACAACCACTTAATATGCTCAGTTCATGATGAAACACCAGCTCCCGGCTGGGAAATTAAAGTAGTGTTCAGCTCTTCTCAGCAAGAAAGCTGCAGTTTGATATATTCTGTAAGCTGTGCTCCACATTAGCCAAGGGAAAGGACTGACAGAGTTAGGGAACACAGCTGGACTTGTTAAAACAAGCGTTTCGGTGCACAGATGCTAAGTCTCTTTGGAGCGGTGCTCCAGATCACTTTGCTCTGACTTAGCTATCGACTGCATATATTTCTCTTTTAATTCCTTTTAATTTTCATCTTTAAGGCAATTTATGTAAATGCTATCTTCAACTTCTAATGGATTTCAAAAATCATTTGCTGGGGAGAAGGTTATAGTATGTTGAAGCATTTTCTTTTTCTCTGTAGGGACCAGTTTAAGCAGTCCTATCCAAGTATCTCTCAAAGAGTCATGCTGCAATAATGTAACAAGGAAAATCACCTGTTCTCTTCCGGATTCTTAGCCTCATTAATAAAACAAACAATTTACGAACTGGTTTAAAAAGAAGTTGGAGGCCAATTATTAAGTTGAGAGAAAAATAATAGCCCAGGCAAACAGTAAATATTAGCAGCTGCCAGGAGGACAAAGATAGTTAGAGGGTGAGAAAAAGCCATACATTTTTTTAAATTAGATATATCCTGGTATATTCTACAATGGAAGTCAGCAACTAGCTGTACTGTGAAAAGAGAAGAATATTACAAGAAACAACAAAGAATGCCAGGGCAACCATGCTTAGGCTTTTGTTAGTACCCAAAAGAAAAAGACAGAAGAAAAAGGAATGGGTATACTTTTCTGAATTAAACTTTGGAAACGCAGGCAAGCTCAGCAATCGTGCATGGCAGATGCTCACTAAGCTAAACCACAGAAGAAACTGGAAGGTTGAGCACATTATTCAGTTAGGGGATAATTATTCCTCCCAACTTTTTAGCATAATTTCAGGTGAATCAGCATTCCTGAGTGGTCCTCTCCTAGTTAGGTTATTGGCATGCTCAGCAAATTAACTCTTAAGGGTGTGCATAGTATATAATGTTCTGATTTTTGGAGTAGATCAGAATGTCATGTTTTTATCTGAGGTCAGAAGTAAAAGTCAGCATCCATTGTTTTGATCAGAAGGAAGTAGATTTTCTTAAATGAACCACAAGAAAGGCTTGATTTATATTCCTTTCATACGGTATTTTCTGGATGAAGCTGATGTTCCCCTATATAGTGTTAACAGGGAAATGCAATTGAGATCCAAAGGTCCTTCCTGAGTTGCCTCAAGCCTGTTGTTAGTTCCTATAACAGCAGGATTGCCCTACAAAGACTAAGTTCTTGCACCATTCCTTCAGCATCCAATTATCTGTGTTCAAATATTAAATATTTCTGCTTCTGTTTTCTAGTAAATCAAAGGTAACAATATTTATCTGTAAGGCAGTTATAAAGAATAGTTATACCTGAAAAAACCATTTTTTTTTAATTTTAGTGTCAGTTGGAGGATGTGTCCAAGGAATCCCAGAGACACCAACATATAAGAAGAGATTCTCAAGTTCCTTAAATAAAATAGTGTGGCATTTGCATATAATCTAACTTCTAACAGTCTATTTCTAATTCTATCAACATTAGTAATAATTGCTAATAGAATGTAATGTTCTTTACTTATTTGTAAGAATGTGTTATTTGGTGATGATGCCACCAAGCAACGTAAACATTATGACCGAATGCAATTAAATTTTCCCCTCAACATCAGATTGAATCTCTAGATACAAAGCCCAAAGCTATTGAAGCTCAAACCACCCATGTTGAGATCTACAAGTGTACATTAGCAGTTGAAATGAGTATTAAATACTTAGTTGAGTAACACAGAATTCTTTTTCATAATGGTTTCTAGGTCTAATAGCATGCCAACATGTCTTAGTCTATTTAGTTAATGTTTTCCATTGTGACTGTTGAGTTACTCTTCCTGGTTCTTCAGGCAAGACAAGGCACCGAAGATAGACCAAAGAAATATTTTCATCCTAATTCAGCTTTGTGAACTATTGAGTTTATTGAGTTTATGTATAGGGTTTGGGCACAGAACTGCTTATAAGGACATAGGTAACTTACAAAATGGTCTATCCTCAAAAAGTGCACATCATTATGAGTGATCTCAAGAAAACTCTGTTACTAGCATCTTTTCTTTGGTTCACCTTGTTCTATTATGTGCTCTAGCACTTCTACCAACACTACAGAACTTGAGTGCAGAAGAGAATGGTAGCTGGACTCCCAAAGGAGTGTCATGTTGCCCACTACCCTCTCCTTTTAGTAAGAAGTGTCATCAGCCTATTGCATATCCCTAAATAACACTAACGATTTCTTCTTTCATTGCCATAACTAAGGGGCAGAGTGATATCTGTTCTAAGATGGCATCTCAATGTTAATGTTATGACAGAGGAAAGGATATTCCACAAACAGGAAGGGATGCTTTGGGAGACTGGCTTTTTCCATTTTCCCAAAGTCTGGTATAACTCTGAAGGACGTTATTTTTTTCTGAAATTCTTTAGGTAGATGCTATTGTCATGGCTAGTGTCATTTAAACTTATATGTCATGAACTTACCACTCTGTTTCTTTACTTGTATTCGTTGATGTTCTCTTTTATACTCACCTGCTAGAAGGCATACTACATTCCTAAACTCTGGCCAAATTACTCTTACTCTCTTCCATTATTTTGAACTTTTAAAAATCTTTTATTTGATATTATACAATTAAATCATTTGTATTTTCTATTTAAAATGCATGTAACCCTAACACTCATCCTGATTTTCAGTAGCCTTCAACAGTGTATATAAAATAATAACTCAAAAAAAGCTATGCATTTATACACATGGAGAATTATATTTTTCTCATTCCTCATTTGTTTTCCATTTCCATATCAATGTCTTTATAATTATTGGTCTACTGACATACTGATTATATTAGAATATTTTATCTACTAAATATTAACAGCATTTGTTTGGACCAATATTTATTTATTCATCAAGCCTTATTGAAATCCTACTTTATATGTGGGTCACTGTTTCCTGTAATCAATCTGTCTTCAAGAAAGTAAATAGTAAGGAATCTGCATGCCTAAAGATCACAGTGATTAGGGGAATTAAAAATATAAGAAAAACTATAACTTAGGAAGGCAGAATTTTTCTAATAATAATGTTCTCTGAGCAAAGCAACACCTAAGGGGACATCTAATTTGGACCCTAGCAGAAAGTAGGAGGTAACAGAATGAGAGGATATTTGGGGATGTGCATTCCAGGCAAAAAGAAGGACAAGAAAAAGCTGAATTTAGTGGAGACAGTGTTTCCATCCAGAGTTTCAGGATGTACCGAAACAGTATTTAAAATGCTTGGAATGAACTCTCTGAGGCAGGTGGTACAGCGATGAGACAGAATCTGGACAATAAACACTCCCTATGTCTTTGTAAGGGACTGAAATTTTTCCTATAGTTAATGGGCAAGAATTAAAGGCTTTTAAAGTAAAGATCAGTTTCACATCCAGGAATAAGACTCCTAATAGAGGAAGGAATGAGTGCACAGAAGTAGACAGGAGGATGTTAAGAGTCCAGGAAAGGGGAACAAAATACTCATGGGAGGAAATATGGAGTCTGAAGGAAAGGCCATTCAGGGACTGCCCCACGTGGGGATCCATCCCATATAGTCACCAAACCCAGACAATATTGTGGATACCGAGAAGTGCTTGCTGATGGGAACCTGATATGACTATCTCCTGAGAGGCTCTGCCAGAGTCTGACTAATACAGAGGCGAATGCTTGCAGCCAGCCATTGGACTGAGCATGGGATCTGCATTGGAGGAGTTAGAGAAAGAACTGAAGGAGCTGAAGGGATTCGGAACCCCATAAGAAGAACAATATCAACCAACCAGATTTCCCAGAGCTCCCAGGGACTAAACCACCAACCAAAGAGTACACATGGAAGGACCCATGGCTCCAGCTGCATATGTAGCAGAGGATGGCTTTGTCGGGCATCAATGGGAAGAGAGGCCCTTAGTCTTGTGAAGGCTCAATGCCCAGTTTAGGGGACTACCAGGGTGGGGAGGCAGGAGTTTGTGAGTGGGTGGGGGAACACTCTTATAGAAGCAGGGAGAGAGGGGATGAGATGGGGATTTAAGGGGGAAACTGGGAAAGGGGACAACATTTGAAATGTAAATAAAGAAAGTCTCAAATATATATATATATATATATATATATATATATATATATATATATATGCCTAAAGAAAGTAATAAGAGATAAAAGTCTGCAAAAAAAGAGAAAACTAGGATATAATTTTAATTTTATAAACAGATAATGGAGAAACTATAATAGGAGGATTATGTGGGAGCAAATGGTAAAGAAGGGAAAATGGTAAGGGACAGCTAACATGAAAGGTTCTTTGAAAAGTCATGTCAAAACTTCCTAAAATATATACATATAAAAAATTTAAATGGAGTTACCATACAGGGGTGGGTGGGAGGAAATGCCTCAACCAGCCATCTTATGCCACTAAATAAAATCTTGTGTGTGGGGGGTGGGGGGACAAAAACAAACAAACAAAGAAACCAAAAACAGAGCCTAGGTGAGGGTGGATGTAGAGATGTCTCAGCAGTTAAGAGCACTGATTGCTGCTTTTCCAGAAGTTCTGAGTTCAATTCCTAGCAACCACATGGTGGCTCACAAGCATCTGTAATGGGATCCAACGGCCTCTTCTATTGTGTCTGAAGACAGCATATTTACATAAAATAAATAAATCTTTAAAATATGAGTCCAGGCAAACACCTATTATTAGAGCACCCCAACCCACTGCCTCCCTTCCCAGCTACAATGGAAAATGGGAAAGTTGTTTCCTCACTCTATCACCCTGCCTCCACAAGCTTGGCAAAGGTACAGCCATCCCCCTGACATCCAGAAGCCTGAATGCTTACTGCTCAGAACCAAAATTGGATTCTAGGCAGTGTGAATATTGTTGTGCTCTGTAGTCAATCATTCATAGCTCCCACTCCCTTACAACTGAGAATGACCTCTATCGCATGTCCCAAGCCATATGTACTCTCTTTGCCTGCCGTTGTCATGTTGCATTAACTGAGCATATAGTATGTCCTATAGATCATGCATTTTCCTTGTGAGTTGAGACCTTTTGGTCCTCCTCCTAAAACCTTTAAGATTAGGCACCTCAATTTATTTTACAACCCTCAAACTTCAGGTTTCTTCATGCTGCCTGTAAAGGACTTAATTAAGCTTGTTCAAGGAGGATACTTTAACTCTACCCTATTCTTTTCCTCTGCCACTTCTTTTTAAAGACGTATGAGATTTTCAGCAAGCTCTAGGCATGAGGTTAGGAAAGACATTAAATAATAAGGTTGAATTAAAGAACTGTAGTCTATCCATTTGGAGAGTAAGATAAAAATAGTAGCATGTTTTGGTTCAGATAACGTGGTAAATATGAAAATGTTACTGTGCAGAGGTATTGATTGGGTTTTTTTTTTTCTCAGTTAAAGAATTAAAAGGTGGTGGTGGGGGAGAACCCTGAGAGCAACAAATAGCACACATAGGAAAAAGAATCAGCCAATAAAATGGTCTTTATTAGAGATAAGAAACACACACACACACACCTAGGCACACAATGGAAAAGACCTTCTGTAAAGCAGAAGAGAGAGGACTTGAAATGCTGGAGCCCTACTCCCTTCTTGACAGCTTGAGATTTTAAAGGGCCATGAGGGAATTCTTTCTCCCTCAATTTAGGGTTGGCCAGTTTGAACAAAGACACGGGGTGCTGAGAGGTCCACAAGTTTGGGGTAAATGCATCGCAGACTAGCCTTGAACATATCAGACCTATCTACAGGCAAGGGGTCTACTACTGTTTAGAGAGAAAATCCTCTGGGGGTGGGGGCTTTCTTTTAATCTGCCAGGCTTTTGTATCAGGTCAGTAGGGTGAAAGAGAAGCTCGCCATCTTGGAAGGTCATCATTTTTATTAATTAGTTGTGACCATTCTCCCAATCTGCTTGCCTGTCATGGAACTTCTCTTGCCTCATGCTGTTTAATATGTATGTAAACATGGATGCAGCATATGTTCAGTAATAATGATAAAAAGAGTCAGTGAATACATTTGAGCTTTAGTCTTTCTAAAAGGCTTCAAATCTGAAGAATACATATGTCCTATGCATCATAGTTCAAAATTTGTTGGTGTCTTAGTATTGGTTCTGTTGTGATAAAATCCCCTGACAAATGCAACCTAGGGAAGAAGGGTTTTATTTTACCTCACAGCTCCAGGATATAGTCCATCACTGTAAGGAATGCAAGATGGCAGAAGCTTGCACCAGCCACTCACATCAACATCGAGAAAGAGAAAGAGGAGGAGGAGGAGGAGGAGGAGGAGGAGGAGGAGGAGGAGAAGGAAGGAGAAGGAGAAGGAGAAGGAAGGAGGAGGAGGAGGAGGAGGAGGAGGAGGAGGAGGAGGAGGAGGAGGAGGAGGAGGAGGAAGGGGAAGGGGAAGGGGAAGGGGAAGGGGAAGGGGAAGGGGAAGGGGAAGGGGAAGGGGAAGGGGAAGGGGAAGGGGAAGGGGAAGGAGAAGGAGAAGGAGAAGGAGAAGGAGAAGGAGAAGGAGAAGGAGAAGGAGAAGGAGAAAGAGAAAGAGAAAGAGAAAGAGAAAGAGAAAGAGAAAGAGAAAGAGAAAGAGAAAGAGAAAGAGAAAGAGAAAAAGAATTTATTCTGGGCCTCTTCCGAGTCCCCTTCGCCTGAGAAAGAGACATGTGAGGCAGTGTTCAGGTAGAGCATGGGCATCCATGTAACACTCAGTAGCTGTAAACAACGGCAGCACTGCAGAATTTGAATGTACTGGCATGGGAACAGGCCAAGATCTAACTATGGCCCATAGTGGTATACTTATCCCCAAATCGAACATCAGCATCAGGAGAATCAGAGCCGTTATCTTGCAATCTAACTTCATTCTTCACGATCTACACCAGCCGAGTGGGGACCCAAATTGGATTGTCTTTACCCTGTGGAAAAACACAGACACCTCCCCTCCCCGGCCATGGCGGGGGTCTATCGCGTCCCTGAACTTGGAGAAGGACAGCAGCCATCTCTAAATTTGTTGCTGAAAGTCCTGCATTAGTGAGGGGACCTCCCAAGCCGCGACAGATTCTTAACCAGTCTTGCAATCCCTTGGCTCTCCGAGGAGCAATGGCTGCACAGCATTCAACTGTGGCATTTTCAAAGATCATCTGTTCAATTAATGGCATTGCTTGCTCTGGTTCCCCAAAGATTCTGCCAGCGGCCTCAGTCATGTGGGCCACAAAGTCAGAGAAGGACTCATTAGATGTCTGAATTATCTTGGACAAATAAAGGTTACTGCCTTCTCACCTGGGGAGAGACTTCCGGGCCTTAACAGCAGCTGTCGCTATTTGTGCGTATACCTGCCAAGGGTGAGCGGTCTGGTCGTTCGCGTGTAGGCCAACTCCAGCCAGCATGTCAAAAGTCCATAATTGTTGTCCCTCAGTGTTTGCATTAATCCTGGCTTGTGCTTGCAGTGCCTCGTGCCACAAGGCCTTCCACTCTAGGTATTGGCCCATATTGTTAAGTAGCACCTTCACCGTGTCCTGCCAGTCTCCTGGCATCATAGCAGCTGTACTTAATCTCTCCACTTGGGATATGGTAAAATTAGCCCCAATTCCATATGCACGTACTGCCTCAGCTAATTCTTTGACCTGCCTATACTCTACTGGGGCATGAACACAGACGCCTTCTGCCCCTTCAAAGACAGGAAATGCCAGCTGTAGCTGTCTCTGATCTCCTGGGCTGAGAAATGAATTAGAGGCACTGCCCGGGGCATAGGCCGGAGGCAAGGGCGGGGCCAAGGGGCTCAAGGTCTTTCTTAGTCTTATGGTGGCAAGCTCCTTAATGGGGTATAGGGGGGTCCTTTTGACCTCCACTCTCTCTTCACCAGCCGGTGAAGGGTCCTTAACCTTAATAGGCCCTGCAGTGGCCCCTGTTCCTTTTGAGTACTCTTTTCTTTCACCAGGCTCCTTGGCCTGTCTCTGTTGCCCAGGCTTTTTTGCCTGCTTCTCCTTTCCAGGCTCCTTGGCCTGATCTTTTTCCCTAGGCTCCTTGGCCTGATGCCGGCTAACACGCTCTGTTTCTGATACCCTGGAGTGGACCTCTCCTGAAACCTCTTGACTTGCCCTAATAGCTGTGCTGTGAGCTGGATCCCCACAACACAAATAAGCTAAAAGCAAAAGCAACACAAGCAAGAGGCCACCTAGTGCAGCAGCGGCAATGGGTGACAATCCGCTCGCAACGAAGGCTTCCACCCCAAACATATCTCTCAGAGACATACCTTGATCCTGTAGTCTTTTAACCCGCCCTGAATCTCGGGGATCTCCATGGCGACTTGAAGATCCTGGGTTTCGGCACCAGATATTCCAGGCCTCTTCCGAGTCCCCTTTGCCCGAGAAAGAGACATATGAGGCAGTGTTCGGGTAGTTACTACCTCGAGGCTTTATTCTTGTATCAGCAGAAGTGGAAAGACACCAAGCCTGGGAAAGGCACTGCTATATGTACCCTAGAGTGGCGTGTTCACTTCTGATTGGCTGTTCACTCATTACCCCATATTATGCCCCGGGATGGGCAGTGACTTTGGCGCACTTTTGCCTTTTGCACCTGCGCAGTTAGTTGTTTACTTGTGGGAGCACAGGATGCCCTCGCCATCTTGTAATGGAGATTGTTGTCACGCTCACCGCGGCTCCTAACAAGAATTCATGCAAACCTCTATGCAGCTCACTTTATACTGTTCTATAGAGTCTGGGACCTCAAACTAAGGACTCATACTGCCCCCTTTTAGTCTTCACCTTCCCATGTCAACCAGAATATCAAGGCAATCCCCACAGACATATTCAGCAACCAATTTGAGATTACCTTCCCAGGTGAAAGTAGATTTTTGTCAAGCTGATTTAGCTAGTTTTATCTGGCATACTTTAATTTTATGCACATGATTAGCTAGGAAGTGAACTATTTCACAAGTTACCAGTTGTTTCCCTTCTCAGAAAGGTCAAAACTACAGCTCATCTTTATAGTATTCACCAGTCTTAGAATGATCATGAGTTCTCATAATGTTCAGTTGTGAATTAGCCTATTAAAATGAGCATTCATGAAAGAATGGCTATACTTTTATCTACAATTTTTGCTACATGGTAGAAAAATATACCTCATCATGAAACATTTATGTAAGAGAATAACATGGGCTGAAAAAGTTTTCACATTGGAGGAAAGTTCTTATCATAAAACACTTTGCTAAGGGAAACAAGGTGAATCCATTACCTTACTGCCACACTAGTGGCCAGCATCATTTAATACAGACTGGCAGAGGAAATTCAGCTTACCTTAATAATTTGAGGCTGAGGAGAAACATGTGATACCATGGTCAGTGGTGGTTAGGCCACTGGTTATTTCTTTTGTATGACAGAAACTTACATCTGATCATTGCTGTCCATCCTAAAGCCCAGTCGGTTAAGTGGTTGTAAATATAGCAAACTTTTTTACTACTTTATGATAAAATAAGTTAATGTAAGAACAGTCTATAAAATTATTTATTGACATCAAATTTAACTTTTCAATTTTTTTATTCTTTTTATCTGCTTGCTTGTGGATTTTTTTAAATTTATAAATTATCACTATTACATTGACTTTTTATTTTACGCATTGATGGCAAAAGTAAATGGTTATCTGACTTTTTTTGTCACTATTCATTTGTGTCCACATATGAACAAATGTAAATAAATTAGGGCCACTAAGACTGTTTCTTTACCTTGATTAATGAAATTTTAAATATAGTTGGATTATGATGCCTAAATACATTTTAACTTCTTTGTTCATTGATTTATTTATTCATACTTGTACAATTTGTCACAAATGATTATGTCAGTGATTACTGTAGGTAATAGTTCTGAAGTTAATAGCAAAGAAGGGAAGCAGTGTTCTGCCCCATTACAGCTTACATTTTAGTTGTTCCAGAAAGGAGACAGACAACTAAAGGAAAAAATCACTACATGGTATAATTTTAGATGACTATAAATGCATTAAAATAATAAAAACTTTATAAATATGAAAACTTCATTGGTCAGCATTATGCCCAGTCATATGCCACTTTACCTGAGCTGGACTAGGTGAGCCAGCCATGTACAGCATGGATTAGTCACTGGGTTACAGTGAGCACACTGTTGACAACTGTAGTCATCCTGACACACAGTGTCTCATTGCAGTGACTCAGAAAACATTTTTTTAGTGTGTATAGGAAATAACAGAGGTACTACCTCATCAGAAAGGTATTTTTCCCCTGTCTTTGGGGAGCAGAGGCTATTTAGTAGAAAATGTTAGTGTTATATATGAAAACAAAATTAAATATATTTTATTCACTTCTCACTTCCTGTATTCCTTACTGAATTAGTTCTGAAATGCTTCCTGGATGTATGTCACTGTCTTTGTCAACATTAGCAAGGTAAATCTCACATGCTTTCTTCCACATTCTTCTGCCATTTGTAAAGCATTTCCTATTGAAAACTCTTGCTAAAGACAAAATAATGCTGCTACCAATAATTTTAATGTTTTTCTATCTCTAGTACCTATTATACTTACTACTTAGAAGCTAAGTATAACCCTTCCACTATGCAGTTTGCATCCTACACTATATTAGCATGCCCAGGGTCTGTTCTGTAATTCACATTTCATTACTTCTTATAAGAGAACTACTTGTGGTCTATGACCCTATGTGCATTTGAGCTATTGAACAGATAGAAATAGATTGGTAGATAGAAAGATGTTATATAGGTACACACACACACACACACACACACACACACACACACACACACACACACATGGATGCCTCCATTTAGTCTGAGCAGAAACTGCATAATCATTCTAGCTGAGTCTTGATCACATAATATATTTGAAATAACATTTTACTCAGAGTGATAGAACAATTTTGAAATAACACAAAGTTAAACTTCATTTCTAAGATTGGAAAGCATTTTTTCAACCTACAAACACTTTTATTTTCCTAAAATCTGTTTCTGCAGATGCAGATTTATCTTCAATGTACCTCTACCTGTGGCAGACTAATCATACGTAGGAGCCAATGTCAAAGGGCCTTTTGGCCTCTCAACTTGATTATATGGCAGCACTCAAATTTGTACATTTCTAGACAGGTAATCTACCTCTTAAAAGTCTACCATTATTGAACTAATCATTCCATGAAAATAAGATGACATTTGATTAGTTGGTGATAGCTTTATTTAAAAGCAAAGTTACAAAATCACAAAATATTAACTAAAGTAACTACAGAAATATTAGTTGACGATTCAAATGATAAATGGTTTTCTATTATTCATAGATAAGAAATCCCCAAAACTTCGGTAAATGACAAAGAGAGATGAAAATCTCTATTTTCTGCAAAACGTTTTTGGGAATCAAAACCACATTAAGTAAAATAATGTTCTTTAAAAACAAAATTAAGGCATATGATTGGGGAATAATTTTTTATCTGAATATTTTATCTGAATAATTTATCTGAATAATTTTTATCTGAATATTAACATAAGATTCTTAAATAGGTATCACTAAAATCTAGATTGAAATTAATCAAAATTGATTAGTAAACACAAATTAACACCATCCAATTTTTTAAGTGTCAAAAATTATCATTAAATCACATTAATTAGAAAATATGAGTATTTTCTATATAGAGTTCAAAAGCTAAAAGTACAGTGTAAGTTTATATTTAATTTAATACGAATTACTTAAAACATTATACATGGAGCTAGGGAAATAGCTCAGTGGTTAAAAGCACTAGTTGCTCTTCCAGGAGACCCATGTTTAACTCCCAGTACACACATGACAGCTTATAACTGTCAGTAACTCTAGTCTCAGGAGGCTGACACCTTTTTCTGAACTCCACAAATATCTGGGATGCCCATAATGCAAGGATATACATGCAGGAGTTATACGTTGTCATGAAATGGAACAGAGAAGATCACATTTGTTGACATTTCTAAGTTTTAACTTAGAATAGTAGAAATATTTTATTTATGGAACTAAATTTAGGTTAATTATCTTGTTTCTGTTGGAATTTCTGTCTCTTAAATTGAACAGCAAAATCTGAGGTAAACACAAATGGCAGTCTCTAAGTCACATAGTCATTTATTCTGACCTTGTAACATTTGCCAAAAAGTACAACTTTGAAGACTATATTGAAGACAAACATTGTCAAAAATGATGCAAATGGGAGATTAACAGTGAGTATGGGTAGAATATTGGATGAGCAGTTAATTAATTAGACTCTCCCACTGAATCTGTGTCTTGGATGTAAGGTGATATTTCCGTATGTAGAGGAATTTACAAACGGTATTTCAAAAGAATGATGAAGACACACACAAAAGTGACTAAGACTTGTGTTGTGTTGATTGAATGAGTAGGTAAGTCCATATGGGTAGTTATTATAACATACAATCTACCTCTGTGGTTAGAAAACAACACAGAAAGTGGCATAGAGCTAGAGTCATTAGATGGTTACATTGAAGTGAATATTTAAACCTGAAATGCAAGGGAGACGTGAGTAGACACCTACAGCAGGAGCAGAAAATTGGAAATTTTGAAAGCCGTATTAAGTAATTTGAAGTGTACTCTGTAAACACTATTCAAGGATAAATTGTCATGATATACTAATTTGGCTTGAAAGAAATAACTGTCTTTCCTTTGATTATAAAATTTTATTTACAGTATATAAGTGTGAGGTGGGCTAAAGAAAAATTAAATGTACAATTTACAGAGTCTTCACATTAATTTTTGCCCCAACCCTAATTTAGATTAACAGAAAATGACTTAAAGGAATTTTAAAAGTAACATTCCTTCAAGAAAACTGAATTTTAAAACCTTTCCTTTACATCAATATTAATAGAGACAAACTTAATGCTACCTTAATTTCCATAAAGTTACAAATAAATAAATACTGCCAATGTAATTCTGAAGTAGGTTTCAAATATCGTAAGTCTTATTTTAAGAGATAACTAACAAGTGTTCATGAAATTTGAATAATTTTCATTCTATTACAGAAAAAGTCATATTCTTTTTCATTTATATATGATATTTCAATTTGATGTAGAACTGACTTCTATTTTAATTAACCTACCAAAACTGTAGTTACCTTTTTGCTTCAGTGAAACTATGATGAAACTGAATTATATATTCCAACATAAAAGAACATTTTTAACATTCTTCTGGCCATATGTTCATCTAGGCAACTAGAGTCTCTCCCAATCTTTTTAGTCTCTTTGTCTTCTTTGTGTTTAAGCACATCAACAAAAGAATTCAAGTTAGAAAGCTTTGTCTGTCATAATTTTATACTGGGTGCTGCTCATCAGTTCTGTTGTAAATTTTATTTTTCTGGTTCTCAGATTTTCTCTGTTTCTAATAACCTAGAATTCCTCATCAGAGATTTCTTTTTTATATCCTTAATTATAAACATAAACCAACTGGCATTTCTTGACACTCAAATAGTAAGAACAAGTAGACAAAATTTTTGGAAAGCTTCTCTAATGGGTTTAAATAGATTTATCTCATTAACAACGTGATTAGCATTTGTTTTACAGTGTTCCAAGAAGATTATCCAAAAAAAGATTGCATAATTAAAGCAAATGTTCCAAAGAGTTTAATTATAGTTGCTTTGGTATCTAAAACATAATTTTAAGCTCCTGATATATATATATGTGTGTGTGTCTGTAAATACTATATAATATATATGTATATACTATATACATATATACATATACTATATATATTTATCATATATACCATAAATACACAGATAGATAGATATAAATATACATATGGATATATATGTGGATATAGATGATATAGATATACCTTGTATAAAGGACAAATACTCAAGGGAATAGCATGTTTTTCACCTTGAAGAAAGACTTGAAGATTTTATTCCATTTACTGCAAGACTGCAAGGCTTACAGAGATTAGAGGCCACAACTGTTTCCTTCTCACCTTCAGGGAATTGTCTCACTGTGATACGTTTTTACAACATGATTTCTGAGAAACAGTAGGTTTAAGTCAAGGAGACTCTAAATGTTCACAATGTCTCCAAAGATCCTTTGAGGACTCATAGCTAAACCTGTTTCATGTACAAGACAGAGTACCTGAGTGCAAAAGGTAAAAGGGGTGAGTTTGATAAGTTCTGGCCTATAGAGTGACCTCTGCTTTTACATGTTGGTGTAGAGGTCCAGCTATAAATTAGTGGTAGTCAAGTAACACTATGAAGTATCATTTTGCCTTTGTTTTGTTTACATGCTTAGTTAAGTTTTTGAACTTCTCCTCAATTAACTTTTGAGCATATTTCTCAAACTACTGAGCATATTTCTGTTTAGACATTTCTGCTAATGATGATAACCATAAGGAGTAAATAAAAAACAAAGAATCATATTTATAAACCAATATTCCAACACTAGGAATTTTAGCTGTGCTTTGCTATTACACAACTAATGAAAGTTCCTACATTAAAAAATATTCTGTGTATGCTGGGTTTGTATATGCATGCATGTGTGGAAGCCAGGGATTAACATCACCTGTGATACCCTCTGACTTTTGCCGTATTTTTTGAGATATGGACACAGGCAAATCCCGGAGCTACTAGGTGACCAGAACAGGCTGGACAGTGAGCCACAGGGACTTGCTTAACCTCACTCTATTTCTCCCCCCACCACTACAGAAATTCCAAAATGACATTTGTGTGGGTACTGAGGATGGTATGGAATTATAACACATTACATCCTTCAGGACTTAGTTTTCTTGTTTTATATGTAAAAGTTCTAAATTTCGAGGAGCTTTCTGCAAACTTCAGAGATAGCTGAGAAATTATCTAAAATTTGAAGAATTTTAAAATTAGCCCCCTTCTTTATAACTAGATGATAACTTAACAATTAGATGTTTGATAACATTAAGAAATTATCAAGATTTTGGCAGGATAATATTAAAACTGCCATTGGGATTTAATATGTGAGAGAAGAATAAAAAATAAAATAATTTTAAAAACCCTGTGAATTCTCTCTCCTCCAAAAATGTGGAAATAAAATAATAGTTTATTGAATATCTGGTAATGTAAAGATCTTCCAGCCATGATTTGGAATGGATATAATCACAGCTCAGTTATGTTTTGAAGAGAAAGCAAGACTTCTTTCACTGGATGAAGGCCAGACCATCTCTCATGGGAGAATTTCCTGGGTTGTTATCATGCTAGTTAAATGAGTAACGAATGTTGTTTTTACTACAATAGTGTCATGTGACTACACTGTTAGGATATCTGCCCCATGGCTTTACTTTGCTTAAAATCACAGGCTAATACATGGTCTATACATTCTTTAAATTACTGGTTTTTAGACTTTCTAGATATTTTTTAAAAAAATCTTTGACCATTTCAGGCATACATTTGGTCACTTTTGCCATCATTACCGTCTTTCACCTTTCTCTGCCTCCCACTGAAGCCTTTCGATCCAAGTAGAGGCATCCTAACTTTTATGTCTGTCTCTGTCATTTTGTCTCTTTCTTTGTTTCTCTGTGTGTATCCCTGTTGCTATCTCTCTCTTCCTCTCTCCCCAACCACCTTTCTCTGTGTGTCTGACCAACTATGATTAATTATGGTTCCTTTCAGGAACCAAGAAGGGGCGTTATATACTGGAGTTTCCACAACTTATCAGTGCTACAACACTAAAGAAAATACATCTTGCTCCTCAAGTAAAGGTTAACTGCCAATAATCCATCAGAATGGTAAAGCTCTTCCCGAAGCAGGTTGAAATATTGACTCTGACCACCTTGTATGGGTCTGGAACAAATAAACACAGTGGAACTGAGCTTCTGATTACAATCCTGAGTTCCTATCCTTTGGTACTTAGATTCTTTCAGACCTGTTCTTCTGTTATAGTCTCTGAGACAGAGAGGGTCTTTATTATAAAGATGCTTCATTTAGGGCTGAGCAATCAATAGACATTTATGCCTTATACTTTGGCCAGCTGTGAGTCTCTTCGTTAACTACCACTCAATACAAAAATAAGACTTTTCTAATGAAGACTGAAAATAACACTAACCTATAGGTATACACATAAGTATTTAAAAAGCAATTCAACAGCATAAAAAACAACAGCAGTAAGATCTCTCTCAAAACATGTCATCTTCCCAGAACGGGCTTGTTGCAGGAGAATCTCTGACCCAAATAAGCCCAGTCAAAGAAAACATACTCAATAATTATGAATATATGCTGCATGCCTAGATTGGACAGATTTACCACTACACTACTCTATTTGCCATCTATGAGATCCCTTATAGCTTGCAGTTTTTCCAGGCCACGTGCTTCTTCTTCATTGTCCTTCCACCTCTTCTTCCTCTGTCGTCATCCTCTCTCTCCTCTCCCCCAAACTCTTCCACACCACCTCACCTTCTACTGCACAATTATTGGGTCTAGCCTTTATCTTACAAATTAAGGTGGGCATAACGTTCAAAAGAAGCCATCTTTATTCACTCCTCAACTGCTGCCCCTCCAGGGAAAGCAGAACTAGCATCAAAATACAAGACCAGGGCTATCCACAGCACAGGCTCTTATCTAAAGTTTCAGTATCAGGCATGAATTTCTTCCTGTGGAGCAGGCCTTGAACCCAATCAGAAAGCAATTGGTTGTTCTGTAATAGGCATGATACTCTTACACAACTGAGTATTTATTTTTTATGTCAGTTCTGGGATTTGAACTCAGATCCTTGCACTTGTATAACAAGTTCTTTGTTGGCTAAGCTATCTTTTCATCCCGCCAATGGATAATAAAAGCCTGTAGTGTTTTAGGGATCGCTTAGATTACTTTGACCAACAATTCATAGGCAGTTATCTGACATCTGTTACTAGAATGTTTGTGAGTAACACTCTTAGAGGTACATTATTGAACTATGACAAATTTCTTTGTTCAAATGTTTTTAATTCTGTTTTTAAATAAAATTACAAAATTGAAATTATTTGGCTATGTAACTTTATAGTGAAGGACAACTAACTTTTTTTAGGGGGTGGGGGTGGGGGGTTGAGACAGGGTTTCTCTGTGCAGCCCTGGCTGTCCTGGAACTCACTCTGTAGACCAGGCTGGCCTCGAACTCAGAAATCTGCCTGCCTCTGCCTCCCAAGTGCTGGGATTGAATGCGTGTGCCACCACTACCCGGCAGCAACTAACTTAAGAGCAAGAAAATCTAACAAAGTAATTGGCAAACATCCCAACAAATGGCCCGATAGCCAGGATGTAGACTTCACCTTTACATGTGGCCTCTATCACAGATTCATCTTTTTTCAAACAAACTTTCAAAACTCCAAAAAGCACTTTTAATTAATTATAAAACATGCACAAATCCAGTGGTAGGACTTAACTGTAGGATGGCTAGCCTAACATTTTTCTCAGAGCTACCCTTTTCTTCTAATTTCACGTATCTAGTATTAGGTAATAAAAAAAATATTCTACAAAGTACCATTACTTATCATCACCATTTTAATGCTTGCATGCTTCTTTTTTAATTGTTTACTACTTTTTTTATTGGATATACTTTTTCCACACAATATATTTTTATTATGGCTTCCCCTCTCACTCCAGATCCTCCCAACTATTCTAAATCCACACCCGTTTTCTTCTCAATCATAAGGAAAAAAACAGACAAATGAACAACAAGTAAGAATAAAATGAAATGAACAAACTAACAAAAAACATACAAAACAAAATGCATACAGAAGCAAGCATGTGTGCACATGTGTATGCACACACACACACACACACAAACACACATACACACCATAAAGACATAAAATCAGAAACCACATGTATAAGCAAAAGAATAGTAATGATCAAACAAAGCAATAGTCAACAAAGAACTCTGCAAAAATACCATTGAGCTTGTTCTGTGTTGGCTGTACACTGCTGGGTGAGGATGTAGGGTAAGGGAAATACTCACCAATTACTCGTGGACATGCAAACTTGTATGGGCACCAAGATAAGAAGTGCTACAGTTATTTCGGAAGCTGGAACTAGATCCACCTCAAGCTCCAACTATACTACTTTTTTACCGATACCTAGAGAAATTTGGATCAGCCTAGATATGCATCAAAAGGTGAATGGGTAATGAAAATGTGGTACATGTACACCACTGGTTCCCAACTTTCTTAATATTTTAACCTTCTAATAAAGTTCCTTATGTTCTGAGGACCCCAATTATAAAATTATTTTTGTTACTACTTCATATCAGTAATTTTGCTACTGTTTTGACCCATAATGTAAATATCTGATATACAGAATATCTTATATGCAACTCTTGTGAACGGGTCATTCAGCATCCAAAGGAATCAAGACCCACAGGACAAGAACCACTGATTTTACAGTGAAATATTATCCAACTGTTAAAGGATAAAACCATGAAAGCCATATGTCAATTGATGTAGCTAGGAAAAAAAATCATCCTTAGTGAGGTAACCCAGACCCCCAAAGACAAAAATAGTATATATTATTTTTTACGGGGACATTGGCCTTTAAGACTTTGTTAGGCATGCTACTATCAGTATAACCATAGAGGCTAAGTATAGAGTAATAAATTAAGGGTGAGGGAAGGATCTCCCAGGGAAAGGGAACTAGGATATATAGCTAGAAAGATAGGTAGGGGAAGACTCATACAGAAAGATAAAATAGGGACAAGGAGGGAAGAGAATGGAATAAGGGAAGGAATGTAGGGAGAGACAGCTAACACTGAGGGACATTTGAAGGGTTTGTGGAAGCACACTACAGTGGAAGCTTATTGAAATATAGACATAGTGAAGAAAATCTAAATGAAGTTACCAAATGACAAATCTTCAACAAGCCATCTCTCACCACCAAGTGGAACCTCCAGTACAGGGAATGAGTTACATATAACTTAGTTGTTGGTTAAAGAGTCCCATTGGAAACCCCCAAACAACTCAGTCTATTACCAAGACTATTAGTTGCTGACATTAATGCCCTATGGTTGGAGACAACACCCACATATCCCATTGAACATGGATGGCAAGCAGATGCCTATAGAGCTTTCACCTTATTGGCTCATTTGTTTCTTATTCTTATCCATCAATGCACCACTAACAAGACTAGCTAATCAATGATGTATATTCTTATTGTCAATACATATTTTGAGTATACAAAAAATTAACTTAAGCATTTCAGTGTCATTTACATAATTATAATTATTACTTTGATTTTGCTTAGTTGTCAAAGAGCATGATATTTCATAAAATGGAAAAGGATCAATAGAATCTTAGCTATTTCAAGATTAATTTGTGAATGTAGTTTTTTTTTTTTAGTTGGAAGATTTATTCACACACAATTTTTTTTCTGTTTAGCTTTCACAGACATTTAAATATTGGTTTTCTTCTTATTCCCTGGCCTCCCTGGTCCTCCATTATATATACATAAAGTACTATATATAATACTTTTTGTTACTTATCAAGATAAAAATAAAATAGAAAAGTTGGAATCTCTTAGCTAAAGGACTGGATAAACATACATTTTCAAAAGGAGTTACAGGTAGAAATAGTTCTGTAGGGTATAATCTAGGAGATGTCTCAAGGTGAATTCAGCTACAGTTTCATTTCACAGTGAATCCTGGGAAATTTTCCTCCCGTGTTCAGTTTAATGGCTTTAGCTCAGGATAAAGCCCTGTCCCTCATTTCTAAATGTATCAAAACTGCTTTATATACCTTTATGTCGACTACTAAAATTCTCACTTTCTGCTCATTTTGCAAACCTAATGTAATTATTCTTGTACCACAAATATTTTGTAAAGAATTTGGCTTTTAGAGAAAGATAAGTTCAGTGATTTTTTTCCATGCAAAGCATTGTATTTCCTAAAGCAGCATTTTGCATATAGACTTGTGTCTTAAAAATCCTGCTATAACACAGTATGTAAAGATGTTTTCATTTCTTAGAGAACTGGGCTGTAAACCAGGTCATGCTCCAATGATCCCATATTCTTATTTAATGTCTCAACCACAGTTCATCTCAATAAACAGTGTTCTGTGAACCTATACTCAAGATTACTGCAGCCTACTGCCCTGTTCTTACTTCTCTTTGCTTCTGTCTTCTTCTTCCCCTGGTCTGCACGCCACAAAGTTTATGTAAGTCCCTCCATGACACTCCAGGCAAACAACACTCTCTCCATTAAAATTAGTGATGTGCCACTTAAAGTTGCAGGAAGTAACTAGAAGAGAATTTATCTTTGGGGTTATCTTTTAAGCCTTTTAAGACATAATGCTTGAATTTCTAATGCTGGCCAGATTGTTGGACTTTCCGCATTCATGTGTTCCTGTGGCTTCAAAGTGCTAGTAGTGGCACCGTAGTTTTCACAATGATTATTTCTTAATTTGTTATCTTTTTCTGATACCTACAATTACACATTTTCTTGAAAACCTATCCCTGACAACACATTGGAAGGTTGGGAAATGTTCTAAACTTAGAAAATCTTAATATGCTTTTTATTGAGGTCTCCAGATGATAGCTATGAATATTAAAGCAAGACAACTCTGTAGAAATCTTTTAGTTATTTATTTTTTGTATTAAATGAACCATAGAAGTATACTATTAACTTTATATCGTCACTTATGTATGTGTGCATGAGAGGTATGTGCAAGTTTAGATGAGGTGCAAGAACTATTTGAGAACAAATTAACTTTTTTTTGCTGTGGTAAGCTTCTCTAATAAATTTACAGTGAATCTTTTCTAAGAGAGAAAAGTATTTTTGTAAGCTTCTGTCCCATTTTGTGTGAGCATATTAAATGACACAAGGAAAACAGAGCTGACAAGAAATCACTTCACAAAATACATCTGAGGTCTCTAAGCGCTGAGATCATTTGATGAATTTTTTAAGATCTGGCAGCTTTTTAAAGAAACTTATAATTCACAGTATTTGATTAACTTTTAAAGAGTTGAGTGTTGACAGATTTAAAATCAAAAGAAAGAATTGAAATGATATTTTCTAAAGCTGGTTAGAAGCAAGAAGTCAATGATCTTACCTTCTTTAGCTTTGATATTTTTATGTTACATGTATGGCCATTGAAATTTAAGTTCGTGTATGTTCACTCTGGCCTACACAGACTTTTTTTTTAAATTTAGGCAACAGGCACTCTAAGAATTCCCAAGATAATCAATATTTAGTATTTTAACTTAAGAAAGATTATTAGTATATGTATGTACTTAATAATAGTTTATGAGCACTGCCATGTAAACATGATTTGCATCGATATTAGGCATCTGACAGAGTCATAGTGGAATGGGAAGACAGCAACATGAATTGGGTGATAAAGGGGAAAGAAACAGGTGAAAAGAACAAACTTCAGTGAAAATACACATATATACAATAAAGGAATATGATATCATATCAGAATGTTCGTAATTAACTGGAATGAAAAGAGAGTCTCATGATTTCTAGAATACAGAGCTAACAGGTCACCAGTTAAGAGCACACACTGCTCTGGCAGATGACTAATTTATATCTCTTAAGAGAAATGAATCGATTTAATATAAGATGAGAGCTATAATTTGCTTGACAAACCAATAGTTTTTGATGACCTAAGTATTCATAAATAACAGTTGCCAACAGGATAAAAGAAGACACAGTAATGGGGCAAGCTGGTTGAGCTCTATGCACATGGAAATGACGAAATCTATACTGGAAAATGTCAAGACTGTATATTCAGGGTCATTAACATAGCTATCAGCATATGAAGTTCATCAATATGTAATCATTTCTTTATAATACTCATTTTTCAAAATTTATCATTATTAGTCCATGTTTAAAAATCATAACATTTGGAATATATAGTACTACAAAACTGGCATTTAATGTTTTGTTCTGTCCACATTTCTTCAGATTCCTTTTCTAAACTGCTTAACATCCAAAATACCACCACAAGATAAGCTTGTTATGCAAATTGATAAATCCAAATGTTAATGCCTTTTATACCATATGGAGACATCTTATTAGTTCTAGTGTATCTAATAGAAAGATTAGAAATATAATAAAAACAAAAGGAAAAAAGTGATATTTTCCTTGACATATTAGTATAAATAAGATACTGGAGTAGAAAGCCAAGAAATTTCAATGAAAAAATAGCATTTTGCTGCATAATGGATAATTACTCTTATTTCATGATATTGAGAATTAAGAAAGAAAGCAACATTTGCTTCAGTTACAATAAACAACTAAGTACAACTTTTCACATAAATTCTAGAGTTCAGGCTAAAACCACTACTTTAGAAAGCCTATCATGAGTTCCTGATTAACTCCCTGTCACTTCAATGTCAAACTGTTTTAGAGGTCAGTGAAATCCTTCTGAGTTGAAAAATGCTTGAAGCTATTTGCCCTACCTCGGAAAATAACTGCTCATATAGGTGACAGTAATGTCATGGGGACTTAAATGTTTAGAACCAGCGTTAACGAATGTCAGCAAAAATAGCACTGGGCAGATGATACATCTCATAGCCGAAGGAGTATTAAAAGTAGTCACGCGGTGTGCTAGGACAAATCTAATCTCTCAAACAACAGTCCTTTTGAAGCTAAAATTGAGACCAGCTTTCTAATGTGCCCGTGACAGGGCACATTACTGACAATTTCATCTTAGCCAAATACAGTAACCTTTTACCACTTCTGTAATCACCCTACAAAGCACACTGAGAAAATTTGACCTAAGAGACAATTATAATATATTACAATACAATCTGCAGGTGAATAGATTTGTCAATAAGTACATCTGTGCTGAGAATTTTCCTTTTGTGTGTTCATGAATCAAAATACACTGCTTTTGGATTCATTGATTCAACCCACAAACATTGAGCAGCTATTATGTACCATACAGGTCCAGAAAGTATCAGGCTAAAATACTTTATAACTAGATATGAATGAAGTTTATCCAACCAATTTGATAAGATGTTAACTGAATGTTACATTTTTACAATAATGTCCAATGTCTAAAAGGCATAGATAATTTTCTGAATCATCTTACCTAAAAGTCATCAGTCTAGGCTACAATTGAGGATTTCAAATCACCGGGCAAATACTTCATGCTATACAAAACCAAGAATCTCTTAAAAACCATATGCATTTTGATGTGTGTAGCTGGATCAACAGCAAATAATACTGCCATAGAAGGCCATCATGGTTAGATGTTTCCTGTTAGATTTCTGGGGAAGCAGGATAATGCTGTCTGTCTGGTTTGTTTGTTCTTTGTTTTCTGCCATCTTGGAGTCTCTCTCCATATTTTTCCACATAAAGAAGCATAACTTAGAAAGCAGTGTGAATAGTAGTCTACTTGCACATTATTTTCATATCTTCAAGTGTCAAATAAAATCATTCACTGAACAGTAGAGAAACTTCAAAAACTTTATACTAGAAACTTTGGGATACAAAGTTTGTTTCTATTTGTATGTATTTGTTTATGTATGTGTGTATGTGTGTATGTGTGTGTGCATATATATGTAACAGCATGTGCCATGAAACATGTGTAGATAGAGACCAGAAGACAACCTGTGTCCAATGGCTTGTTGCATCTACAACATGGGTCCCAGGGATTGAGCTGAGGTTGTTAGCACTGGCAGCAAGTGACTTTTTCCAATGGGCCATCTCATGTGCTCCAAACTGGTCATTTTAAAGACAAAGAAAAGTAAATTATTTTCAAGTCTGAAAGAAGACAAAAGCTAAAATAATTTGATTTACTTAGTAAAAATTTGAAAATAATGTCTTAAAGGTCAGTTAGCAAATGGGAAATTCTAATTAAAAACATGCAGTTGCCATATTTTGAGGATATTTTAATGAAGAATTCTTGGGTAGTATCTAATTAGAAGACCACATTTGCATATTTGAAATAGTCTTTTCTTCATTCTAATATCAAAAGGACCACACAAAGCATACTAAGGTATTTAGACTCACTTATGATTCCCTCTAGATCATACTGTCTGCTTCCTGCCTCCTAGAGTTTACAGAGTTTTTTGATTGTAGCATTTCCTTTCCAATTCCATTATGTATTTCTTAGTATCTTTCTAAACAAAGCAACCCCTTTCTATTTCAGAGTGAAAACTTTCTTCTCTCCCATTTGAACACAGAAGCCCCCAGAAGTAAAACACTTGTAGTCTTTAAAGTAGGTCTTGTCCATTGCCAAATGGCCAAAACTGAAAACATACATACAAGTCACAGGATACAGACAGATCAGGCTACATCAGGGATGTGTGTGAATATATATATATATATATATATATATATATATATATATATATATATATATGGATGTAATAATATATATATATGGATGTAATAATATATATATATATATGGATGTAATAATGATGAGGGAAAGGGGACTGTGCATTTGAATGAGGGTATGTGGTAGAGAATGGTGGGAAGAAAGGTAAAGGATAGTTGTAGCTATATTATAATCTCCAAATAAAATTTAAAAAGAATATTAGCAGTCACATGGTTTTAATAACCAAGTGAATTCCCTAAAAAATTGAAAATGAATGTCTCTAACTGTGGGCGACTCACATGGAGCTTTTAATTATAAGAGGCATTCAAAACTTGGAAAAAGAACATAACCAATCCAGTCATTCTCCCTTCTTTTATTTTTTACAGAGATATGCCTGCTGACTAAGGGCCGGCGCACTGCCAGTGTTCGAGCTGATACATACTGCCGTCTTTACTCGCTTTCAGTGGATAATTTCAACGAGGTCTTGGAGGAATATCCAATGATGAGAAGAGCCTTTGAGACAGTTGCTATTGACCGACTAGATCGGATAGGTACTCCTTAGCTTTCTGCTTTCCTCAAGCGCAATTTAGTTTTCATTTTGTATAGATCTCTTGTAAATTTATATAAAACAAAATAGCAAATAGCCATGTAGCAAATAGTGGTTTAGAAAGATCTGAGGTCATAGCTGCTCCTTCTAGGTGCTCTAGATTGATTTGTTCATGTCTGTTTTCACTAGGAATCTTATAACCCAAGTGATATCACTTCAGTTTGAATCTTCAGGTAAAAAGCACGGGTACAAACTCTAGATAGCACTAAAATAGTACTTAATGCTAATATCATGAGTCTATATTACATTCCAAATTTTGTCATAAGGTTATTTTTGTCTTTAATGGCCAGTTTTACACTTTATACCTTCATAAGAAACTTTAAAACCTGTGCAATTAAATCAGTCTCAGCAGAAGCATCAACATGTTTGTAATACAGACTCAAACAAAATCATTTGTAGAGAAGCCCTACATAGATGTTTACTTTGAGAACATCAATGTTATGAAGTATTTTCTGTTAGAAAACTTAAATTTATCAAGTAGAACTTTAGTTAGCTAAAGATTTCCATAGTTGACACAGCAAAGTAGGGTTGTGTTGTCTTGCTGTAAAATTCCCTAGCTATTCTGGGATACACTGAAATTTTACAAGATAATATGTATTCATTCTTCAAACCTTAACCTTTTTGTCCATCTCGTCTTTCCTTCCCCTTGGTCTTAGCATAGTTCTGCAGTAGACTCATAGTTGAGCTTAAACACTATTCCCTGTAGAAATGTTTTATGGCACCTCATCATATACAAGCTAAAGTCCCTTGATGTGTTCTTGTATAGTGTCGTACATTCAACTCACTGCACTGCCTTTTGTCACAGAACCTGTTCTAAAAAAAAAAAAAAGTACTCAATTTTATGAATGGAGAGAGAATCTCTATCTTACTGTTACAATTTCAATACTGGGTCTACAACACATGTATACTGAAGGGGGGAGGACGGAGGAGGGAGTAAATATACCTGAAGCAGATGAAGTTGGGGTCAGTTAGAAGTCAAAAAACAGGTGTCTCAAGAGCTTCATTCTTACAAAGGTAAGGTCTTACTCTAAGACAGTATCTCCTCTCACCCATCTTTCCTTCCCTCTACATATCACAGAATGACAGATTTTAAATAGATGCAGTAAAAATACTATGTGGACATTATCACCTTGCACAGCAAGCACACTAAACTTAAGGAATTAACAGCACATAGTCATCCAGAGAGATAGTGCCATGGAATAAGACATTCCTAAGAGCAGGATTTGAAGACAATCTGTTTTTTTTTTTTTTTTTCTATGTGAGTGTTCATGATAGACACAGAGACTGACTTCCCTGTATTTGAGACTGGTTTTCTAAACCAAATAGACATCTTTAGATATGTTATTAAAGTTTACCATATTCAGTAATTTCTATTAATCTGGTTTATCTTCATTCTCTTTAAAATTTTAACATTTCAGGAAGTTACATAAAATAGTTTTAGTGAAGAGCACAAGGAGTAACATTGCTAGTAAGCACCAAACATTGGTATTGTTGAAACTGACAAAATTCTAACAGTACATTAAAGTTATAACTATTTTAATTCTTTCCATGAATAGACCTTAATCATAAAATATTGCTTCTTCAAATAAAAAATAATTTTGTCCATCTCAGTTGTGAGTTCAATACATAAGTATTTATTGTAGTCAATTATAGCAATATATCAAATAAATATCTGTATTCATTATTAATACTAACAAATGTAAATTTTTCTATGGGAAATTAGAGAAGCTTTGAAAACAGGAACAATATCTATTTTGACAATGATTTTTAAAAATAGCTTTTCTTGGCATCCAAGAAAATTATCCTAATGCACCTTGTTGAAAATACACTGTTATTTTTGAAATTGTATTATTTAAAAATAGAGCATAATTTATTTACTTTTCAGTTACCAAGCTCATATATATATATATATATATATATATATATATATATATATATATAACATATATTATATATATATGTAAAATCCCTGTGTTCATATTTTTATTATTTAAAATATATTCTTTTCTCATTCAACACATCCTGACCACAGTTTTTCCTCCCTCTCCTCCTCCCCTACTCTCTCCTTCACTTCCTTTTTTCCCAGATCTAGTCCCTTTCCTTCTCCCTTCAGAAAAGAGCAGGACATCAAAGGACAACAACCAAGCATGACAAAACAGATATAATAAAACAAAGCAACCAACCCAACAGGAGGAAAAGAATTCCAAGAGCAGGCGAGAGTCAAAGACACCCTCACTCCCACAGTTATCAGTCTCGAAAAACTACAAACTAACAACATAACACACATGCACAGGACCTGATACCGATCCCCAGATCCCTAACAACATAACATACAAGCACAGGACCTGATACTGATCCCTGCAGGCCATGTGCTTGCCTCTGCAGTCTCTGGGAGCCCGTATGTGCCCAACTTAACTGATTCAGTGGGCTGTGTGCTCCTGGTGCTCTCCGTGATTTTATTTTATTTTACCAACTAGCTATTGATTCTAACTGATATTATGCTAGGGAATGCCTATCTATTACAAAACTCTCAAAAAATATGATAGGAAGTCGAACTGAACTGTTTACGTCCTGAAGTTAGAGGAGATGGGCAGAGGTCCATGAGCCCCTTTCCATGGCCGCTGTACAGGAGAGGGAAGACCATGAGTTGAGTCTCAATGTGCCTCCGAGGAAAGCAGCTTGCATATGCTAAAATCTAGACGTCACATAATTGGTATTCACTGACTTCCATATTTTAAAGGCCCAGAGGTAAGAGAAATATGCAGCTAGAATTAACAGTCATTGGTAGCTTACACTGGTTTTAAGGCCAAGTCTCTGAGACACTTCTACATGAAACTGTGTTGCAGCCTCTTTCCTTCTGGCCTAAATTTTTAAACAGTGATACTGCTTGTTCCGAGTCATAAATATGATGAATTTGTCCACTTTCTAATCTTGAACGTTGGATAAATGGTTCTGCTTAAATTCTTATGCTGCTTTTGTCTCAAAGCAAATGTCCCAGCGTTGTCTCTTATCCAATGTCTTGCCTCGCAAATACAACTTAAAATTAAAATAATTCTAGGCCCAGCCTGACCCAAATACCCTCTTCTCCTCTACTGCTCAAATAACTTTATTAAATCTGTACATTTCTTTTATAAAGCAACCTTTTTGTCATCTTTATTCTTTTCAATTTTTTTTAATAATAGAGGGTAAGATTTCTAAACAGATGCAAAATTATACATACGCAGAAATTTTATTTCTGTTTGATGGTGACAGGTAAGTTCTTGACTTCTGAACCCATTGGTCATGACGCTGACATAAGTCACCCTGGAGTAGCCAGGCCCGTGTGGCTTTATTAGTTCTTTTCAACCTGTCTAAGTGCCTATTTTTCCTTTGCTGATAGGCAAGAAAAACTCTATTCTCCTGCAGAAGTTCCAGAAGGATCTGAATACTGGTGTTTTCAACAACCAGGAGAATGAGATCCTGAAGCAGATTGTGAAGCATGACCGAGAGATGGTACAAGCTATCCCTCCAATCAACTATCCTCAAATGACAGCCCTGAATTGCACATCTTCGACCACCACTCCAACTTCCCGCATGAGGACACAGTCTCCGCCAGTCTATACTGCAACCAGCTTATCTCACAGCAACCTGCACTCACCCAGTCCCAGCACACAGACGCCCCAACCCTCAGCCATCCTTTCACCCTGCTCCTATACCACAGCAGTCTGCAGTCCTCCTATACAGAGCCCTCTGGCCACGCGAACTTTCCATTATGCCTCTCCCACTGCATCTCAGTTATCACTCATGCAGCAGCCTCAGCAGCAGCTACAGCAGTCCCAGGTACAGCAGACTCAGCTGCAGCCTCAGCAGCAGCCTCAGCAGCAGCAGCAGCAACAGCAGCAGCAACAGCAGCAGCAGCAACAACAACAGCAACAACAACAGCCACAGACACCTGGTAGCTCCACACCGAAAAATGAAGTACACAAGAGCACGCAAGCTCTTCATAACACCAACCTGACTAGAGAAGTCAGGCCCCTCTCAGCCTCGCAGCCTTCGCTGCCCCATGAGGTTTCCACTATGATCTCCAGACCTCATCCCACTGTGGGCGAGTCCCTGGCCTCCATCCCTCAACCCGTGGCAGCAGTCCACAGCACTGGCCTTCAGGCAGGGAGCAGGAGCACGGTGCCACAACGTGTCACCTTGTTCCGACAGATGTCCTCGGGAGCCATCCCCCCCAACCGAGGAGTGCCTCCAGCACCCCCGCCACCAGCAGCTGTGCAGAGAGAGTCTCCCTCAGTCTTAAACACAGACCCAGATGCAGAAAAACCACGTTTTGCTTCGAATTTATGATTCTTGCTGATTGTCAAAGCAGAAAAGAAATACTCTAATAAACAGAATATTCTCAGATATTATTTTATTCTATCTCACGATAGATCCCTATAGCCTACTCTGAAAAGATATTTTAGAACCTCTGGCCTACATGCAAATGTTAAAAACATATATACATATATAATTAAATATATATATATATATTTAAATGCCCAAAAGAAGTTCAAAAGACTTGTATAACATTCAGTGTTACATGTCTTCCTTTCTTTAAAACCATTAAAAGATTTAACATGTTGTTGTAAGATCATTAATTTCTAATCTTTTACTTAATTCCTTTGATATATATGTTTCTCCCTTTTATGAAGAGTTCTTAGAGTCAATGGAAACAAAACTCTGATTTTTAAAAAAGGCAACTCCAATTAGTTTCCGCAAAGCACCAATCAAAGCTTTCTTTTATTAGCTGTGCCTCTGCATCTAGGTTGTTAATTATGCGGGATTCAATAAACAAATCCCAGTTTATAGCTCTAAATCGTATTTTGGTGCTTTAAATTTTGAGTTAGGTGAAGGAACACACTACACGCTCAGCCACCCTAGAAGACTACCATCGCCACTGTTGAGGCTTCCTCTAACCTCTAACACGTTCACTGATTTTCTTTTTGAGAAAGGTGAGGAGTTATTTGTCTTCATGTGTTACTGGACCTTTACCAAGACTCAGTCAATGTTAGCTGTAAATAACTTTTCCAATCTAAATAAAAGTAACTCTTCTGTGTTGTATAAAGGTAAAAGTCACTGTTTAAGAATTTAGTTTTATTGCTTCACTTCAAAAGTTAGAGTTTTAACGTTCACAAAACGTAAGAATTGTGACAACTGTTCAAATGTAATGCAATGGCTTGAGACCTACAATATCATTTTTAACCTGCAATATTTTATGCAAAAATTGTATGCTTGAACCTACAAATTGCTTGTATTACACCAAAAATCATTACTTTTATTCCTTCTTGACATAATCAAGCATCTGAACCTAGTCCTGGCATGCTTTTGGGGGGGCAAAAAAAAAAGTAGATTCAAACCAATTATTGTAAGAAAAGGCTTACAGTATTTCTCACTTCTAGAAGAGTATAACTATTCATTAATCGCCTCTCTTAAAATTCTTAAAAGGCTGACTTGGATCTCTGACTTAACTCTAGAAGTGAGGTTTTCACTTTCATTTAATATTGTTGCTGTTCTTATTATTTAAACAATTATTTGCAAATCACAGCTTGTTTTTGGAGTTAAATGTGTTCCGTGTCTTCATGTTAGTTGGTAGTTTATTGTGATGTTAATGTGAAGAAATAAATATATATCATCACAACTGTTTGGAAATACACCCTTTGCCCTTTGTATATTGTAACTAAGCAGTTAGTAAATCTTAAGGCATGTGGTAACCTACATAGTCCTTAGATAGACAGGAGGTTTGTTCTTTCAAATGTGCTGAAACTTATATGGACTTGGTGACAGGAAGCAGGGGCGGAGTTGAGCTGTCCAAAAGCATTGTCTGTTTGTTCACTTGTTTCCTTAATTCTTTCTGTGGGCACCATGATGCCTCTTCTAGAGACGTCCCTTAGCAATCATGTGTCTTTATTGCACCTCACACATGTGGCAGATAAGTGGAACACAACAGCAAGGTTTCTAGTGCCTGAGTTCTATAAATAACTCAAGAGAGTGGCCTGACATGGAGGTCTTTGACATTACAGGCACAGATGATCTATTTAAGAACTTAAAGAGAATACATTTTATTGGGACAGGGCCTCCAGATAGCCTTGAGGACCAAGAACAAAAGCAGAAGCAAGAGGTTTAAAGTGGAGCTACATTGCCTTTATGGATCTAATACATATGAAACCAAAATGAGTTGTTACACTCAATTGCTAATAGACCTTACCTTGTGTGAAACAATCAACAATGTTAGGCAATGTGATGTTATTTATTACTGGCATGCTGGCAACCAATGACCGCCTGTTGGGAATGGTGTAAGAGAGAGAACGTTCAGCCTACCTAGAATCTGTGGAAAAGTTGCAAGACCTTTCACATATCAGTACAAAACTCTTTTATTTTATTAAACTATAAAAATCAGCCTCTTGTTAAGATCATGCACTAGTCCTTTAAATTATTAAAGGTTTACATTTGGCAGAATTAATGCATTTGGTAGTAAAATATTTTTATATATCAAGTTTTTTTGAGCACTATTGGAAAACATCAGCAAAATTGAATTGCATGGTCATTCAGTGCAACCATAAAATTTTTATTCACTTTGTACTTGATGGACAAAGAACACTAAGGTTTATATGTTAAAGTAACAAAATGATACAGGGTATATTATATACACATATGTATGAATGTATCTATATATATTTAGATTAAGGAGAAAATGATTGACATTCCTGTAATATAAAGGTACAGTGCTAGGTGGAACTTGACCTTTTTTCTCTGTACATAGTTAAACTCAAGTATAGAGTTTTAATCTGTACAGAAAGAACTGTATTATGGTCTTTTGCTGCTGAGGAAATAGGGCAATAGCTGATACTTTCCACTGTATGACCAGGGAAGACTTAGAGTATTTCTTTTGTCTTTGCTCAAAGCCATACATATATAAATATATATTAAAATTATTAATAAATCCAAAAGAAAATAAACCAAATTATGAATATTTTATTTTGTTGTTGAACTCTAATCAAATGTTTAACTCATTGAGGAATACAGATTTGCTTGTCTTTCTGTCTTTGTATAAGCTCCAAAAATATTTGTTTTTGAAAATCACTATACAATTGTTATAGATGTTCTACAAGTACAAAATGAACATAATTTAAATAGAATATAGATTTCCCAGTCATCTCTTTGTTTTAATTTTTCATATAGTAAAATTTGGTTATTTTATTCTCTACCCCATGTCTCTTTAGTATGTGCTGTTTCTCCAGTTTCAAAACATATTATTGGATATGGGGATGGTTTTAATTTATGTGCATGACTTGTTTTCTCTGGGCTCTTCAAAGGCCTCTGAAGAGATTTATCACAATGAGGATAAATAGTGAAGCGGTCTTAAACACAAGGAGGATAACATGTGATATTTCAATTGGTTGTCCTCCTCAAACACACAGCCTGCCTCCAGGTCTCTGTGACCTCTCCATAAGTTAATGGTTACCAAGTGGATGTCATTCCACTTTTAAAGGTTGGTTATTCTACCATTTACACACTTAAATGAACATGGTATTTTAAGGGCACTACAAAAAAAAAAAAACAGTCACTATTCTAATAATTCCTACAGTATGTGAACAATTTAAACAATATGATTAATTTCAACTTTTAGGTACATTATACTAAAATCAGAATTACTTATGATTCAAAATACAAATCACCTTGATTCCTTTTCAGGATTATTGTGTAAAATACCTCCATATATTTTTATGACTTAAGTTTTTTATTTGGTAATTTTACTATAATTGCTCCTTGGGATCTTACCTTCCTTATTTTTATAATATTAAACTAGATGACTAAGATTTTTCTCACTTTTTATCTTCTCCATCCTTGTAGAGCTTGTATCATGCCATGCAAGTGTGGGATATGTTTTTGATGCTGTTGTTGTTGCTGCTGCTGCAGTTGTTGTTGTTAATATTCACTAACCATAACAAAAATTTACTACATGATAGGTATGTCTACATAAATATTCATAAGTCTGTGCCATAAGAAAAAATTTATGCCTAGACTATAATCAAATATTGAGCTATACTGAATCCTGAATAGTCAAAAAATTGTCATGAAACATGCAGTTGAACATGTGGACCAATTATGACGTAATTTTTACCTTTATTCAAAATAATTCCTAAAATATTTTCAAAATCATATTGGAGATTTTCTTTCAAAGATTTTTTTTTATCAATTTAAGGGTGATTTGCAGTTGCTATAACCACTTGAAAATAGTGACTTCCTAAAGCAGCTTTATTTTATTTTAATAAATGGCACATTTTTATTCTTTTCTCATATATTATATCCTGATACAATTTCCCCAACCTCCCCTTCCCCTCAGCCTCTTCCCTCCCCCACCACCACTCTCTTCCAGATCCCCACACCTCTCCTTCAGAAAAGATCAACATTTTTACTGTGTGTGTTGCTAACTTAATGAAAAGGTCATTTTGGCCTTGGTCACATGTTTAGCTTTAAGGTATAAACAGCATAAGCTTCTTCATATAGTAAAAAAAAAAAAAAAAAAAAAAAAAAAAATCTGGTTAAATAATAAATCTACCACCACAAAAGATCCCCTTGTTCTAGCTCAAAGGATATGTCAGTGATATTTGCTCTGTTGCTTTACGCTTTATGCAGCTCTCTTGATGAAATGTCATTACTACCTTTTCTTCATATTGAAATGGTCTCTCTGACACATGGTGATAAAGAGTGAAGATAATTTCCAAACAAAACTGAAATGAGATGAATGGTATATTTGTTCCATGTACAAATTTTGATTTCCCAGATAACTCAAAGCAAGACAAATGGTGTTTTGTAATATCAAAATTAGTGTGATAGCCATAACCCAAGTATTCCACCTTAAATTAAGACAGGACCCAACCCTACCATCGAATGAGCATCCCTCTCCATCTCACTGTAATCCTAACCCAGCTTCCTTAGTCAAGGGAGGGTGCGTAGTAACAAATAAAGACTTGAAAGACTTTGTGGAAAAAAAGCCTTGTCAAGACTGACCCATCATAAGACTTGTTAAAGATGATATTATAAAAGAAAATGTGTGAATATCTTTTAATTTATGTCTGAGATACTTGTGGTAGAAAAATTGAAATTTGAAGAAAGCATCTATATGCAGTGGTGAATGAAACTTGCTACTAAAATATGAATGTTTGCCAGAATACTGGTGATTGGTAGTATTCACATCTTATTGAAGCTAAAATGTATTATAGGTCAAAGAAAATGCATTTGAAAGGGTAAGATTGGATTTAAACCCTGCTAAGGAGCCATTTTTGTTACTAAGCCAAAAGTTTTATAATTTTATACTTTAATCTTAATTTTGTAGAGCAATTAAAGATTACATGATGAAATTTATGTTTTGCTAATGTGAAAGAAATAAAACTAATTTGTGACAGAGTAAGAACTAAAGCTATCTGTTTCCTCACACTACTTGTGAGGAGACTGGGTCTGAAGAAAGACCCTGTGTTTGCCAAAGAGTGGGGATAAGTTTGGAAGACCAAAAATTTATCAGCTGTGCATATAAAAACAGTACAGAGTAAAGGACAAGCACACAAAGAACTAAGAATAAAAAGGAATTAAAATATATGACAGGAAAATGATGTAGATTCAAAGGAAGTTAGTTTCTCAGAGCTAACTGGTAGTATCCTGTTCCACCAACATAGTTGACAATGTTTAATCAAACATAGCAATTCTGTGGTGATATTTTATTTCTAGTATATCATAAATGATCATTCAACTGAATGAGAATTGGCTCTTTATTAATCTGTATTTATAATTATTCTTATAACATATGAGTAGACAATGTTACTGGACACACCTACAAAAATTAGTGCATACAGCAGTTCTTCAAAAGGCAGGACCACTTGTGTTCCTATTAGATTTATTAAAAAGACTCAGAGTTACCTATATTTCTTTTCCTTTTATTTGTTAATTTGTTTTTAACAATGTATTTATTTTTAATTTATCTACATTTGTATTTTGCTTACATGTGTCTGTAAAAGTACGAGATCCCCTGAAATTGGAATTACAGACAGTTTTAAGCTGCCATGTGGGTGTTGGGGATTGAATCCTGATCCTTTAGAAGAGCATCTGGTGCTCTTAACCATTGAGCCATCTCTCTAGCCCCTACTCATATTTTTTAAGTAGAACTAGCCGGCTTTTGCCAAAACAGAAGTCAAAATTCTATCATATTAAAAGGAGGTTTCTTTAAAGAAAAATTATATTTGTAGAGGCAAACTTATTTTCCTAAAACTTTATTTTTTGTTTCCATTTAAATTGTGGCAAACCTTTCAGAAATGGGAGATAATTTTGAAGGAAGTAATTGCATAATTCATTTGAAAGATCCAAAACCAATTTGCCCAATGTATGGTGTCATTTATTTTTAGCAATTTATGTGATGAAGGCATTTGTTCCTATGTATTTAAAAGTAAACATTGCTTGCTGAACTCCTGTAAGTTATACTGCCAATGTCGTATACAAAATTCTAAAGAAAACATGCACTTATGAATTAGTGAAAGTATGATATTCTGATATATAAATTTAAGTATTGAACCTAGTAAGATTAAATAGCATTTTTTATAGACAAAATATTCACACAGCAAAAGTTGCATATGTTTCCCATATATCTCTATTGCAAAGTTCCAATATATATATTAATGATATTGGCTCACAGATAAAAGTATGGAAAGGTGCAGCCATAGTGTTCCTCAGAATAATCATAAGATGCTAGGCACATCCCCAAAACAACATCAATCAAAATCTTTTTGCCTTCCCAATCAACAACAGCCTTCAGGGTCAATTCTAAGTTAATATAACTATTCAAAATGGTGATTTATCTCTTCTTGGCAACAGCAATCTCATTTTGGGAGTTAGCCAAAATTAATTTCAAGCCATAGTTCCTCAGTTTGGTAAATGGTCAGGTTAGAGCCATGTGCATAGCTCATATGCTGTCCCTAAAGGTCTACAGATGATCTGAAAGCATAAACATATACAGTTTCAGAGTCTGCCTATGGAGAATGAAAGCAGTGTGGATTTTACATTAAAAGAGTAAGTGGCAGCCAGACTTAAAATATAAAATACTTTTAGTTTCTGAGAGGCAGAAATAACCATGCTTCAGTACTGATGTTGCACATATTTTTAATGGGATGAATGCTTACATAAGACACTGTTTTTATGAGTAAATGGTGTTGACTTTTGATTGCTTAGAGGAACTCCTTAGATGGATAATGGCAAAAAGTGGGTTATCTTTATACTAGCCTTTCTCAAAAGTGTGCAAGTAAAAACCTATTACATTATTTTATCATGCTCTATGCTAAAAACGAATGGTGACCATTATTATTATTACCTGCCTCTCCGTGTTATATTAAACTTGACAGGGCTTCTAGTAAGATGACAAAGAAGGCAATATGGAGGGAAGGTGAGAGGAGAAGGGAAGTAAGGGAATTTTGCCGAACAATATTGCTTTTTTAGTTAGTTGATTATAGATTGTTAACTTCAGCGTAAATCTGAATGTCAACTGGATGTGGGAAAATGCCCAGTAGAAATATTGACCTGCCAGAAAACCTCTCAAGTATTTTATTAGAAATGTTGGTCACTTCGCAAGTCATGAGTGTAATAAAAAGATTTCAGGCATTAGTTCAAAATAGTCATTTTTTTTTTCCTTTAGGTCAGTGGTTCTCAACCTTTGGGTCATGACCCCTTTGAAGGGTCGAACCACCCTTTCACAATAGCCATCTGAGACCATCAGAAAAAAAAGATATGTACACTATAATTCACAACAGAAGAAAAATTACAGTTATGAAGTACCAATGGAAATAATTTTATGGTTGAGAATCACTATAACATGAGGATCCATATAAATGGGCTGCAGCATTAGGAAGGTTGGGAGCCACTGCTTTAGACTGTAACATATTATAATCAATCATTCAATTGACTTCAGTTGACAAGTCTCCTCAAAAAGTGAGGTTATGTCTGTTAAACCGGAAGCAGCTGAAAAACCCATCCAGAGGATTTCCTATTCATCACTTCTACACACCATGTTTATATAAAAATATTCTTATAATAACAAAAATTATATAGCTTCTGGCTGGAAAAGTTCTAATGTTTTCAATGGCATTATATGTAAAAAATTAATAATCCATTAAAAGCTTTACAGTCTTGCTACGAATAAGTATACTCTGGGTGCAGAAAATTTGTATGTATTCCATTAGCTCTTCATGTTATATATGAAAACAGGAAAAGAAAGAGACACTGGCCACCTGCTAGAAAGAGAAAGACTGCGCATTTCAGTTCTCCATCTGTATTTTTAATGTATAGTTTTCTTTAATTTCCTTCCAGCCAGGCCACGAATTGATATATAACTCACAAACAATATCTATAGGCCTCAAGTTCCAAAGTAAACAGATTCAGAACATGCGAAATATAAACGGCAGAAGCCATCTAACTCAGATCCATGAAAGAGGGAGATTGACACAGATGAATAACAGGTGTAGATCTGAGGGCGTCATTCAGCATTTATTTCTGTCATGTTCTGTATACAGTGATTGTTCTAAAGACAAATAGAAACATAGCACTGACCTAGATAGGAAGAGTGCTTCAAATTATTTGAGAAGAAGGTTTTTAATTGTGTGGGGACTCACAGCTATCATCACTCAACCTCACACACCTTTCTGATTTTCCTCCAGTATATTTTTACAGTTTATTTCCTCCCTGTAGGCCTTTCTCCCTAGCCTGGTCCATAATTGTCTCGTATATTATAAAATTGTTTTGTATATTAAAGGAAACTACTCAAATAGTCAAGTGCTTTGTTTAAAATATACCCCCCAAATATCTTGGTACTTTAAGTCAAGATAGCCATCCTAAATCAAATCATTAAATATGAATAAATTAAAAAGAAATAGAATGAGTTATTATGAAATTGGTAGAAGCAGAAAGTGTAGACTTCAAGGTTGAACTTCAACCTCTCAGAAATTAAGGAAATTTGGAAAAAAAATTTGGGGAAAACAAGATCCATGTATATATCAGTTGTTGTTAATGACATCACCAAAAATCCTAAGCACCAAATTTCAAGAACAATGTGGCTACTTGGGAAAGGACAGTGTTGAGAGAATACAGATTGGACATAGGCTAAAAATGTGCCCTGTGTATTGAAAATAAAAATACCCACAAACAAACAAGCAAACACAGAGGCAAAGCTACCAGCAGGAAAAGAATGAAGTGTTAAAGAAAAAGGTCTTCTGATAAACAAATGCATGGGCAGTCTCTGAAGTGCCATGATGATAGGGTTTCCCACCATCACATGTGATACCAGAGCTCACATAAAACTGAATTTCAAAGGTGTATCCCCTCTCCTACACTTACAACAGTGAGCTTCTTTCCTGACTGTCAACTCACAAGTGTTAATCATTTTTCATTCCCATTATGATCAGTACCACTCTTCACAAAAAGAGTGTCAACTTTAGAAGTTCCATCCTTAGACGGTGGGAGTGTCTATGGGAATAGCATGACAAAGATTTGTCCAGCATAACAAAGAATTGCCTCACAGTATATATGCAATAATTTTTTAGTTACTTTAAGGTTCTTTTTGCTCTACTGATTAGTTATCATTTCAGAAGAAAGAACCATGATAAAATCTCCCCCATATAAATAAGACTGAGAACTACCATCATCAGTACTGATGGGCAAAGGAATTTCTTTCTATAACTCTCTTACTGATGAAGCTTTCATTGTTTTTTCTTTCCTTTACATTTCTTCCTTCTTTCTTTCTTTCTTTCTTTCCTCCTCCCACATTCTCTATTTCCACCTTTCTTGTTTTCTATACATTTTTATATTTATTTTTGTATCACCTCACTAACCTGGCTGTTCTAGAATTCATTGTATAGGCCAAGAACTTGTGGAGATCGTCTTGCCGCCTGACTGTTTGGATTATAGGTGCATGCCACCATAACTGACTGAAAGTCTAGTTTCTCTAAGACAGCACATTACACAATAAAAAGGATTTGACTTAGAGGAAATAAGGTGACTAACAGAAAAACCAAGGGGAAAACTCAGATTAATTTGACAACATCAAATTGGACTGACTGTATTTTCCACAGGTTTCTTAAGACCAGATTCATAAAATCTGAATATAATTATTGAGAATTATATTTGGCAGCATGGATCTTATTGAACAGATTTTCCTAATTAATGAAGCCTATATATTTCTATTAGGTACTGGATGCTTAGCCAGAGGTGTTCAAATGGTAATATCTGAAGAATATCTAGTGATTCATTTAGATGTATTGTTACTTTTATGTTGTTTGTAAGTTCTGTTATTTAGCCACTCTGTTTTCCTTTGCTTATGTCAACTTTATATATATATATATTCAAACCAGGCTATTATTTTGGCTCCTTGTTTAGGTGTCCTTTAACTAATAAAATTCAATCCTTGAATAGTGAAATGTGTCGCCAAGAAATACCCTAGGTATTGTGAATATGATTATGATTTTAAAAATAAAGATTTGGGGCTAGAGTAATGACTCAGTGGTTAAGAGCATTTACTGTTCTTGTAGTGGACCTGGGTTAAGTTTTTACTCTCACACAGTGACTCACAACTGCTTGTTACTCCACTTCCAAGAAATCCAGGAATCTAATGTCTTTATGTGTTCACCAAAGGTACCAGGAGCACATGGTATACATACATGCAGAAACAAAAACACATGCACAAAATTAAAAATATATAAATCTTTCCTTTTTAATTTTTACAAAAACAAATGGTTGTGCCCTACAAAGTTTATGTCTTTTAAAAAAGAAATAGATGACAAACAAATCAGTAAAAGCATAGATTAACATGAATAAAGCATCAGAGAAAAGGGGTGCAGGGGAGTACCAAGGAGTGCCCAAGAATAAGGGCTGGGAGGAGATCCTATTTTCAGTACCATGGTCAAGCATGATTCCTAAGAGAGAAAAAAGTGAACAATAACCAATGGCCACAGACACGCAGGCTGTTTAATAGTTCTATGTCTTTCTGTACCTTACTACCGAGATTGTGACACATGGATTAACAGCATTAGAATCATTCAAGAGTTGGTATTAATAGCAGGATCCTAGACCTGATGCCACAAAGGCAGGGAATGTGCTTTCTAGCACAGTCCTGGAGAATTAACATGCATTTTACTATGGAGATGCACGCACATGGTAAAGTCCTAGAAGAGGAAAATAAACTTTCATGTAAATTGATATATCTGGGAATGGCACATCACAATTAAAAAATCCTGGCCACACAGGAAGTTACAGTAAGGTGGTCTTAGATAAATGTACAGATCCTGAAGGTCATGGCCAGTTTTACATGTCATTATTTTACCCTAGGCCATGCAGTATTTGCTTTAACTTGCAGTCCTTTCCACAGCCTGCCTCCTGGCACTTCTATGGGAGCAGAAAAGAACAACGGTTATGTTAAAATTTCCTCATTTTAACTGTCTTGCTATCACAGCCTTCAATGTTTTCAATCTACATAATCTGATATATTATCTTTCCTGGTACTGTTTAATGTTAACAACTACACACTATCACTGTAAAAAAATAAGTTGTCCAATGTTCTGTAAAGGCTTCTATTTCCCCATTAAATCTATGCACTTGCAGTGTTTTGAAAGTCTGGCTATAGTGATTGGCTCTATTATCTACACTTTTCTGTGGGTGTGTTCTAATTACAAACTTATGGAGTAGCTCAGTTTTCTTTATTTTATGTGTGTGTATTTACGTGTGTGTGTGTGTGTGTGTTGTATACATGGATGTACATCTGTGTGCAGGTGTGCATACCCATAATACCTACACAGACCAGGGGTCAACATCTGATGTCTCTCTATAGCTCTCCACCTTGTTTTTTAAACAGGGTTTCTCATCAAACCTAGAGGTATGCTTCTCTCTGATGCCCAGCACAGAGTTTTAGGCTTGCACTACAGACCCTTATATGATTTCTTGGGACCTGACTCAGATAATCATAATTGTACATCAATCATTTTACACTGATTTATCACCATAGCACCTCCATAAATCAGTTTATGTGGTGTGTGTGTGTGTGTGTGTGTGTGTGTGTGTGTGTGTGTGTATGAAAGAGAGAGAAAGACACACAAACAGACAGAGACTGACAGATGGATGGACAGCCACAGACAACAGTAGCAGATGGAATCAGAGATGGAGATACAGGGAGATGTTTGAGTATGTGTGTGCATGTGCATATCTGATCAAGCACTTATGCAACTGTATATGTGTGGTTAGAGTACAAACTGGGGTATTGGTCCCTGACTTTCCTTTTCATTTGGATTGAAGTCTCTCCTCTGCTGCATACATGAGATGAGCTGGTCACTGTGGCTTCTAGAGACTCTTTGCCTGCCTCTCATTTCCCATAGAGCACTGGAATTGCAGACTCTCCTATGCATCCCATTTTCGCTTGGATTTTGGAGGTCTTGACACGAGCTATCCAATTTGTGCAACAAGATATTTTTGCCCATAAACCCATCACTAGCTTTCTTTACGAAGAGAGAGACAGAGACAGAGAGAGAGAGAGAGAGAGACAGACAGACAGACAGAGATACATAGAGAGAGAGCCACAGAGAGACAGAGACAGACAGACAGACACACAGAGAAAGATAGATTGTGCACAAGAAAGACAGTACAGTTAGACGCACTGACCGCTCGTGCAGAGGACATAATTGTATTGACAGCACCTATGACTTAGGGCAGCTCTCAGTCATCTGTCAGTCTAGCTTCAGGGAGCAGCTGCATGCACAACCACATAGCTCTACACAGGCTCACACATTTACACAATTAAAGGTAAAAAAAATAATTTTTAAAAGGAGACTGGTATATAACTTCTATCTTACAGAGGGTGGACATTGGAGTTCTGTAATGGAAATCTTACAAAATGTTTTACTCCAATGCTTGGCCTACATTCAACAATTTATATGCAACAAGTGAAAATTTTCTGAGTCATGACACAATGAATTGTATCAGAACCGATCTGTAGCATGAGCATCAGTAGAAAGGGCTTCTACACCTGTAAGTCAACTTCATTTCCAGAGGAACCCAGACCTAAACGCAGTGCAATGTTTCTTTGTGTCACAGGCTCCAGGATTCAGTGTCTGCTCTAATACTTACAGATAAGTTTATGAACAGCTGATACTGCATAATCAGTAGTCTTGGGGACAGCCAATCAGAGAATAAATAAGGACAATTATTAGGAAGATTTTTCTTAGTTGGCACAATAAGTTCAACAAAACTCTCCTTGAGTAGGAGTATGTGACTCTAGAGAGTATATTCTTACTGCTTCTTAACATATATAGGGTGTCCGTAAAATATATCCTGAAGTCTATTGTATGAAGGGCTCAGCTCTAACCAGATACTGTATACAACCTTTTTGCAGTTAAATAATTGAGCACGATAGCCATCTTGTTGGTAGAGTATAATGATTCAAACGTGTGCACATACACCTATATACATTTGCGTTTGGCTGCACACAGAGCAAAATCTTCTGTGCGGCTTACTTAGAAAGAGACAGTTTCCTGAAAAATACCACACCAAGTTTTCTCCTTGGATGTATGAGTTCTTTTTCCTAGCCAATTGACTGACTGAGTTGCTCAAAGAGGTGACCAGCTTGTGCGTGAAAAACTCTGTAAGTGTCTAAACATGGTCCAACTCCTCTGGCTCAGAGAAAGTATCTTTAAATAAGAACTTGACCTTCTTGCTCTGTCTTTAAATTAAGGATCATTGCTAGATGGTTAGAACTCACAGAAAAGATAGAAGATCACTCTTTAATTTTGGCACTTGTACGTTAAAATACCCTACTACAATGGCAAACCCGCAAAAGCCTTGGGGTTGATAAGCTCTCCTTGCTGTCAAATGGACTCAGTTCTAAAAGCTTTGTTCACAGCATGGACTGAGATTTAAACTTCACTGTTATTTCATGGTTTCTGTAAAAATAAATAAATAAATAAATAAATAATGAAAAAATGTAAAAGTTGAGGAAAAAAAAACCCACTTTGTCTCAAAGTGCTTTAATGTTACTGTGATGAACACTGTTGTCAAAGATCTGTAGACAGATGATAAAAGAACAGGACTAAAATAATCAGAGAGCTGTGAAGTCTGAAAATTGAAGCTTCTAGGAGTTTTATGTCAGCAGCTTCTATATAATCAGGGGCTGTGTCTGGTTACAGAGGCTGAGAGTTGCTCATTTCACTGCAAGTTTTCTGCTAAAATATATGCTAAAATTAAAGGCATTTAAGGGGCACAGAATTTATATTTGCAGGGCTGAAGAGATACGGCTCAGCAACAAATGGGGTGTCATACTCTTAGAAAGGATCTAAGTTTGATTCTCAGCACTCACATCTGATGGTTCACGACCATCTGTAGTTCTATACCTAGGGGTTTCCAGTGTTTCTAGACTCCTCAAACACCTGCATTCATGGCCAGAGAGACACAAAATATACACATATTTTAAAATAATAAAATAATAAAAATAAACTTGCTATTAAAATTGTGATTTTAAGCATTGTTTAGTTTTTAAAACATTTATGGCCAGATTAAATGCAGTTGCTAGTAAAAAAATAGACTATAGTTGTTTTTAGGGGAGATAATTTATTGACAAAAGCTATATTCTGTTTCCTTCTTTGGCTTATTTTTGTCTAAAACTAAAAGAGTTGATACATGTTCAAAGTTTGGCTTAACATAAAATTTATATGCATTGATTTTATTTTATGTTGGGGATAGTATAAAAGGACAATGCTCTTCACATACTTTGTCCTTTGATAATCTAGTCAATTATTAATACTGAAGTCACTATTTATTCTTTATTTGACGGTGATAGCTTGACTGTCCTACGTATGAAAGACCCAAAATGTTTATTTTAGTATACTTACAGTAAAAGTGAACTTGTCTTTGAATTTTCCGATTACCATTTTCTATATTATTCAAAGTCCATTTATACTCCCTCAGTTCTAACAGACTTTAAAAACAAAACAAAAACAAAACCACAATCTGGCATCTCTGTAAACTCTATGTGAGTTAATTAGGTCTTGAGTTTTCCCCAGGTGTATTTGCATTTTGAAAGAAAGTGCAATTGTAAAATGGGAAATGGGCTATTAAAATACTTGAGTTTTAAATAATCCCTCAACACCAGTTAGTATTCTTATGTGAAAAGAAAAAAAAAACTAAATAATTTCTCGGACTTCTTCAAGAAAAAAGATTTTGAAGGTTTAAGAGCCTTGCATCTTGGTAGCAGTGCTACTTTGCATTCTCAGAATGATTTAACAGGGCCAGTCATTCAAATAGTCTCTAATAAAGCAAACCAAATATTTCCTGAGTATTGAGGTACATAGACAAACAAAACACTTAAAATCAATGGTAGTAAAATATAACCAAAAATTAAAGATAAATGTAGAAGAGATGTCACAAGAATGTAAATGTATCAATAAAATTACATGGATATGAATGATCACAACTATTATAATAACAATATAATGTCTATAGAACAATGAATTGATAAAATGCTTACCTCATACATAAAAGCAGATCTGAAACGCCAGTATCATAAGAAATTTTGTGAAGATTGAAGAATAATTTACTAGAGTCCCCAGTTGTTTGCATTGGTAGTGTCTCCTAAAAAGCTTATGAATTAAGAAATTGATTCCTAAGACAATATTCAGAAGTAGGGTTTGGTATAAATGAATCATGATGTCTCTGAACTAATCAATATTATAAATAATCAGTAAGACAGTTTCTTCATGGGTTAGTCATTTAACTCTGGTGTTTTGGAAATGGTGAAGCTAAGAGGTGGAATCTTATTGCAGGCAGTACTTGTATTTCATGATCTTTGGGAGTATTTCTTGTCCCTAATGTTCTTTTTTTATTTTCCCTCTTTCTCCTCCTCCTCCTCCTCTTTCTCCTTCTCCTCCTCTTTCTTCTCCTCCTCCTCCTCTTTCTTCTCCTCCTCTTCCTCTTTCTCCTCCTCCTTCTCCTCCTCCTCCTCCTTCTCCTCCTCCTCTTCTTCTTCCTCCACCTCTTCCTCCCTCCCTCCCTATCTCTGTTTAGAATAAATATAGAGTAAAACATCACACCTAGTGTTTGAATTAGCTATGTAAGTCATGATCCAAGGATCCATTTAAGAGCAAGAGGAGATTCAGAGTACTTAGAAAATAGACACAATAAAAACTGGGACAGGCACATGGTGACTTTGGCTTTCTACATGTCTCTTTTGTGTTTCCCAATGACTTGTGTCAGATGAGCAGAAGTTTCCACCAAAGTTTGTGGATTCATTAACCATCACCATCACCGAGGATACTGTCAAAATGAGCTTTCCCTAACAGTAACAACTGGTGTTCTAGCAGACTTTTACTGAAAAGTCTTGTATAGAATATTAGCTGTAAAGAATGATCACGTTGCAAACCACAGACACAGAAAGGCTATATGACTATATGACGAGAATGTTTCAAAGTGGGAAACCTACCAGGGAAGGGGTAATAGAATAGATATTGAGGGTAGACCTGGGGTGTGTGGTGTCAGGAACATGGTGGATAGGAGAGACGAGGATGGAGAGAGAGTATTGGGAGGAACAATTAGTATTGGAAAATATCTTGAGGGTGGGGTAGAAACCTAGTACAATGGAATCTGCAAGAGTGACCCTAGCTAAGACTCCTAGGAATGAGGGATGCGACTCCAGAAAGGGCCATCTCCTATAACCAGGCAAGACCTTCAGAGGAGTGTTTGGGACATCAAACCAAGCACAAAATCTTCAACCTACAATTTGTCCTGCCTGCAAGGTGTGTTGGGGTAAAATGTGGTGCAGAAATTGTGGGCATGGCCAACCAATGAGTTGTCCAACTTGACACTGGTGCCACAAGAAGGAGCCAATGCCTGACACTGTCTGGAGACTTAGAACCAAACACAGCTGGAGAGAAAACTCAATGAAATGATTCCTAATGATATATTCCTATATTCATAGACAGAAACTTAGTATAATCATCATCAGAGAGGCTTCATCTAGCAAGTGATGAAAACATATACAGAGATCCTTAGCCAAACATTAGATGAAGTTCAAGGAATCATGAGGAAGAGGCAGAGGAAGGAGCCAGAGGCATCAAGGACACCACAAGGAAACCCACAAGATCAACTAAGTTGGCCTCATAGGGGTTAACAGACACTAAACTGCCAACCAAGGGACTAGCATGGGATTGACTTAGGCCTTCTGCTTATATGTTATAGTTGTATAGCTTGGTCTTCTTGCTCCTAACAGTGGTGGCAGGTACTGTCCCTGACTCTTGTGCCTGCTTTTGGGACCCTTTTTCTCCTACTGAGTTGCCTTGTCCAGCCTTAATATGATTGGAGGTGCCTAGTATTTGCAACTTGATATGCCATGTTTGAGACGCTTACACTTTTCTGAAGGGGAAGAAGTGGATGGGGGACAGAAAGAGGAAGAGGAAAGGAAAACTGCAGTCAGGATGTGAAATAGTATTTGCAACTTGATATTCCATGTTTGAGACACTAACACTTTTCTAAAGGGGAAGGAGAAGTAGATGGGGAACAGAAAGGGGAAGAGGAAAGGAAAACTGCAGTCAGGATGTGAAATATGAAAGAAGAATAAATTAATAAAATAAGAGAAAAAAATCTCGTGTAAAATTTGATAAGAAAATAATTTGTTTTTTTCTACAATATTTTTAGCATCTTACTCAGTTAAATTCAATTTGCTATCCAATGTCCAGAATAATTAATTATTTATACTTATTTTAATATTTTGTTGCCATTTGAAAGAAAATTATTACCTGTTCTAAACATGGGTAAAGAATCTAATTGTTTCCTGCTATAGTATGAAAAGTGACTGACCCAAGATTTGCAGCTGAGCATACTGGCACATCCTTTCCACCGAAACATTGGGGAGGCAGAAGCAAGTGGATCTCTGTGAATTCGAGAGTATGTACAATGAGACCCTGTCTCAAAAAGTAAAAAAAAAAAAAAAAAAAAAAAAAAGTAAATTTAATAAATATTTAATTCTGAATTCAAGTTCTCTTTAAGGTTCTGACATAGTCCCATGGGAAAGCATTATAATTTTTTTTAATTTTTGCTCTTTAGATTCATTTAGAATTACCTAGTAGAATGCGTCACCCCCTCCATCTCTCTCCTACATAAATTTCCTGCAGGCTGATTCTTTTATTTGATTATGAGTTTTTATAATTTCTGTAGAGCCAACCAGATTGTGTTTTCTTCATTGCACAAATCTTTCCCTATGCTAATATTCTTCAAATTCTCAGTTTACAATTGTGGTAAATTCCTTAACTCTTTGAAGAACTCTATCATCTGAATACCTCCAGTGACTCTGTCTAATGTTTCTAGTCCTTTACACTTATAGAATTTAGGGTCAGTGCTACCTACCATGTGCACATAAGTAAGGCTGTGTTGTTCCTGAATGGATTGGTTAATGTAAATATCTCTCAACCTCAACTACAAAGTTCTTAATACTATAAGTCAGATTTCAGTATTGAGCACAGTGACTAATCAGATTCTAAGAAAGTGGTTAAATAGAAAAATTATTAAATGAAATTCCTTGGATAGTTATCTTCATGCTCCCTTAAAAATGCTCCCTGCCATGCCCTTGAGGAATCTTAAATATGTGAACTGCTCATTTTATGTGAAACAGGGTAAAGTGGTGGTTAGAGACTTTCAGTTCTGAAACACATTCATTATAATAGCCCTAACATTTTATACATAAGTAATTATTAGCAAGTTACTCAGGGAACCAAATGAGCATCCTTTATAAATGGCAGATGTTGATAGTAATGGTACAAATCTCTGCATTAATTGAATTAGGCTCTGAATTTGAGTGCTTAAAGCAATTTATAACACACAGTACACACTATTCAAGTGACAGCTGGTAGTTTGCTGAAGCTTCCAAGCCAATACTGTCTTCTCTTTTCTTCTCAATTTCAGATCAATCCACCTGTTCCTCCACATAGACCTTCCACAAATATATAAATATGTTCAAAACTGAATTCTGTATTTGATGTGTAACTATTCATGGATAAAGATAAATATCTGCTTATCCCAGATAGAAAGCTGATGGAACACCAGTGCAAGGACACCACCATGACTTACTTAAGTTTTACTGGGGCTATCTACAGACATAAGAGTGAAGGATTACTTAAAAGAATAAAAATGACTTGAAGACAGCTGTATCACCAAAGCCTATCACAATGTGGATGGGTGACAGTTCACAAAAGCTAGGAACCTGAAACACTGCAAAGTTCATCGTTTCCTGATGCTTTTCTTTTTTTGTAGACAATTCATCTTATCTCTGCTTCTTCCAGGTTGCTAGGCTTATCTGCAAGAAATCTCTTGCAGCATAGCTCATCTTAGTGATTATGAACTAGCTTTATTGCTTATACACGGGCTATTCCTTATAAATCTGGTCAGTTCCAGTGTCTTCCTGGAGCCATTTTGAGTACCTTACTTCTTGTCTTAACAAGCTTCCCTGCAATTTATCACATTCTCTTAGAGCAATGATTCTCAACCTTTCTAATGCTGCATGCAATTCTTTAATACAGTTGCTCATGTTGTGATAAAACCCCCAACCATAAAATTATTTCATTGCTGCTTGTTAATAATAATTTTGTTACTGTTATGAATTTTAATATGCATATCTGATATGCAGGATATCTGATATGCAGCCCCCATGGGGTCTTGACCCACAGGTTGAGAAACACTGCCAAAGAACATCCTGTTGTATTACACCAAACACACACACACACACACACACACACACACACACACACACACACAAACACACAAACACACACACACACACTGTAAACATCCTATCTTAAGAACTTTCCCTCCAGGACTCAGTTATTTTTAAGAGTTTGACAATGATCCAGTGAATACATGAACAAAATAAATTGTACTTGCTTCCTCCCCCCCCCTTTTTTAGGGTGGTGGAGTGGCAAGTCACAATGGGGGTGGTAGTTCTGGTAGTAGTGGGAAGTGAGTGTGATAGGTTGCATGATGTAAAATTCTCAAATAACCAATAAAAGTACGTTGGAAAATTTTCAAAAGTTTTCCTACACGATGTGAAGGTTTTTAGTCTTGAGGAGGAAACTGCTATACATCAAGATTTCACCACCCCACCCATTTCTCTTCTAAGGTAGAACCACTCAATATAGCCCTACATAGCTTAAAGGTATGATTCTCCTGCCTTGGTCTCTGAGTGCTAAAATTTTTAGGCATATAACTACACCTATCTTTCTTTCTATAGTGTGTGTGTGTGTGTGTGTGTGTGTGTGTGTGTGTGTGTGTGAGAGAGAGAGAGAGAGAGAGAGAGAGACGAGAGAGAGAGCAGAGAGAGAGAGACGCTTATGAAGACAGGGTCTTATGTATCACAGACTGCTCTTGGACTCAATGTAGCTGAGGATATCCTTGCATTTCTGATCTTTCTACCCAGACCTTGTAAACCTTGAAATTATAAGCATCTACTATTATTCCAGGTATGTTTTACTTTTTAATGAAATAATAAAAAAACAGAGATTGCATGTCTTAGTTCATAAATTTTGTTTGTGATAACAAATGTCTAAGACTGAGTAATTTATAAGCAGAATTTTTTTTTGTGGTGGGAGGCTGTGAAATCCAAGATCAGAGAGCTAAGAGATTAGGTTATGTTAAGATAAGCAGTTATGTTAAGAGCAGTATGACCCTGCTCTTCATAAATAGGGTCATCCAGTTTTGTTCTCATGTGATAACAGGGCACAAGGCTTCCCTTACATCTCTATCCTAAGGGTGTTAATTCCATTGATAGATTCTCTGTATTCATGCTCTACCACTTCATCAAAGTCTTCTGTATTTTTTAAAAATACAAAGTTAATTGTATTTTTGAAAGGTCTGGCCGGGCGGTGGTGGCGCACGCCTTTAATCCCAGCACTTGGGAGGCAGAGGCAGGCGGATTTCTGAGTTCGAGGCCAGCCTGGTCTACAGAGTGAGTTCCAGGACAGCCAGGACTACACAGAGAAACCCTGTCTCGACGAAAAACCAAAAAAAAAAAAAAAAAAAAAAAAAGTCTGTACTCATGACATACTTTCTCACAAATACCCACTTGTTGATATCATCTCTTTATGAATAAGCCTTCAGCATAAAGTTGAGGGGAAAAAATACATCTAGACCATGGCAGCACTGAAACTGTGAATTTTAGCATTATATGAGGATTTTATTTCTGTGGCTATTATAGGTCCAAAGTTACAACTATCTTTTCAAGTTCCATATGGTTTATTTTCAAATACTCTTTAATTCAGGACCTTTGTTAATATGACTACCTAGGTTGAACCTATGTTGTCAGGTTTCCAATTTCTTCTTATTGCACATTAACTTCTGTATAATTTCCAAACACCTGGGTGAAAAAAAAAAAAAAAAGAGTAGAAATTCTCCTAGGGAAAAAAAAGAAATAGAAATGTCGGGGGAAAGAACTCAAAATATGCACCTTCTTCTCTTTCTTTCCCAGATAGTAAAATGAATAGTTTGTAAAAAGAAAAAAACAAACAAACAAACAAACAAACAAACAAACAAAAAAACCCTTGGCTTTCCTGTGTGAGCACCATGATCTACCTGTTTCCTCTGTAAGTTCTCACTCATTAGTAAAGGCAACAGGAAAATCAGAGATGGGGAAACAGCATTTCTAGAATGTATTTCACTCATCCCTTCATAAATATGAGGTGAATGAGTCCTGACACAAAAATATTTCCACAGCTCTCAGCTCACGAGCTTGAAGAGCTCTGATATACCTTTAAATCAGTGATTAAATTCCTGCGTTCAGCCTGAGTGAGTGAAGAATGGTTGGTTTTTCTTTTTGACACATCAATCCTGTTTACCTTGGGGTAGATATATTCAGTGTAGTTTTGCGTTCACTTTCACATGACAGAAATAGGAACTGCTCAATGCTTTCCGTGTGATGAATTAGCCTCCTGTTAAAGGGCAGCTCAGATAGGTGTAAGCACACATCATCTACAAACACTTCTATATAAGTAGAGCATGCGTTTTCTCCCTTTATCCATTCTGTCCATGTTTGTTCCAGAGGAAGTGAATATCTGATTAGAGATGATTAGAGAAAGAAAGAGAGGGAGGGAGGAATAGAGAAGAAAGAGAGAGGAAGGAAGGAAGGAAGGAAGGAAGGAAGAAAGAAAGAAAGAAAGAAAGAAAGAAAGAAAGAAAGAAAGAAAGATGTTTTAGTAAAATGAAATTTTCCTGTTCAAGTTTCTCAGAGAACTCAGACTGTACATATATATGTATGGAAATATTCTCTGACTGTATACTGATTCCAGTTTCTCTGTTGTGTTGTATATGTTAGAAGAATAAAAGAATGTGAAGGTGAGAGTCATTTTGAAATATCTTATTCTGGTATAAATATGTGAAATGGTTTAACAATTGAACTAAATTATTTTTTCATCTACAGCTATTATTAAAATATATTTGCATGCTAGAGTTGATTTCAGTTGATACTGTTTCCCTTTTTAGTGTCAGAAGCAAAAGAAACACATTTTTCTATAAGCTTCTCACATTGCTGTTGAAACCAACAAATCTTAATATAAAAATTTGTACATTGAATTATTTGAATTCTGACCACTAAAAATCATTGTGGAAAAACTGTTAGAATTTAATGCATTAGTTGAACCCTAATACTAGACTAGTTGGATGGGTTAGTTACAGAAGAATGTGAAATAAATAATATTTCCTATAAAGTAATAACAGTTAATGAAAAGAGAAATACAAATAAGTGTAGACAAAGGTATTGCAATTAAGTATCAACAAACATTAAAAGTTTAACATTAATATTTATATTTTATAAATTACTATTTAAAACTTATATGAACAAACAATAATTTTTAAGTCTGTTCTTTTTAAAATAATGTGGATATTTAAATTTTATTATGAGATGGATTTCAAGTTGTTACAAATTATCTCTTAGACTGTAATGTTTATAAACAACAGAAAGGTATTTTTTATACTTGTAGGTAATCCACCAGCAGAGTGGCAGGCTGTTCCAGACCTGGTGAAAACTCTCATGCTATTTGAAAACTGATGACTTACTAGTGTGCCCTCAGGAGATATAATAAAGGTGGCAAGGAGTCAGAACTCTTCAGAATGATACCAATACAATGGGACGATGCCATCCTCTGAATTTTATCTAGTCCTTTATTCCCAAACACCAAAACTACCAATTCTATCACTTTGAGTAGGGCTTTATCACACATTTGGAGTGACATCAACACTTTCATAAAAACTGAAGGGAGAGCTACAATTAGGCAGAAAAGATCAAAATAGATTCTCAAGCAATTTCTAATTCAAAGGAACCAAGCCACTGTAGCTCTAACCAATAACAAACTTTGCAAGATTGATGCTAGAACAACCTGTACTGTAAGCAAGATCCCTTGAATGTGAAATCCATCCAAGGGATCCTGGTTTTGTTGTCCTTTGCTGTGACCTCAATTGGCAACCACTGCTATAAGTTAAAAAACAAAAACTAAAACAGAGCAAAACCCAAGCCATCCAAACCAGCCAAACAAACACCTAACCTAATCTTCACAGGTAAACATGCAAAGCTGTTTTTGGGGTTTTTGTTTTGTTTTGTTTTGTTTTTAATTTGTGTGGTTTCCCATGAATATCCATCAAACCTGGCTTCTAGGCTGCAGAGGTTTCAGATTTACAAGGAACGATCACAGGTCTTCACACGAAGAACATGGGCAGTTAGGAAAACAATATTTAATGGGTATGTTCGTATCATATTATTTTCTATGGCACATGGAACAGAATAGATGACAGAAATGAAAGTATGTGCAAAGCTGGGAGTTCCCTCCAAGTCTACTATGCATGTATGAGACTAGTTCTGAAATTATGACTGTGAACAGAAGAGATAGGAAACCCAGCACACTGCACAATACTGCTATAGGAGATGGATGCATAAACAGCTATCAGCACTCATATTTTACCTGTACTCTTTCTAGTTTCAAGTCTTAGAACTAAAATCAACCAGAAATAGTTCCCTCTTCTTCAATTTAAGTTGAGCCTGTGAATGTCAGTGGCTAATAAACTTCAGAAGTCAGGAGAGGTTGGCTCCTACTCCTCACCTTGAAAATCTTTAAATCTTTAAATCTTTCCACTCTACTGCTCTCTTGGAGTATTGGATAACTGCAACAAATGAAGCAGAAAACATCCTGCAGAAAAATGAGAAAGCACATTAACAGAGCAGGACATCCTAGCCTGTTTCCAAGTGATTTCAAGAGGCAAAAGCCACCATATAAGTAAGCACAGCCCAAAGTAGTCTCACTCAGCTCACCAAACTGAAATCATCAAGCCACAAAAATACCACTCTACGTAAATTATTTCTATTCAATCCAAAAAATTTTGGGGTATTTTGTAACCAGGATTTCTCATTAACAGTGACTGATATAATATGTACCTCAAATCAGGTCAACAAGTTGATCCTCAGAATGTTTTATATATTTGACTTGGGCCTTCAAAACATGAATGCCACCAATAAATGTAAGAGAAAGAACATATAAATACAAAGAAATGATAACACAAGAAAAGAGAATGAAGAAGATTTTCTTGACATTCCAATGATCCATGATTCTGAGGTTTTTTTTTTTTTATTAGATCTTTCATTTACACTTCAGATACCATCCCGTTTCCCCCATCCCCCCCCCTTAGAAAACCCCTATCCCATGCCCCCTTTTCCTTTTTGCATTTATACATTTTTTTAAGAAATGTTAATCATAGGCTTTATAAGTTTGGTATTGTTCAATCAGAGGTGTAACCCACTACCCAACCTAGATATATCAACTATCTTTGACTGGTGGAGATACATGAACATCTGCTTCCCTGTCTCCCCCCTCTATCTCTCTTTCATCACCTAGCTTCTCCTCTCCTTCTTCTTCTCCTCTTCTTACTCCTTTTCTTCCTCTCAGTACTCCTCCCACCTTAGCTCCTCCTACACATCACCCTTCCTGTTAAAAGGAAACTTTTCTCTCAAAATACAATTAGAGCATAATTATGCCTATTTGTACCAGTGAGGTACAAGATAGTCCTAATACCCAGTCCATCCTTTTGTTGACTAACCAGCACCTCTGTCATCTATCCTAACTAAAACACTTAGTTCTGAACCTGGCTTTTTCCTTGGCTTTAGGATGAATGTCAGCTGATGACCATACACTCAGATCTTTTCTCTCAAAGTAAATAGCTATAAGTTTTCAACCCCATCAGAAATCCAGAATGACTGAGTTGACTATAATTGTGGGAAGCACAAAGCATAGCTTCTAAAACTTAGCCAATTTATAGAGACCTCTGAACACCTGGACACTCGCTCTACTTCAAAACGTTGGAGCATCTGTTCTTCTGCCTTCTGGCCCAGGATCATCTGACAGACCTTAGTGCTGCAGAATTATTAAGGGCTGATTACTCTGTCTAGGCAGATATAATCAGTCGACTATTCTGCAAGTGTGTCCTTTTCTGGACAGTAATTTGTCTGTGATTCTGAGTTTTTGACATATCGACTTTATATTAGCTCTTTCCTGAAGCTACATAAAAATCAATAAAATCTTGTGTTTCAGAGTAGCTGTATCTGAAAAAATAAAACCTTAGTAAATCCTGAAGGAATTGAAGTAAAACGGACTGAGTTAGCCAACAATCTAATATTTCATAAATAAACTATTACAGCATAGAACTTGTAAGCATTGGTTTAGGATCCACAAGAAAAAAAAAAAGTAGGGACATGACCCTGTTCTTACAGGATTTATATGTGAGTACATAGGACAGACTAGTGCAGCCATAATTAAGTCTTATAATTAGATAATAAATATGCAAGAACAACCTTTACCTCGGCCTGAACACAGTAAATTTTCACATTAGAATTAAGTGGAAAGCAGGGCTGAGTTCAAACACAAAAGTCAAAGACCATATTCTTTGAGTTAAGACTTCATGAGTATAGCCTGTTGTTTATTGAAAAAGTGTCCCTTGCTGGCTGCTTAATGATGATGTTTAACTATAAACCAGTTATGAAAAGAATTAAGGATAAAATGTGTAGATCCTGTTTCAGAAATATGTATTTTCTATAACTTATATTGTGAATAGAATGCATGTTGGGATTTGTAATGTTTAAAATCCACAGTAATCATAGATGTACAGCTTGGTCTTCATGTAGGTCCTCCAATAACTGGAGTGGGGATTGTCCCTGACCCTGTTGGCTGCCTGTGGATCCTATTCCCCTAACTGGGCTGCCCAATATGGCCTCAGTGGAAGAGGCTGTATGTAGCTAGTCCTGCAGTGACTTGATGTGCCAGAATGGATTGATATCCAGAGTACCCATCTCAGAGGAAGGGAGTGAGGATTGGGGAGCGAGGATTGATATTTGTGGGAGGGTCTGTGTGAAGGTAGAATTGGAAGGAAAGGGAGAGCTACAATCAGGATGCAAAGTGAGTAAATTACTTAACAGAAAAATACAAAAATAGATAATGCCATATTTCATATTATTATGTCATTTGGAAGAATTCACTTCAAAATTGTAAATTCATTACATTGACATTTCCCTTTTTGGAAGATTACCAGCATATTTGAACAATAGAATTAATCATGGCATGTAATATACACTATTTAGGAAAGAAAAAACAAAGTTTGGCATCAACTTAATTAGCAAAATTGACTGATTTCAAACTTTATTGTAATTCTACAGATACTGGCTCAAGACTTCAACAAGAACATTCACTCTGTATTTCAGATCATGCTTTCAGGCTCTTAACATGGTTTCCTTTAACGTTATCCCAAAGATTAATAACAAAATGAAATTCATAAACTCTTCCATATGGTTAAAAACTTCTGGGTCCTGGAAATGTTGACTTAGCTTCAGTTAGATTTTTGCATTTTCATTTTCTCAGTTTGGTATTTTATCGCTGGGATAAAATGCCGTGATTCAAAAACAAGTTGGAGAAGAAAGAATTTATTTCATCTTAAAACTCGCAGGTCACACTCTGACACTGAGGGAAGTGTGAGCAGCAACTCTAGGCAGGAACCTGGATGGAGGAACTGAAACCAAAGCCATGGAAGGCTGCTGCTTAATGGCTTGTCCCTCATGGCTTGCTCAACCTGCTTTTTATATAAATCATGATAAAATGCCTTTGGGTAGGATTAATTGCTCTCCTAAGACTGAAGAAACTGTGACTTCTGTTGGTTATTTGAACACAAAGACAAAAAAAAAAAAAAGCTGGAGATACATTAGTCACTTGTTGATGAAGCAAGAATGTGAATGAGCAGGGAAAATGCAGATAATCACACACCTGACTGTCTTTCCCTGACTCTCCAGACCCAAAATTTAGTCTTATGAAATATTTATCAATGTCTTGGATATGTGAAAAAGAACTTCATACATCTAAGAAGTTCACCATGAATTTCCTAAGATGCATTTTGCAGAACTGTTACTTGAAACCACATGATCTAGGATGAAGCCCTGTTGGAAACATACCAATTCAGAATACATTGCTGCTTCTTTTCCCTTGTGCCATATGGTCCACTGTGGGCTTTTTATTCCAATTAGTTGGCAAGTTTTGCTTCTAGGCTGTGTTGACTTGCTCTGTTCTTGTGTAGGTGACCATCAATGATTCTCTCAATTTCAAAAATTTGACCTCTAGAAAATGCATTTGACTATAGAATTGATCAGATTTTTTAACTGCTGACTAATCTAACAATCTAAAAATTACTAGGGGTTTATGTATTAACATTTGTTTATTGTATTCTGGTCAGAACACTACGTCAGAACAGCCAGATGTGAAAGGGTTTAGACCAAATATGAGCTCTTACAGAATCACTATTTCGCAGGGCCTACACTAGAGGCTCTCAGTTCCTTTGAGGAACTGAAAGCCATAATGGAAAAAAAAAAAAAAAAAAAAAAAAAAAAAAAAAAAAAAAAAAAAAAAAAAGGCTTCTCATACTTTATCTCAGTCCACTGGATGGACTGAGGTAGAAAGTTTTCTGTCTTTAAGGGTGTCAAAATGTTTCTTCCCATTAGCCCAGTAGGGCAGAATTTTGAAGCTAAATATTCGATCTAGAGCGTTCCATATTCCTTTCATTCTCAGTATTCATAATGTTCCATGTCTTAATGGAGACCAGAATCTTCACACTAAGATGATGTCATTACATCTGAACACAGGCACCTTTATCTGCCCATGAAGTGTCATCTGGAAATGAAACTAATGAGAAGAATCAGCAGATCCTCTTCACACAATCTCTATTTTAATTGACCACCCTTCTCCACGATGTTCCTTCAATAACAACAGAGGCTGGGGATCTTATTCTTCATCCTTTTCCCTTCTGCTTGTCACAAGCCCAGATGGATGTTCAGGCATGCTCATTAGCTCTTGCACACCTGCTCGTATAATTACAGCTAAAATATAACATTTTATTCATTCACTAAACTAAAAATAGCACAAGCCGTGTGTGGCATCAGCATTTTGCAAGGCAGTAAGAGATATATAAGTACTCTGTTAATCATGCTTTTATTAGATCAAATTTTGCTATGTTAAGTAATATTTCCCCTCCATGCCTAAAAACAATCCCCTGGAACTAGGATACAACAAAGCAAGGTATGTTTTAAATACACATTGAGGATACATTAGTTAAGAATGTGTATTTGGAGATAGAAGAAAGTGGAGCTGGTTTCCAGGGTTGATTCATTAAAATGAGAATTTGTTTTATTAGGTATATTTTGTAGAAAACTAGTGAAAAGCTAGATTGGCGTTTGCAGGTTGCCTTCTTAATGCAATATTTCCACTGTGCTTTATACAAACACTCATGTTCTATTAAATATGTCTACCATTCCACTTATGGGAGAATTATGTTTATGTCTCTCTCAGTCAGAGTGTACTCTAGCCAACCTGGGCACAAACATTCTTGGCTGGACATGATCCTTAACATTTTCCAAAGTCATTTTTATGCAGAATCATATGTGCATTAGTGCTTTGCCTGCATGTATGTCTGTATGAGGGTGTCTGATGCCCTGGAACTGGAGTTACTAACAGTGATGAGCTTTCATGTGGGTACTGGGAATTGAATCATGGTTCTCTGGAAGAGCAGCCAGTTCAGGCTTTTAGGGGATCTAGCGTATATATACCCTCTGAAAATTTCCCAGAATTCCAAACATCACACAATTGCAGATACTATGAGCAACTGGCAAAAACATGCATGCCTCTGCAGGAACATGAGGTAAATCATAGTCTCTTTATCCCCACTCCTGGGGTTCAAACAAAAACATAGTCTTACAATATTTCTGCGTCTTTTTAAAAAACCAAACTTCCAGAATTTTCACTATAAATCCCATAATTATATTTTTTTATACTATTGGTTATTTGTATTCATTTACATTTCAATTATCTCCCTTCTCAGTTAAACCTCCTATCCTCTCCTCCATCCCCCACTACTTTTCTGAGGCTGCTCCCCCACCCCCACCCTCTCCTGTCTCAGCACCCTAGCATTCCCCTACACTGGGGCATCAATCCTCCATGGGGCCAAATAGCTCCCCTTGAATTGGTGCCAGATAAGGCCATCCTCTGCTTCATATGCAGCTGGAGGCATGGGTGTGTGTACTCTTTGGTTGGTGATTTAGTCCCTGGGAACTTTGGGGAGGTCTTGTTAGTTGATATTGTTGTTCTTCCTGTTCTTTTAATCCCTGAGCCACCTCTCCAGCCAAACCCATAACTTTCCTTTTTATTCGAACATTCAAGAAAGAAATTAGAGACAGTATGCTAATGAATTTTTATGTTGACAATATTTTCCTACCTTTTTAAAAGTTTCCGTATTGTCAATATCCTCAACTCTGATATAAGTACTATGAAGAAACTAGTCCATTTTCTCTCTTTGGAGCTTGCAATTGCTTTCAGACCTGCATTTCCTCTCTTCCTTGATCAATCCATGAGCTCTCATTCCACATGTTTGAATGACACTGTTAAGAAAACTTTAAACTTAAAAAAAAAAAAAGAACAGGAAGAATTCCCTTGATCAATGTATGATCACCTTGCAGTGATGACTTTGTGCTTGTGCTTAGAAGCAGACGCACATTGCCTTCTGTAGAGGTAAAAAGAGCTGTACTCTGGGTCAATTATGATGCACATCACACCAAGCATTTATAGAAGAATGTAGAATCCAGGTGCACAGTAAAAAGACTGGGGGAGCAGGAAGGATAAAAGTAGCCAGCACAGGGAAAACCCCAGAACTGAGCTAATTAAGACTGTGTTAAGTCAGAGGCACACAAAGCACCTGATGATGCCATTGGAAAGCACATGGGGAGTAAAGACTTTAGAGAATCCTAAAGCAAGCAGTGACCTGAAGAAAGAAATTTGAAGATTGATATACAGCTGTCCTGTGACTTAGGAGAATTTAAATAAAGATTTTGCCCCCCTCAGTCCCATAGGAGACCAGGTTAAAAAAAATTAGAAGAATATTTATAAGGAAAATGCATATTATTTTTAACCATAATAGCCGTTAATGTTTTACAAATTATCCTTTTGGAGTCAAAATATTCTTGGACACATAGTCCTCTAACGAAGAGGGGTCAATTTATAAGGGGCTAAGATTATAATAAGATTATAATCTTAGCGGAAAGTGTTTCTCACTTTCCCAGCAATTATCAATTACCAATGAGTCTACAATTTAAAAAGAGGTTATTGTCTTGTACTTTAAGGCATTTCATTTATGATGACTAAAACTGACAATGTAAAGTTGATCTGAATTAATGGGGTTCAGATGATATATGATTGAATTTTATTTTGTTAAGAAATATTTCCCTCAGTCTGTCTTAAATCTTGTCCAGAAGGTAGCTTAGGGGTAAAGAAGCTAGCTGCCAATCCTGTGCCCATATGTTAGACATGGACAACCAACTTTAGAAAGTTGCCCTCTGGTTTCTGAAAGTGTTCCATGATACATGTATGTGAACCTCCACATGCATACACACACACACACACACACACACACACACACACACACACACACACACACACACACATATATATATCTACAAACAAATAACTTTAAAAACAAAGAGATATCCAAATCTCTGAATCTTTAAATATAGCTTCAAAGAGTAAAAGAGATATTCCATATGTAGTTTAGCCTTACAGTGGAGAAATTTATGTAGATTTATTTCCTAGACAATGCCAACACTTTAACTTCAGGACCACACTCTAAGAACAGGATCTAGCTTAGCCTCAATGCACCAGAACTTCTGATCTACATCTACACTTGTGCAGATAGATTGCAGCTTAATTTTTCTTTAACTCTAATTTTTATTTTATGTTTTCCCTGCATATATGTTTGTATACCACAAGCATGTCTGGAGTCAGCAAAAGGATATTTATCCCATGAAACCATAGGTTCAAATAGTTATAACCTACCATGTATGTGTTGGGAACAGAACCTAGGTCCTCTGGAAGAACAGCCAGTGCTCTTATCCACTGAAATTTTCCCCAGCCCTCATTGAATGGTGTTTTAAATTGCTACATTTGTTCTAATTTATTATAGCAGCTCTAGAAAACTCAGACACTCAGCATTTCTATGAATATATATGTCTGAACTTGTTACTGATTCCAATTCTTATGCTAATTAGAATTCTTATATCTAAAATTGCTACTGATTTCGATTATTATGATAATTTTAATATAATTAATGAAAACAGTTTGAATTAAATAAATATGTAAAAGAATAAGATTAAAGACATATTACCACCTCATAATATAGTGGGAGATGAAAGTAATAGAAGAAGCAGGCACAGCAAATAAGAAAGAAAAAATGGGGCTTAGTTAAATATTTACTACATAGCTGAAACATATCTGAAAATAAAGTGGTATGGTTTCAATACCATGCTAGAGCAACAGCCTGAGAATACTCAGCTGCTATTGGAAGTCAGTCACCACAGCATTCATTTCTACTAAGCTATTGTTTGTTCACACATTTTTCATTATTATTTGACAATTTTATACATTGATATTCTCTATTTGGATTATACCCACCTCCATCCCCTTTTCTCCAATTCCTCTCCAATCTCCTCTTCCACTATTCCCTCTAAATTTTATGTGCTATTTTTAAGAACACACTGAATCCATTTAATGCTGCCAATATGCACATGATCCAGGACTATCTACCGGAGCATGAGTAAGGTCTCAGCAGCTGAATTTCTGAAGAAAACTGGCTCTCTTTCTTTTAACAGCCATCAATTGCCAATAGCAGCTCAGTTAGGGGCGGAACTGTGTGGCCACATACCCCATTCATGCTAGGACTCTGGCTTTATTTTAAACAGATGTCATTATATATAGTCACAGCCACGTCCAGAAAACACTGTATCTGTGTAATCATCCTCTACTTCTGGCTCATACAATTTTTCTGCCTCTCCTCTAAGATGATCCCTCCCCAAACATTCTTAATATTATTATTTTTTAATATCTTTAATTAAACTTATGAAATGGATAAGCTTGATTCACTATGCGTACCTTATGTGTCCCCTTGAGAGCCAGCCTTGTATCTGGAAGAGGATGAGCTCCGACTCTCATGTAGTAGACAAGTTTTTAACGGACAGGCAGATAGAAGTTCAATACCAGCACCATCAGTATCGTCTCCTTGTGATTCTGTAGCCTCTCTCTAGAATCATTTGGCTTCCTGAAACATGCTTGAAAGTCTCATTCTTTAGCTTCTTAAATTGCTGATACTTTAGATGTTATTAAATCACATACACAGATAGTCTTTGTTTAAAATCTGAAATTACATTTCCTATATTATTCTTATATCACTGAAGAACATGTACAAACATGTTAGAAAACATACATAGTAGCTGGACAGTGGTGGTGCACACCTTTAATCCCAGCACTTGGGAGGCAGAGGCAGGCAGATTTCTGAGTTCGAGGCCAGCCTGGTCTACAGAGTGAGTTCCAGGACAGCCAGGACTACACAGAGAAACCCTGTCTCGAAAAACCAAAAATTAAAAGAAAAAAAGAAAGAAGAAAAAAAAAAAAAAAGAAAACATACATAGTACATAATATACTATTTTAATTTCATATATTCACTTATCCTTATTATATTTGTTTTTTTTCAAGTGTGAAAATAGTAGATGGATTATTTAAAATGAATATTAATTAGTTACTCTGGTCTTATAAAGACATTTAAGAATATTCCTGAGCAGCTAAATATAAGATAAACTTGAGTGGTGGACAGTTAGAGTGTATGAATTGTCAGTATAGAATTAAGTCTTATAATCCAGTGGTTGCTTTTTGAAATACTATACTTAAATTCATTATAAATTGAGAGGTCATAATTAACAAAGTAAAATTCTATCATTGTAACACTCTCTTAATCAAAAATAATTATATGTATAATGTGTTATACACACACAAAAATGCACATACATGGATACATGTTTCCCTTACTGATTAATGGTACCTCAGATGAATTATAATTTATTTTTCTCTGCCACTTTCAAACTTCTATATCTATTTTCCAAGGAGAAGACATGAAGTCACTTTCCTAAGTAATTTGTTTCAGAGGTGGCTTTATTTAACTTAATGGAGACAGCAGAAACACTTAGAATATTTTGTTGTATTTAAGCACAATCCATGTGGTATCAAACTTCCTCCACAATTAAATAGGACGATATAAAAAGTGATGTAGTAAGACAGCTAAAGAGGATCAGCAGGTAGAGATATATGTGGTCAGAACGAACATGGCCGTCTGCTCAACATAGACCCTAGGTGGTAGCCATGACTCTGTGATTCTGTAAATGAAAATGAATAAATAATCTTGTTTAAAAATATTAGAAAATTGCGAACAATTTGGAGGCAGAAAACACTTTGGAGTATATATACCATGGAAAACATCGTTCTGTGACAGATCATTATACATATCAAATTTGTGATCAGCGGACTAATCAAGTTAAATTGACAATTAAAATCAAGACTCAGTGAAGGAGCCGCCTACTGCATCATTGACAAATTAATGACAGAGTCACAGCTTACTCATTCCTTCTGATTACCCATCAAGCATTTCATAGACCATGTTAATTTAAGAATAACTGGTTTAAATGTTCAATAAATGAAAAAACATGAGCTATAATTAATTTATTTTTGAGGCAGGATCTCACTATGTAGCTTTGGCTGGCCTAGAATTTATAGAGATTCACCTGCCTTTGTCTCCAAAGTGCTGGGATTAAAGACACAGCTGTGGAAAACAAAACAAAACAGAACAAAACAAAACACAGCAGCAGTGGTCAGCCGCTGGTTCACAGGGAGGTCCTCCACTACGGTCGGTCGCAATAGACACAAGAAAGTCCCTGGTTCCAAAACGGCTTTATTGGCATGACGGATGATGGTTGAATCTGGATGTGCACCCCTCTCCCCCCCAGAAAAACTCAGGGCAGACCTGAGTTAAATAGGAAGGGAGAAAGGGGGAGGGTCTGGGGAAGAATGCTTAATTGGCTATGCCCTCTGGCCTTCAGGTATCTCATTAGTATGTAAATCTCTGAGGCTGAGGCCTGTAGTCACGCCCTCTACCTGTGCCCTAAGTGACTGAGGTGCAGATAAAATGGAGATTAGACAGCATGTCAAGACCCTGGGTTCTGGGGGTGTGGCAGAACACCTGCCATTTCTCCCTTGGAGTCTTGGAGTCTTGGGGTTCCAGGCCCATGCCCACCCAAGAACCAAGATACCCTTCCACAGCCTGACAACAAACCATCATGCCCAGCACAGAATTTGAGCTTTATTCTCAAATGTGCCAGTGAATAGGATATAACCATCCATCATGGAGCAGGAGGGAAGTTCGGGTGGATTTTGAAGTTTGACTTCTTAAGTTTGTTCTTACTTCGAACCTAACTCCCTTTAACATCCTTATTTTCACTGTTATATTTGTGATTTTTTTTTTTCCTTTAGAGGTTAGATTTTTATTTCTGTGCTGGAGAGAATGGTGGCAAGGTGTTAGATAGGGAGGAGGAGAGGAACACATGGCTTGCCACCTCTTGCCTAACAAACTCCAAATGGAGTTCCTTTTCTGCGCCTCTTTCTATGTCAACAACACATATTCTGGTATCTTAAAAACTTATATTATAGGAGTGTTTTAGAATTGATATTATTTCAGATTTTTAACAATGCATATTGTGAATGTGTATTGCTTAAATATATAACTTATAAACCCGAAGAGGCATGAATGACATTCAATAATCACACATGCTAATGTCACTTAGAGAAATACGTGGACATTCACAACATAAATAGGATATGTATGGTCTCACATCAATTCAGTCAGTTCAAATACTCTCAAATGAGTAAACACATTTTTAAAGGAATTTTTGATTCCCAAAATTCCAAATGAGAGCAATTATAGGCCTAAATGTTTACCCCAGGCATGTTAAGCTCTTGTGCTAAGATAAGTGAGGTGTATTTAACAAACATGAGTTTTTGAGGATTGATACATTTTCCTTTTTTTTAATGAAGGAAGAAAGCTAATGTAATAAAAACAGTTTATCAGAGAAAACTGATAGTTGCAGAAGACTTAAGATAAATAGAGTGTGTATGTATATTCTACACCTTGATCTACGTTGCTCATGCTGGACTGAATTCTGTGATATCAGGCAATCCAGTTGGTTCATAATACATGGGAAATAATGTAGACTGTAAAGTAGATGGTAAATTGTACCATCTTAAAATAACTTGCCAAGAGATATAAAGATATATATACATATATATATAATTTAATCTATACAAATTAAAGCATATCCATATATATGAGTTCAACATAAAGAAAATAATGAGCAACTAATTACTCTCAGACTTTGGAGGAGATCCTTAACATCTGGTCAATACAGGATACTTTATATTCATATATCTAACTGAGGTCAGCATATTTTTATCTAAAGCAGCAGTTTTCAACCTTTTTAATGCTTTACCTCATGTTGTGGTGACCCAAAGCATAAAACTATTTTTGTTGGTACTTCATAACTGTAACTTTGTTACTGTTATGAATCATAATATAAATATCTGATATAAAGATATCTCAGACAATCCCTATGAAAAGGTTGTTTGACCCAAAGGGGTCATGACCACCAGGTTGAGAACCCCTGCTCTAAAGGAACAATTGGTAAATAATATCAGTTATTTTGAGTAAAACACTCTCTGTCACAATCCGATTTTAATTTTATGAAGCAAAAGTAGTCACATGGCATTTATGAATGGATGTGGCTATATTACAATTGGAATTTATTCACAAAAGTGTGGGTCAGATTTGACTCCTGTGTCAGACCACATCTGCATTTGTCTCTCAGTCCTCTCTGCACTATATAGTCATATATTTGGTCTCTATGGTGAAAATACTTTATATGAGCATCAAGTTAACAACCATCCTTTGTGTCTTTTCAAAGACAGCTGTTCTTTTATTTAATACATTTAGGGTTGTTTAAGCACTGCTGAGAAATGGATTATATTATGAATAAGAACTAATAGAGCCATGCCAGAATGAAAAGAGCCAGCAATTAGTTCATATACTGTATGTATCTGGTTTGCTTCAACAATCTTACTGCTTTTGGTTTGTTTTGTTTGTTTTGTTTTGTTTTGTTTTATATTGTTTGTTTTTAGAGACATGGTCTCACTAAAGTAGTCCTGGTTGGTTCCAGGAACTTTGTGTGTGCCAGGCTGACCTCAAATACACAGAGACCTCTGTGTCTGCCTCCTGAATACTCAGATTGAAGATGTATACCACCATGCCTGACCTAAACATATTTACATTTAAGAGAAAAATTCTTACAGAGATTTACATAGAACTTTCCCTTGACAAGAGTAGCTGAAGACCTTGATGCTCATTAGGATTTAACATGTGACTTGACTATAACGGAAGCCTCACATTACAAGGAATCACACGTATTTCTATAAGTAACATCATAGATGATATCATTAATGGCAAACAAAAATCTAAGAGTGATAGTCAGATCTATAAGAAATGACATTTATTTAAATTAAAATTTATGAGAGGAAAATTATTTACAAGAATTCATTTACATCGGAGATGGTAGTATAAATCAGTGCTGGAAGACACATACAACAGGAACAAAATATTGGATTCAATATTAGTACCAAAAGAAAATACAAGTCACATCCGTTTTAGGACATATAAGATTCAAGATCTCTAATGGGACTGGTCTTAGTCATGTTCTATTGCTGTGAAGAAAAACACAATGACTAAGGCAACTCTTATGAAAAGGAAACACGTAATAGGGACCTACTTACAGTTTCAGAGGTTTAGTATATTACTATCCATGGCAGAGAGCATGGCAGTGTGCAGGCAGACATGGTAATGAAGACATAGCTGAGTGTTCTGTATCCCAATCTGCAAACAGCAGGAAAAGAGAGCCACTGGGTTGGCTTGTGCATTGAAACCTCAAAGCCCACCCCTAGTGACACTTTGTCAATAAGACCACACCTACTCCAACAAGATGACACCTCGAATTCTTCTCAAGTAGTGCCATTCCCTGATGACTAAGCCTTTAAATATTGGAGAGCCTATGGAAACCATTCTATTCAGGCAGCGACATGTGCCATGCATAGTTTCAAGATCTCAGGCTCTATTTCTTTTCAGAAGTTAAATAACAAACATAAATGAATGGGTTTTCTTTGTTTTTCCCCAGTTAATATGTATTGCTAAACATGTAGTGGTCTCCCTCTACAGGAGTAGATCATCAAAGTTTACAGGACGGGCTTGAAAGTGGGAAAAGGATCTTATATTAGACAGGAAGGCTGAAACCCACTGTGTTCTTAAACTTGCCAGTGTTACTGAACACCTATGATGATACAATGAACCCCTATATGTATGCACTTACATATTTCTAATACATAAGAAACTAATTCCTTTAACCCAATGTAAACCTCTTCAGAGGTCTTTAAATTTGGACAGAACAGAGTGGAACATTTTGAAAATAAATTATCATTAGACATTCATAGTTCTCCATATTACACTACACCACTACATTTTAACTCCAATCTAATACATACTTTAATTGTCAAATATCTAATCCTTGCTAAATGTTACAGTCAAGAACATTCAAAGCTAAAGGATAATTTTACTCCTAAACAATCTTAAAAATGTCTTCTGATAAATGCAAAACAGAAATATCTTTTCGTGTAAGCCCATCTACCTTAGTTCTGCCTTCTGATGTCTTACTATAATGCCACCCAGGATGACCTAAGTTATTCTTTATTACCTATTAAGCTCAGCCTTATCTATGCACACTTCCTCAAACCATGTGTTGTCCAAGCATTAAAAATTCCTGATCATACCTAAAACTTACCTTGTTCTCTTAAATCTCCATGCTTTTCTTCAAGTTTATGATATTCTCTCATTCCTTTTCAAGTCAGTGATTGATACCACTAGGAATGAACTGTGAAAGTCTAGGCTAAAAATGAGGCTAAGTCTCATAAAATAGCCAACTTTACTCAAAGTGTCAGAAAATTTATATTCTTAGGATTGAGCAAGGCCACGTGAGCCAAGTTCATATGAGTTCAAATTGTATACAATCACAAGAGCAGGCTATGCTGGAAACATGTTTTAATAGCAAAAGAAAGTAGCAATGTGTAATCTAATGAAAACCCAATCCTGTTTTCTGCAAACTGTGAGGAGCATGAAATTATTTCTTAGAACAAACACATGTTTATAATGGACAGACATCATAAGACTCTTGTTTTATTGGAGTTTTCTCACAAGCTCTCAGAACTCTTCTCATCCAGCTCCATTCTTGAACTCTTTTGTAAAGGTGAAGATTAAACAATACCTACATAGTAACAACAATACAAGTCCGAATTATTAATATCAAATTTTAAAAACTATGGAACTAATATATAAAAATACAGCTCTAGTAACGTTTTGTATAGGATCAGGTTTTAAGACTCGTTGGGTTCTATTTGGGATGTTATGAACCTTTTGGAAAGATAAAGCCTTGTCGGAGGAACATATATCAAGAGTCAGGTTTTAGTGAGTTGTAACCTAATCTATTCCAGTTTGGCTTTCTGTTTCCCATGTGTGGACAAAACATGTGACCAGCCAGGTTCAGTTCCATGATGGACTCGGTGTCCTTGGAAATATAAGCCCAAATGAATTCTTTCTTCCTTAAGTTAATGTTGGCCATGGTATTTTAAAACAGCACATGAAAAGTCACTAACCTACTCTAGACATGGAGTAAGCAAAACCTGATTTCTCATCTTCATTTTCATTAAACGCATCAAAACAAACACAAATCACCTTCATTTCTAAAGACAAAACAAGGAAAAACAAAGAAGGCTTTACATAGATTTAGCTCCTAAACTTATGAAGTCTTAAATGTTGTTTTTTTCTGATAGGTCTAATTTACTATGAAATCTGTTCCTGACTCCTGCAATATGTAAATTCTCACAGATATGCCATCATGTGAAGATCCTAATTGTTTCTGCTTCCATTATGAATATAAACTAGCTGTATCCTGGTAGCCTTCTGTTTTTATTTCTTAATATTTTCTGTGGGGGCTGAGTAAGTGGCTCAGGGGATATGTGTGCTTGCTCTGTGGATAAGTTTCCTTCAGTTTAATCTACCATTCACTTAAAACTCAGCAAATGGCTCTTCATTTCTTTAATTGCAATATAAGGATTGGGGCAGAGATAGGCAGATCTACAAACAGCTACCCAGCCAAACTTCCTAGCTAACACTGAGAGAGTTTCTGGTTTAGTGAAATGCCATGTTCTCAAGGCAGTATAGACTATAGAGTAATAGGGAAGACCCTGGTACCCTGACCTTCCCTCCCATGGGGGATTCAATGAGGACCTAGGGAGGGGTGATAATGAAAGAACAAGAGACACAAAGAAGGAGAGCAAGTCTAGGGTTCTGATCAAGCTCTCAAATTTTATTTTCAGGCAGCAGATTATAAAGGCATAGCAAAATGAGAAGCTTAGGCAAGGATCATGGCTTAAGGCCGTCCCAGTATCATAACATCATTGCCTAGGGCTTACCCACTGTCATAACTGGTTTCTGGGAAGTACCAGATGTTCTTTCAGTTCCTGGAACTGGAGACTAAAAATGTCCTTAATCTTGTACTTTAACTGACTAGGCTTCCCAGAACAGTGGGCAATTTCATGGGTTTGGCTCCCAGCACGTGGGCAGGTCCCTATACATTCATATGCATATGTTATACCACAAATAGTCAGATACAAAAACCAGGAGCTAACACTGAGATGTTGCAAGGTTAACTCTATATGAAAAATTTGTAGGAGACAGAATCAACAATGAGATCTAATTTGAAACAAAAACTAAACAAACAAACAATAACAAAAAAGAGAATGAATCAGCTTCCTTTCTATCTAGAAAGAAGAAAAGGTACAGAACAACTCTTTGTCTCTGCCTCATACATCTGTGTATTTGTGTTTGTATCTGACTATATGGAACAATGCCAAAGAATTTACAATCTGGTAAAACATAAGATCATAGAAGAAGAATACTTAACAACAACAACAAAAAAGAATTGACCTTTAACTTGGAACATGATTAGAAAAAAACACCATAGGCAACAATATAGAAAAAAATCAAATTTGTACTTTATGTTTAAGCGGGAAAGGAAGGACAAATTGAGTCAGTTGGCCATTAACAAAAGAATGTGTGAATATAATCCTGTTTGATCCGTGCTTAGTCCTTGCAAGTAAAGTTTCTATTTGTACCTAAAGTAAGTTACTTGGATCTTAAGTAAACTATAAAAATGTTTCTCAACCTACACGAACTTTTAGCCATATTTACATACTTCGTATCCTTACCTTTGTGCCTTCCTTTTCATTCTATTTTCCAATAATGTATAATAGTAGAGTCTCTCACCCCAGTGAACCTTTATTTTTCCTATAAAAGGAACTTCAAGAAGCTGGTAGGGGCTGCTATCTAAAGTTCTGACTTACAGAAAGGCACTCCGAAATGGCCAGTCCCAAGTGCACCCCAAAATAAAGCTTGCTTTACTGGACAATCATGGATTCTTTCTCCTTGCAATTCTCAGGTTTTTAACACGTATGTTTACTTTTTTGCTTTTTTTTTTTTTCCTGGTTTCATGAAATTATGTCTAAATATAAAACCCTAAGAGAACAATACAGGGTTTATGTATTTTAAAATACATTAAAGAACTGGTGACATTTATAGGTATATAAACAAGATGTATACCTTACAAGATGAATATTTTTCATATTTAAATCTACTTTGAACAATCTCAGGCTTCCAAGAAGATACATTATATAATATATAATCTCTACATATTTTTCTTTTGCTATCTTCACTATTTACATGAGAAAATACATGTTTATTTTAACTCTTACTGGATATAATGTAAGATTCATGGGAAATATAAATGGAAATTATTTTTATTTTTATTCTTCCCATATATATATTGTTCCTACAGAAATAAAAAAATCTTTTAAAGAGTACTTGTACTATTAAAACAATAGATCCCTAAGAAATAGGAATTTCCCCCAGACATTTTACGCTGGAAAAAAGAAAAGATGTGTCTATGACTGTGATGAGACACAACCAAAGAGCAAGTTGGAGCAGAAAGAGTTTATGCAGTTTATTCTTCTGTATTGCTGTTTGTCACTGAGGGAAGTCAGGTCAGAAACTCAATCACGGTAGGATCCTAGAGGCAGGAGATGATGCAGGGGCCATGGAGGGGTCCTGCTTACGACCTTGTTCCTCATGGCTTGCTTAGCCTACTTTCTTATAGAACACACACAGGGATGGTACTACCCATAATGGCTTGGTCCCTTCCCCATTGATCACTAGTTAAGAAAATGCCTTACAGCAGGGTCTCATGAGGCTTCCAATTAAGCCTCCCCCACAATCTTCAGATAACTCTAGTTTGTGTGTCACACTGCCACAAGACTAGCCAGAATAGTGTTCCAGGGAGATCTAAAACAGTTCTAACAACTTTTCAAACAATCTTGCTAGATAAGACTGAAACCCAAATAAAGGAAGAAGGGACCACTTAAGTCCTACTTAGATGTTCATATCCTAGGGGTCTCAATACTCCAAAATCCTCAAGTCAAAATTGTGGTATGTGCTGGCTCTCTGTCCCTCCTCCCAACGTGACCACATTGAATAAATCTCTTTCTGCTTTCTGCTCCTCATTTGACTATTTTAATTGGCTTGTTGAGGACCAGTGGCTGGACATGACTTAGAGCATAGGTTGTGAGAAATTATCAGAACTGAAATCAAGTCCCACTGGGTACAGTAGTGCTCATTTAGAACCCCAGCATATGGTATCATGGAATTCAAGACCACCAGGAAGACTATCAGAACTCTATTGAGGTTTAATTAGCAAATGTTACCTAAGTTGCAGTTGACCAATGTCCTTGGTAAGATTTGAGACTGCCACATAGCTTAGAAGGGAGACAGGGTCTTTAAAAATCAAAAGGCACCATTTCTTTTTGTGGACAATTACCTCGGCAGGTGTGAGATAACATACTGGATATTTTGCATTCCTGGAATTCCTTGTATTGTCTAAACAATCTCTAGTTACACACTGGGCTGGCCTCAGACCTCTATGATGGAGTCCTCAGCTACTACAGTGTGAAGGTAAAACAGGAGGATCATAACCTTGATGATAGCCTAGGTTGTGACAAGACCCTTTGTAAAGATTATGACATGGAGTTGCCTTTTCAAAAGTAACGAAAAGCCAATAGGTTATTAAAAATGGTTCTCATCTATGGATACTTGGAACTACATATGTTCTCACTTTGGTCCCTTTTTTGCATTCTGTTTATTATTTTTCTCTAAGATATAAACATATCCTACCACAAATTTCAGGTGCTAAAACAGAAAGTGTAGAAATGTAACTAGTCTAGCAGAAATGAAGATATTCTAAAGAGACACATACGGCTTCTTGATATGATTTGTAAAATGCAATGTGAAGCAGTGGGAGGGGGATGGGTGCTTTGATGGGCCCATGCTGAGTCATCCTCTGCCCCCCAAGTATCAGCCATACTAATATAAAATGAAGTTTATTTGGGGGCATAGGAAGGAGGGTTGAGAAGGGAGTAGAGGCAGAGAAAGACAGGGACAGAAATGGACAGAGAGAGACCGAGGGTGGGGAGAGAAAAAGGCTGGGCAGGAACTGGTGGGAAGATGAGAGGGGAGGGGGAAGGACATTGAGAAACCAGAGGGAGGCCAGAGAAAGGCAAAAACAGGTAGGGGTCAGAGAGAGGGAGGGGTAATTGTTAAGTGGACCTTAGAAAGAATGCTAACATGCTAGCATTTCTCCACCTTGATTTAATTACAAATAGAAATTAGAAAGAGGTGATGGTGAAGCAGGAATAGGGTCATGGTGATCTTTAGTTGCTTCCTGCTGGCTTTGGGGTGACACATCTCTGGGAAACCTAAGAAATGGGATGAGGATGTTGGTCGAGTCTTAGAATTGGCTGTTTCCTTGCTGTCCAGGACCTGTTGAGCCATCTACAGGTAGGAAGGTACAGGTCCAGTAGAAGTGTCTGTGAGAGCAGACTGGAGCATATGTGGGTCGCTTCTCAGTAATTTTCCTAGATGAAGATTTTCAGTAAATGCCTGAACTTGGCAAGATGCTGAAACCCATACGTATTAGAGGCAAAAAAATAAAGTTAAGCAGGTTTTTTTTCTTAGGCATACATTTGAAACCCTTAGGTTTTGGTGGGGGAGGGGAGGGGAGTCACAAAATTAGGGAATGAAGAAGGAATCCCACCCTATGGAATAGGCAACAGGTGGGAGCTTAGGCTATTGTTTGGCAAGAGTACTTATCCAGATGGAGTCGGTTTGGTCCATGAAAGGTAGATCTCAGTGTGTTTCCTAGAGCTTGTAAGTTTACAAAAGACATAAATTCGTTAACAGCACGAACAGTCTTTAATGTGAGCTTAGGGAAGTCATAAATCTTTTGTGGAGCAGAAGGAACAAGAAGAGCTTTTTTCTTCTGTCTAGAAGACTGAACATGTACAAATTTAGCAAAATGAGAAGTGTTTTAAAATTGACATTTAAAAGACAACCCAAAGATACTCAAAAATTTGACCCTGTGAATATGATAGCTGATCGTATAAATTTAGCATGAGAAACACCTTAAGTCTAAAGCTAAATAAAAGACAACCAAAAGAAACTTAAACTTATGCTATGATAGTTGGTAGTATGGACTTTGCATAAGTAACACTTTAAGCCTATAGTTAAAAGACAATCAAAGAAAATCTAAAATTTGAACTTTTGATTATAAAAGTAGATTCGTATAGTGGAATGTTTATTAGAGTTAGGTTAATTTATAGGTACTCCATTGGTTATTTGTTAGGATTTTGAACTTTTGAAGTCTCAATATAACAGTGGCATAACAAGGGGAAGGAATATGAAGAATTTAGTCACTGTAAAATGAGATTTTTTTTTTTTACGTAAGAAAGTAGCAGAAGGTCACATCTGTAAAAGGTTATATCTGAACTTGTATAGCCTTTATTATGAAGCCTGTGAGCAGAGCAAACCTGTCTGTCTTTTTCATAAGAGATATGGTAAACTTAACTAGTTAACAAAATGACTAGTGAGCTAATTCCATGGTGGATTACCTTAGTGTAAGGAGCTAGTTGTCTATTTTCTAGCTGTCAAGCTGAGGTTAGCTTAACTGTCAGTGTAATCAGAAATCTGGGAATAATAAATTATAATCTAGATGTTATATATTATGACAGAGGTTGGCCTATATAGTCCACTACCTAAACAATTTTCTCAGTTCCCTGTGGTCTCCTTTGCAACTTGTACAGAGGCAGTCTGGCCATCAGGCCGAGGAGATGAGAAGTTTTTTTCTTATGGAAGAGGAACATGAGAGAAATGACTCACCATATATTAGGCAATATGAGACATTTAATTCTCTGAGTGTCCTGTTTGTTCAGAGTTTAGGCCAAGTCCTGGTAGTGGAAAAGGCAATGGAACAGTCTTTCTCAGTGGTTATAGTACCACAATCCAGGGAGAGTCCTCTGTAACTGTGCCCTTATCTTCTTAAAGACTTTGGGGTAGGCTACTGTTTGGATTTAGGAGTCTCTGTCTGTCATAATAAGCTTAAACATTTAAGGTTATACTTTTGCAGATTTCTGACAAGATTGAGAGCTGGTATCTATTAAGTTAGACAACTTGTGTCTGTTTTTAATTATTTATTCTAGATGTATCTAGCAAACAAAGAGTATATTATAACTTAATGACAATAGCAAAAACAAGGCTTAACCTATCTTTAAGGCAGTGATCTTTAACCTTCTTATTGTTGTAAATCTTTTCAAGTAGTATTAAATTAAATTACTATTTACCAAGGCAGGATAGAACCATATGAAACCTTATCTTAATTGAAAAGTGTCTTTGGAGACCTAGAGTCAGGTTGTTGTCCTAAAGACAGCAGTGAAGTGGGGACTGCCAATAATAAAGATGGCGGACAGTCATGTGTCTACTGTCAACCAAGATGGCATTGAAGCTACAGCCAGCCATGTAAGATGGCACTGAAGGTATAGCTCCACTGTGGTGGAAAGTCACCTGTTTGTTATATCTCAGAATGGATCAGCATGTATTTACAGAAGCATGAATATGTATCAGCAAACAGACGAATAGAAATGTTTTGCATGGCAGGTAAGGGCATTATAAGTATGTGAGGAAATCTCCTCCTGTCACTGCAGGCAACCTCTGCTGCAGTGTAAGTCCAAGCTGTGTGACAGGTCTGAAGTTGGCTCATGGTGCAGCCCTGCTGCTTGTGTGAGCAGGGATCTGCTAACCATCTGGCCCTTCTCCTGCCACAGCTGGCTTAGAGCTGGTGTGGACTAGAAAAGAAAGAAATCAGAGATACAAATTTTCTAGGAAGTAGAAGTGTAAGACTGTCCGCTGGAGCAAACAGCTGGCAGCAGCAGAATAGCAGAGTAGAGCACCAGGTAGGGAGGGAGAATGAGAGTGAGTTAAGTCAGAAACGAAATTCGGAGGGTGTTTTTAGAATTGAAGGAGCAAGGATCAAGGATAGGAACTGAGTTGGGAAATAGAAGGAATAAAGCAGTTTGGAGCGAAAGTAGGGAAAAGACTTAACATAGGAAACCTTCCATTTTCCAGATCACTGGCAAGAGTTGTAAAAGTTTTGACAGTGTTGTTAAGTGGCCATTTAGAGTTATTATCTAGTGGGTATTGGGGACAATTTTGGTGTGTAGATTTTGAAGCCTTTAAGTCCAAGAGGCATCCCAGTTGGGAGCCTGTAAGTAATGGCAACAACATACACATTGAATGAGAATAGAAGTTATTATTGTACTGCTAGCAGCATTCAAAGGATAGATTTAATAACTGATCAAGCAGCATAGGCTAGATTACCAGGTCATCATGAGGTAACTAGGGACTGCAGGTCAGTGCCCTAAGGGGACCAGTCACCTAGTACTGAGATTTTCAAGCAGTGAAAGAGAAACTGTGTCTAGAGAAGAAAGGGAAGAGAAGAGATCCTAAGGCAGGGTTTCAGCAAGAAGGGCAGTCATGAAGACTGTGAATACCTCCATCCCCAAGGATATCAGAGGGTGGTTAGGAGCTCAACAGCCCTCTCATGGAACCAGAGGTGGGTAGCTTACCAATTCGTCAGAGTTTGGATCTAGCAATCCAATGGCTGGAAAGTCCATGCAGTGGCAGATCCAAGAACCTTCGAGTTTATAAATCCGGGTCACAGCACCAATGATATATTTTGTAAACTGCAGTATGATGCAGAGGGAGAGGGTGCCTTAGTGGGCTTATGCTAAGAAATCGTCCTCACACCGCCCCAGGTATCAGCCATATAAGAGGGTTTAGTATAAAATGAAATTTTCAGGGGCAGGGTGTCATGGGAAAGTTAGGTAGAGAAGGGAGTAGAGGCAGAGAAAGAGAGGGAGGAGAGAGAGAGAGAGAGAGAGAGAGAGAGAGAGAGAGAGAGAGAGGCTAGAGAAGTTGATAGAGCAGATAGGCCAGTCTTTTTATATTAAGCCAGGCTTCTACTTGGCTGTTGCTAGGTAACTGTAGCGTAGAGCCTAGGAGAAATGCTAATATGCTAACACTTTTAATCTATCAGAGTGTTTGAAACAATGGAGAGAAGGGGATGGGGGGGGGGTCCCAAGGAAACTCATGTTGGGAGAAGAGAAGAAACCTAGCCCAAAAGACTTCACACAGTTCTCACTTGCCAGAGCACCTGGCAGGATGAGACTTAAGCCAGACAACGATGAGTCAATCATAGGTGGGACCACACCTTGACCAGGACTCCAGAGACATTCACATCCTTGACAGGGTGTTTAAACTTTCAGTCTTACTTTAGAACCTTGTGGACTTAAGAGGTTTGTTGGGTCTCTTTGTCTCCCCAGTATGGCCATATTTAATAAAACTCCCTTTTCTGGTACCATTTTTAAATTCAGATCTTTTAATTGGCTTATTGAGGATTGGGGTCCAAATCTGACTAGGGGCACAGGTTGTAACCCCAAATTGGACAACATTCCTATAATATTACCTTGCTTTTACAATTGAATGGGAACTTCCAGTTAATATAAGGTAAACATATTTTTCTGTTATATACTGATTAAATGTAAAAGCAAAATAATAGTTTTAACAGCCATGATAGATAGTAAATGAATTTTTGTGAGCATATGCACAAGTCATCCATTACTCAAATTTCTTGGTGAAACAGATTCCCCTGGCACTGATTCTCTATAGAGTTAACTTAAGCTCAGTAGTGTTCCTTGATGTGGCTAAGTATCCATTTTGTCATCATGATTACCACTATCATTATGTGTTATTAACCAATGTGAAATTATCAAGTTGCATAATGATAGCAGTCACTTAGAGCCATCTGCCTTTGCATCTTAAAAGTATTTTCTGAAAATGAAAGGAAGGAGCTTAAATTTCAAATTTACACTTCATGAGAAATAGCTTTTGTTTTACAGCATGTGTAAAAAATATTTATAAGTTATTATACTCTGTAAGATAACACATATATTATTATCATATTATTTATATTATTTCTCCAAAGCTATCATTAGGCATGAATAACAATCATTGACTTACTATGGAATTAAGTGCAATTGTCTGAGATGATAATGGCCCTGGAAAACCAGACTTGGCTGGTCTTGGGGGCAATTAAAAGACTGATCTTTTAAGAATTTCAATTCCAGGCTTTCTTACTAAGTAAATTATAAAGATGCACCCCAGGGAACTTTAAGGAAGTAATGAGGTTTTCATTTCCATATGTCAGATGAGCTTTAGCTAGTGTACTTATTACCAGAAAGGGCCATGAGCTAATTTCTTGGCTCATTCATCTCAGAGAACATCCTGAACAACATTTTCCAGCAAAGGGCACAGGAAGAAATGTAGTGTGGGAATAGTTTACCACAGAGGATTTTTCATACTTAGCATGATACAAAAGAAACTTCCAAGTACATACGGGAACATGGAGAAAAAAAAAAAAAAAAAAAAAAAAAAGGCATGTGCAGAAGAAACTTTATCTTCCAAAATGGCTTGGCATTGTCTACCCACATGTATAAAACTTCTATCCATGTCAAGGCCATTTGGAGTAGGAAAGATTTCAAGAACACATCTTGAGGTAACCTACTTTATGGTATCTTAGCCAAGCTGTTCATTTAAATTGAAATTTGGTAGATAACTCCAGCTGGATATCTTCACAAACTGCTATTTTAGAACAGGATTCTAAAATTAGAAGGCCTATTTTGAAATAGTTTGCAACTGACTTGGGCACATTACATACTCAGATGGTGAGGCTCATCCCCAATAGTGGCAGCTTGTAGATATGAATGGTCTCACAGGCTTGAGCTACAGCCTTTCACCAAGACATCCCCTTATATTTTAGTATGTGTGATACAAATTATACTGTCTTGCCGTCTTAGAGAATTTCATGTACTGTAATGCCAGTGATATCTTAGAAATTAAATAATGTCCTCATTCTATTACTCTTATGAGATAATTTACATGGTCTAGACTTTTTTTTTCTCGAAGGGGCAAGAATTGCTAGCTGTCTTCCTAAACATAAGAAGAATACATACCATTGTTCATATGAAGAATAACCTCTGAATAATAATTCCCTGGTAGGCTCCATTGTCAGGTATGATAACAGATCTCTAAATGTTTTCTAAGCCCTCAAGTTAATAAGAACTGATTAAAGATTTAAGCTTTGAAAGTAGGTCTGAGTGTGCTCAGTAAAAATTCATTTTTACTATTATTTTATCTGAAATTTTGTACTACATAGAAAGTATCTTAGCCAGTGTTTTAGTGCTGTGAAAAGACACTATGGCCATGGCAACACTTATTTTAAAAAGGATATAATTGGGGCAAATCTGGGGGCATCCTTACAGCTTCAGAGTTTAGTCTATTATCACCATGATGATGGAGAACAAGGTAAACATGCTGAAAAAGTACCTGAGTGATCTCCATTGGATTCACGGCATGAGAGAAAGGGGGGAGGGAGGGAGGGTCAGAAAGAGTGAGAGGGGAGAGTGTGAGGGAGAGGAACAGTGAGAGGGGGAGGGAGAGGGAGAAGGAGAAAAGGGAGAGAGGAAGAAGAGAGAAAGGGATGAGGGGAGGGAGAGAAGAAGAGGGAGAGGGAGAAGGGAGAGGGAGAGGGAGGGAGAGGGAGAGGAAGAAGGAGGGAGAAAGGGAAAGGGGAGGGAGGGAGAAAGGGAGAGGGAGAGGGAGAAGGAAGGAGAAAGGGAAAGAGAGAAAGAGGGAGAAGGAGAGAAAGAGGGAGAGGGAGAGGGAGAGGGAGAGGGAGAGGGAGAGGGAGAGGGAGAGGGAGAGGGAGAGGGAGAGGGAGAGGGAGAGGGAGAGGGAGAGGGAGAGGGAGAGGGAGAGGGAGAGGGAGAGGAGAGGAGAGGAGAGGGAGAGGGAGAGGGAGAGGGAGAGGGAGAGGGAGGAGAGGGAAGAGAGAAAGAGGCAGAGGCAGAGGCAGAGGCAGAGGCAGAGGCAGAGGCAGAGGCAGAGGCAGAGGCAGAGGCAGAGGCAGAGGCAGAGGCAGAGGCAGAGGCAGAGGCAGAGGCAGAGGCAGAGGCAGAGGCAGAGGGCGAAAGGGAGAGGGAGAAAGGGAGAGGGAGAGGGAATACCACTGGGCATGGCTTGAACTTTTAAAACCACAAAGCTAACCTCCAGGGACACACTTCTTCCAAAAAGGCCATAGCTCGTAATCATCCCAAGTAGTGCTACTACCTAATGTTCAAACATTCAGACATATGAGCTATGGGGTTGGAGGCGAAGGGCCCTCTACAAAATCACTACAAAAAGTGATGAAGCTAAATGTGTGCCAAACACTGTTTTAATTTATCATTATCACAGGGAAGAAAATCAAATCTAGGAAACTAATATACAGAATTTTTTTTTTGGTCTGAGAAAAAGAATAAATATATAACTCTCAGATACATGTTCTCAGTTTTTATTCCTAATCTATTTTATCTTTCACTAACTTCAGAATAAATGCATTTTTAAAATATCAAGCAAGGCTTGCACCGAGTTCACAGAGTACTCACAATTTCCATCAACTGAATTAAAATGGATTAAGTGAACAATAAAACTTCCACACTGTTATATACTTTATAGAATGTGCATATTCCATTACTGAGACCACAAAAATCTTAAACCTGATCAGTCAAGAGCTAGATTTGAAACAGATGGAATGTGTATAAAAGATAATCAATTTAAATTTTGTTATTTCTTTTGAAAACCTGACTATTTGTGTGTGTGTGTGTGTGTGTGTGTGTGTGTGTGTGTGTGCGCGCGCATGTGCTCATGCATGCATGCATGCATGCATGCATGAATGTGTCTGGTGGAGATTACGAAGCACATGCTTTATCTCTGCGCTCTATATCAAGTCCTAAATCTTTAGTTACTAACAAGAAGTATAAAAGGAAGAGAAGGGAGAAAAATGTTGCTTCCTTTCAAGTAGGTATTAAGCATTCAGGTAGTAAGAAATATTTTATCATCATGATGCTTGATATCTCTGTCCACCATTGTCCCATCACTATTTGGGTTTTAGTCTTACCCTGAAAAATTGGTTTAATAGGCTCTTACACTTATATGAAATTTCTTCCAGGGAGTCTCCTCTAACACCTTTTTCAGTGTCTCCTCTGACAAGGAATTTTCTCTCCTCCCAGACTGAGGTGCACAGAGAAATTAATTTGTGTTAGTCTAGTTTTATTTTTCAATTTTTGTTTTAATATCTCAGTTTTTGGTTGAAATATGCACATGTCTAAAACAAACACAACAAATCCAATGAGAGTACAGACCAAGGTAAGCACACCATTGGTGCCAGGTAGCCCTGTATAAAACCCATTTTTCAGACTTTGACTTTTAGTTACTTTTGCAGGGACTGCCACAAGCAACCCCATCTCATTAGTTTGAACAGCTTCTCATCATGAAGTCTAGGCTGGCTTTAGACTTATGATCCTGTTGTTTTAGGTTTCCAAGTGCTATGATTACATGTAACACTACCATACTCCAAGTAACTTTACTTTAGTTATGAAACACCCTGCCCTTGACCACTGTCTCTATACAACATTCTTTAAAGACATAGCTTATCAACTGCACTTACCTGAACTTTAGAGTTGACTTACGCAACTGAAGTATAAGGATTGGCTCTTAAGTCAGGTATACCTGATGTTCTTTCTGTTTTTCTTATAGGCAATGTCCTAGTATCTCAAGAAAATTGTTCAGGTTCCTCTGTCAGAAGCTGTACTTCTATAGAGTTTTCAATTGACAGCATACTGATAAAGTTTTACAAAACACAAGTAATAAATACACAACAGTATGCTATAGATCTTTTCAAAAACACAACAAAATGTAAGGCCCCTGCGAAGGGAGGACCTCACTCAAGCCTCAGGAATTTGAGGCCACCCAATAAGTCACGAGACATCGAACTTGATGCAATCAGCAAGAGGTATACTTCGATCAACATGTTGAGGTCAAGACCCATGACCTATGTAGAGGCAGTGGGGTCTGACCCCCAGGCTTTGGAGACAGAGGCAATTTAAAGCTAAACCCCACAACTTAGGGGGGAAACCAAAACCCAGGGGGAGTAAAGGAGGGTTATTGGAGAGTACCTGTGGAAAGTCCCAGCCCATTATTTAGTTTGTGACAGGGTCCAAGGAACAGTCATGGGGAACATTTTGTATAGGCTATTCTCAAAGAGCCTATTTGTAATCAACCATCTATCTTATGGTCAGCCAAGTTCCTGAAACACAGAGCTCACAACCAAGCTGACCTGCACTCTTGGTTCTGCTCAGCCTGCTAGGAGTTTTTGAAAAATTTTTAACCCTTTCACAATAATACTAAAACTTTTTGAAAAATAAGCAATTGTACAGATTTAAAAATATCTAACAACTGTCAATGTTCAGGAATACATAGTTCAAGAAGCATCTCCATGTAGAGCCTGTGGCAATTAGCAGCAAGACACAGAAAGACTATATGTGGGGCAAGTGGAACCATGGTACTAGGCTGAAAAAACTGGAAAAGTCAAGCAGATTAAGAAACCCCTGCAATTCTCATAATTGAGAATGGTAGGCATTTGAATCTGCCTTCGACCTGGTTCCTGTCCGGGAGCACAAGACCTTGACACCCCACTAAGAAGACAATGGTAACTGGTCACATAACATAGAGCCAAATTCAGAATCCTTCATGCTAATGAGGTATCTAGATGGGCACTGAGGGTTTAGCCAATAAGTTTTCTTTCCTGGACATTCCTTCCTGCATAAGGTATTTAATCTCCAATCTACCCTGAATGAGTTGTATTCATCCATTTTCCATGATGAAGAAACAGTTTGGACAAGCAAGGAATGTCTCTCTCATCAAGAACCTGCATGGGGGGAAGCCTTCATTACTAAGCATTGGGAAAGTCTTTGAGGGCTGATTTTACTCCATTTCAAGGAGGTCTTGGTTAGTTTTGGGAGCCTTGGGAGCCAGTAGCTAGAAGAACTAATGAAAAAAATTACCAAGGTCTAATATAGCATTAAAATATTTTCTTAGGTAAGAGACCAGAGCACTGACTCACTTATCACCATATTTACTTGCAGATATCCTTCTTTAGTATGTTAATATGGATGCAAAATTTGGCTAGGCCTGGAAAAAGTTACAGAAGAATCTGAGCAAATCTCTGTTGTTTAAGAAACTCCCAACTATAGAACAGAAATTCATCTAAGCATAGGATTTATTTATTATTATTTTAACTTTTTGTTCATTTGTTTGTTATTTTTGAAACAGGGTGTCTCTATGTAGACAAGGCTATCCTAGGACTTCTTATACTAGACCAGGTTGGTCTCTAACTCACAGAGATCTTCCTGTCTCTCCTTTCTAAGTACTGAGATTAAAGGTGTGGGCAACTGGTTAGGTATGAGATTTCTTGTCTATTTTAGCTTTATAAATATCTGAGACCAACTCCCAATTGCAGTATACATATGGCTTATTTTATTCCATTTTTTTAAGCCAGAATGCAAATAAACTATTTCCCACTACTAGAGGCTGCAGGTAGCAGGACCTGCAGGTACCAATTCCAAGCCCCTTCGGACCCCTCTACTCTCTTCTTTTTCTACTTCTGATTACACTAAATCATCCTTTTGAGCCATGTTTTCAAATTCACACATCAAGGAGACTAAGAGTCTGGAAAGAAAATATTAGCATCATATCAAGATCGTAAGACACATTATTTATACCATTTTAAAGTTTGTATAGAAAAGCAATTTGGATATTCTTTGATCACTTAATAGAAATTTGCATGCCTATCTTTAGGTTATTGCTCCTTTACTCCATAGTCAGGTTTCCTCTCCCGCCGGAGGACCTCTCTCCCTTGTCCTTCTCATCTGCAGGCCATCCTATCTCAGTCCTTCTGCGGTCTCCCAGCAGCGAATGGGTCCCCAAGGGCTGAGACCACTGGTTTCCCGGTAGCCTCGGCCTGGAGACCTCCGACCCAAGAGCTCTGCCCCTGTGGGACTTCAGACTGGGCTTTCCCCATGCCCCGGGCAGAGTTCTTCGACTTCTCACAGCCCGACGTCTGTCCAGGCTCTGCGTGGAGTGAACTCAGTCAAATTCCCACTGCCCCTCCTGAGCCACAGTTCCATCCTTCTGGGGGGCAGACATGTGTGATCCACAACTCAGCCCAACAGAACCCATGCCCACATGCGAGCAAACAGTCTATGAGGCTGGGCTAGAGCACCTGTGGGCAACATGGGTTGTTCTTCATTTATGCTACAGATGTTTGCAAGGCCTTTGATGTATGAAGTTATTCAAAAAGCATAAAACCAGAGCACGTCTTTTCAAAAACCAATAGGAACTGAGGATGAGTCTAATTGGTAGTGACGTAGAAACAGTAGTTAGAAAAAAATGAAGGCAAGTCCACACTTCTTTATCAATAAATTTGCTAGCATAAACTACCATATCTGTTTCTCCACCAAATTGGCTATAAAATAAAGACTAAGGATGGTTGTATTTAACTCACCTTTAATGCTAAATCATAGTTTTCTTGAATGTTCACCTAAGAATAGTACTCTGCTGGTAAACATACTGCATGGACAACGAAGCGAGCAGTAGACAGAAACACGAATGTGTGAATAAGGGAATAAGACACTCAGAGCAAACATTCTACAGAGAACAAAGGAGATCACTCCTTGTTTTAAACGAGAGTTGATCAGTTATCTTTCTGCTGAAATGAGCCAATTCAAGCCAGGTTAGAGTATATAGAAAAGTAGGTTTATCAGGAAACTTCTTTCAGGAGGGTAAGTTCCCTGGTCCCAGCAATGAGGCCAGGGAAGTGGCAATGGGCAGGGAGGCAGGGGACAAGGAGAAGAGAAAGAGAGAAAAAGCACACAGAGAGACAGAGAGAAGAGAGAAGAAAGGGGGTGAAAGAAACCAAAAACAACTGGGTTCTATAGGGAAAAGCCTCTGAGAGAATGGCAGGCCAGACCCTGGGCTGAAGAGTCCAGGATAGAGGGCATGGTATGCCACATAGAAACTAAGGGATGCTGGGAAAACCTGGAGGCCATGTCTCCTTTGGTATATAAAATATTCACCTCAGCCCCTTGTCCAGGTCTGGAACCCTCCATTCCACTCTTTTGTTGATAATAAATGAATAAGGAATGATGTAATTATCTATGACTACTTCCTGCTCAAGGAACTTGGGATGTCATTATGGCGGTGGGGGGGAGTTGGAATGTTGAGCAAGTGTGGGAAAAATTGTTTCACTGCTGTCTAGGGTCTGGGACCATCTGGGTATGTGAGCCTGCAGGCCCAGTTGAAGCAGTCTGTGAGGCTGGGCTGGAGCATCTGTAGGTAACAGCTTTGAAGCTGTCCTGAAGATTCTGAGCAAACATCTGGACTTGGCATGATGCTGGAACACACACACACACACACACTTTCCCAGGGTAAATGAAATAGTTCCTGCTCTTAGGAACAGGCAGGTGGGAAGGAAAATGGCTGCCGATTGACAGCATTTAAATGGAATCTATTTGAGCTGTGAGGGGTGAACCCAAATGGATTCCACGAAGCTTATGATAATCTTCTTTTAAAGTTTACAAAAAGATAAATTTCAGATATGTTAGTATTACCACTATTTAATGTTAAAACTCTGAACTTTGAAGTCTTAATACAACAGTTTTATAGTTAGAGAAAGAAATCTGAAGCATTTTTCATTCCTCCCAGATATCTTAAATCAATCTCCTATCACTATCCAAGCTTTTTTCTCCTTCATATCCTCTAGCCTTCATAACTTGTAATTACCAACCTCAAAACACCTTTCTGGACCCTCAGATATTTTCTAAGAAGATTTCATGTCCTCAGACCTTACATAAACATTAAACTTTACACTCATTTCTGTGTAATTGTTCATCATGAGACACAGGTGGTTGATCACAGGGAACAGTCACTGTAAAATTAGTTCCTTTAGATAAAGGAACAGTGAAAGATTACTTCTTTCATTAGTCTAGTTTTCAAACCCCTCAGAAACCTGGGAAGAATAGACTGTAATCTAAATGGCCATTGTATCAGTTAAAATGGCAGACTTACCAATTACCTAGACAGCCAACCCACTAGGTTCCTGTGATGTCAATGGTTTAGCTGAGACTCAGGTCCCAGGGCAGGATCAATCTTCAGCTGGCAGGCTCAGCAAACCTGAGAGGGCTTCCTGTGGAGGAGGAACTCAGGAGACTGACTTTGAGGCATGCCAGTGTTCTGTTTCTCCACAGTCAGGACAGGCCCGTAGCACTGGCTAAGACAATGGCACAGTCTTTCCCAGTAGTTATTATACTACAGTCCAGAAGCCCTTTCTTGTTATGCCCCTATCTTCTTGGAGACCTTGGAGGGGATCACTGTTAGGATTTGGGAGTCTCTGTTATGATTAAGTTTAAGCATCTTAAATGTCATATTCAGCAGGTCTCTGAAGTGCCTGAAGAACATGTATTTACCTAAAGTATATTTAAACATACAAACTTTGATTGTTTCTACTTATCCGTCATTGGCTTAGCATGAACACAGGGAAGTATAGTTTTGATACATCATTAAATACATTGAGTGGCTAGAAAGCCCAAAGGTAAGCTTTGAGTCTAGGCAGCTTGTGGCAGGAGAAAAACAGTATTTTTTTCTTACCATTCAACACCAGTCAGAAACAAGCATGCCATGTCATACATTTGAAACAGACAGACAAAACTTTGAGAGATAAAATTGTGGTTGTGGTGAAGCTATCACTTTCCCATAACAAAGATGGCTGCCAGTCAAGTGACTGCCCTCAATCAAAATGGACTCAAAGCCCTAAAATGTCCCAAAAGCCTCTCTGAGGGAGAACTGTCCATGTCAGTTGTTTCCCAGCCAGTGTATCAGCGTTCTTCCAGGTGAAGACAAAGAGAAAATATGAGTTAGGGTAAAGGGAGACAGTAAAGAAAGCACATCTTTTAGGTCCAAGGAAGGAAAGTGGGAGATTGTAGGAGGAATGTTAGAGAGAAGGGTGTGGTTGGTAACTACAGGGTAGGTTGGGATAACTACCTCATTTAAGGTGGAGATTATGTATTAAAAAAAAAAAAAAAAACAATGTGCCTCTTAGCTTTTCCTAAGTGTCTAATAGCTATTGAGTTATTTATATTTGACAATATAGCTCTACTGCAATAGTCCTTAACCTTCTTAATGCTGCAACCCTTTAATACAGTTCCTCATGCTATAGTGACCTCTAACCAGAAAATTATAGGCTGTTTGTGGGGATTGGCTTGGCTTGGCTGCTGACCTCAGACCAGGTGAAGGGTATTGGGATAGCTGTCAGGAATGTCAAAAATTCAGTACTGGGCCTTTTTTTTTTCCTACTCAGAAGCTTTTTGAGTGGGCAGGGTAGGAGGGAGAAGGAGGAATGGAATTTGCTTGACCATGTGAAGGAATGGGGCAAGCCAGGGACTTCTCAGATGCACAGTCAAAGGAATTAATACATGCACATATGCATTAAAACTAAAAAAAAAAAAAAAAATGGATGAGCAAAAATCCCAGTAGTGGCATATAGTCTGTTTTAATCACTCACTGTTCTATTACTATGAAGACACCATGACCAAGGCAACTCTTAAAAAAAAAAAAGAAAATAAAAGAAAAAAAAGAAAAGCTTTTAACTGGAGGCGTGCTTATAGTTTCAAAGGTTTGGTCTATTATCATCATGGCAGGGAACATGACAGCAGGGAACATGGATGCAGGCAAATGTAATGCAGGAAGAGTAGCTAAGAGCTACATCATTATCCCTAGGCCTTAATCTAAGGATATAAAAAGAGGAACACTGAGCCAGGTATAGACTTTTGAACAGCTCTTACCTAAAAAATATCCTTGGTAGCCAGCCTTGTATGTTGGCATATATCTGTCATTTCAACACTCAACAGCCTGAGGCAGGATAGTAAGCTCAGCCTGGGCTACACATCAAGACCATGTCATGTACAACAGAAATCCATCATAACAAAGACAAGACACAATTCAACATTCAGTTAACTGAATTACTATGTCAGTGTCAGGTACTGTTATAGACACTGGCTACAACATGATACTTGGATATTAGACGGTAGATTATTATTCTCAGGTGGTTTAATTCCAACTGGGACAAGTCAACTAAAGATCACCTGCTAGAAGTGATTTCTGTAACTGAAATGAAACTTTATTTTATGACAGTGACTCATTAAAAATGCAGCATGCTCTGTCTCTAGGTGTGTCTGCTGTGTCACATATGCATCCGTAGGTGGCACAGAGGAAGGAGGCTGTGTCTACAACCTGTTTTTACCCATGAGAATCTGAATTACTAGTAGCCTAACATTTCCTGAAACAAAACAAAACAAAACAAAGCCCCCCAAATACCCTCAAAAAACAAAACTCAAAACAAGTTCCAGAAGACCACAAGTCTGGCATCAGGGGGGATGGGACAGGGAGCTAGCCTGAGATGACCACCACAAAGGCCCCAATGGTTCCTAGGAGAACCAGCAAGCTGGAGACCAGAAGAATTCCTATTGTGACTGAGGGCTGAGCCTGAGACAGACTCAGATCGTTCAAGGGAACACTCATGTGGGCCAGGGAAGGATTGAGCCTGAGATGATCACCAGACCAATGCCATAGGGCCTGGATAGGGAGCTAACCTAAGATGACCACCAGTTGAGCACCACAGAGGCCTGGGGGGTACAGATGATCCCTGAACAGCACCATAATGTGAAAGTGGGGCATATCACTCCTAAGAGCAGGCCTTGTAGGTGAGCCAGCCCCAAGCATATGAATGTGAGAGACCTGGACTTATGACTTTTCTCCCCTACAATAGAATTGATAAGGGATATGCCCTCTTCTTCATTCTCTCCTTACCACCTATGGCAGGCAGGAGAGCTGTCCTGGGATTATCAGAGCAGGAGAGCTGTCCCTGCCCCTCACCTGATACAGCACTCAGGAAAACAGTCCTTGCATCTCACGTGGGCAGAGCAGTAGAGCTGTCCCTGGATATTGGTGTTTCAGATGAGCTGTCCCCAAGGACAAGACCATGGGAGACCTGGCCCTGCCTCTTGTCTGCTCAGAAGTGGCACTGACAAGGGAAAGAAACCCTCTTACCTTCATTCCTTCATACCTTCATCCCTTGCCATCTATGGGAATGCTGGCTATGTCTTTCCCTGGTGGCACCTTGACTGGGCAGCAGGGTAGAGCTAGTCTTGGTGTCAGCAGTTTCTGGTGAGCTGACCCAGAGGGCATGAGGGTAGGAAAGCTAGTGGGCTGAACAGCTCAGATACTTACTTCTCAGACCCAGATCCAGGGCTTTGAATTCATCTACCCCCAATGTTTACCCCGTGAATTAATTTCTAGAATGCCTGAAGGGGCCAGGCATGTTTTAGATCCTACAGATCTAAAACAGATCTCTATGACACGGGGCAAAAACAGGATACCCGAGAGGAGTCCCAGTGAGGTACTAATATCGATAGAGTAAGAGAAGTCAGAGCCCTCATAACAGACCAATGAGTCTTTGATATTAACATTTGCAAGCAAAGAAGTATGGACAAAATGGTATACTGAGGAACACACTATGACACACTATAGCTTCCATCATAACTTTTTTTCTCTGTTCTGTAGGAGGTTGTAAGCATGGAGAACAGGCATGAGGGGAGGGAGAGATGAGTGGGATTGGGGTGCATAATGTGAAATTCACAAAGAACCAATAAAAAGTTTTAAAAAATGTGCCTCTTAGCTTTTCCTAAGTGTCTAATAGCTATTGAGTTATTTATATTTGCTAATATAGCTCTACTGCAATAGTTCTTAACCTTCTTAATGTTGCCACCCTTTAATACAGTTCCTCATGCTATAGTGACCCATAAACAGAAAATTGTATCATTGCTACTTCATAACTGTAATTTTGCTAGTGTCACAAAACATAATGTAAATATCTGATATAAAGGATATCTGTTATGTGACCTTAGTGACAGAAACATTCAACTCCCAAAGGCGTTGCAACCCACAAGTTGGAAGCTGCTACTCTAGTGTACCACTGGGTCTCTGTTGGAAGACCTCTGAAATGAGCCTGGCAGATGAGAGGTCAAGGTTGCAAATCAGGAGCTCTCCCAATTAGACCTTTCCAGTGAACTTAATTTTCTCAGTGAAAATTACTATCCTTTAAAAGAAAATGGCCTGAGCATGTCGAAATGCCCCTCTACCAAAAGAAATACAGCTGTAAAAATTGCAGGAAAGGTACTTAGAAATACTTCTTTAAATGTGAAGAAAAGTGAGACATTCTAGGAATTAACACTTGATCTTTTTAATTTTTGCAACAGGCCAGTGGATTGGCAGTCTCACCATTTGCTGAAAATTTAGAATGTGAGAAATATGTGTGATTTTGATGTTTTTTTTTTTAAGTTTAAAATTTTTCTGCCTTTTAAAAGAAAACTAGCTAACTTAATGTCACTTTTTGAGATTTTCTGTAACAGTAGTGTTCAGGAGAAGTTGAATATAAAACCAGGAAAATGGCCCAGTGGATAAAGACACTAACCATGAACCCTGACAACCAAGTTCTATCTCCAAGTTATAAGTGGAATATTGTAGTGCACATTGGTAATTCCAGCATTCCCGTGGGAAAAGAGAAGTCGAGACAGGAAAATCACTCACAAAAAATAACAGAAAAAGGACAAGCATGGGTTGTCTGCTGACCTCCACAAGAGTGATATGACATGTGCCACAATCTGTAACCTCTAAATGTCCAGCACACACACACACACACACACAGGTACACAGCTTACATATGAACATAGATGCATATCAAACATCTCCACTACCCCAACAAAAACTATAATATATTATTAATATATTATGTACATTATAAGGTTCACACACACATATATCCATATAAACGCAAAAGTATTAATTACATAGGTAACTTTGGATTTTCTAGAAGCCATAAATAAAAAGTATAAAGTTCAAATTAATTTTAATAATTTATTTTATTAAATTTATATCCAAAATTTTATCAGACATGCAAATAATATTTATTAATGAAGCATTTAAATAATTTTGGAGACACATACACATTTTGCATTTTTAACTATTTGTTAATTTTTTATTTATGTATATGTGTGTGTATTTGTGTGAGTTTATGTGTATCATTTGGGTGCAGGTGCCCATAAAAGTGTCAAATCACTTGGAACTTCAAGCTACCTGGGAACTGACCTTGGGTTCTCTGCAAGAGTAGTATGTGCTCTTAGTCACTAAACCTTCCCAGCCTCTGTAATATTTATTTAAGATATGTCATCGTTTAAAGTAGCTGCATTTGTAGCATTTAGAAGTCACAGATTGTTAGTGCCCATAAAGATGGGCACCATAGCTGTAATCTACACATAGATATAATGAGTAGGATAGTTTTAAAAACCCATATTCAAAACCCAGAATTAGAACTTTGTTTTCTGGCTTATGAATCTTAACTTTAAAACTTTGGGCTTATAAAACTGGATGCATATCATGTGCCAACCCTCATTCTTGGTTCCTTACTTTTATTATTGCACTTAATAATGATTTTTTTTTTCCTTATTAAACAAAGAAGGAAACCAAAGCTCTGGGAGTGTTCAATTTGACCAGTCACCATCTTTTAAGGGGGAAAAAACTTGAGTCCAATTTATCTTTAAGTTTATGCTCTTGACCATCACAGTGTTCTGGCAAAGGTGAAGGGATGACATAATATTTTTTCAGTGCATAATGCACTGTCAAAACATAAAGCAGACGAATTGTCAATCATAAGCAGTAGGTCCCTAATGTTTTCATCAACAATAATGTTTGTTGAACTCAACTCATCTCTGGGCCAACTACACTGAGTGTTTGGGATCCCAATGTAGCCCAAGACTTTCTCAGGGTGAGCTTTTATGCACAAAACCCATGTCCTGGGTTGACATGCTTCACTTAACAAGAACAGTTAGCCAGAAACAGAACTAAGGAAGCCAAAAGGCAAGGTTAGTATGTTTAACAACTCTCCCAGAACCATGAACTTTGATGGATTTGGTCTTTGTTTTCATTTTGGTGTGTAATGCTTATTGTCCACATACTTGGTTTTGTGGTCTGAATGGTACTTCCATCATGGAGTTAGTTGTAGTAAAATTTGTAAACCTACTAAGGCCCTGTTGCAAAAGGAAAACAATGAATTAATTGGGACTCTTTGGAACATTGTTCCCCATACATTTTCTTCTAGTTCTTAGTACTCAGTGATGTTGAATATGCAGCTCTTTTTTCTTTTTGTTACACAAAACTGTTATTAATTATCTGTGCAACAAAGAAACTGTTAAATATTTGTACTACATTAAAATATTTGACACTTCACATCTCTCTTAATAATGAATGTATACCCAGTCCATTTGAAGAAAATGACCTTGAATTCATACAGCTCAATATTGCCTGTGTATTTGTATGTTGATACTGCCAAGGTTACCTGTAGCTGCCAAACACAGAAGTCCACCTGCTTGTGCATTCCATTTAATTAAACCAGCTAGGAATTGGTGTTGTGATTCTCCTCTTTTCTCCCTCTTTTTCTAAAAGGAGAGAAGATGGGTTCATGTTTAAATGCTACCTCATTCAAAGAGCAGGGCACTTTGCCTGCCAATTTTCCTTTCTGGATTTAGATGATGAAAGGCTACAGTCTGAACAAGCTGTGATTATCTAGATGCTTTCTTTCTTCTTCTTCTTTCTTTCTTTCTTTCTTTCTTTCTTTCTTTCTTCCTTCCTTCCTTTTTTTGGCTTCAATTTAGAAATGGATTCTTGACCTACTTAGGGCTGTCAGTTGGACTGGGCATGATATTCCTTACTTTGCCAGTAATGGCAACTTTCCATTCTCAGGACATCACATTCAAGGGATCTCTAGACATTTATTGAGGGGATAACAGGTGTTGAAGACTAGACAAGCTTATTCTAAGGTGCTTGTTCCACCTGACTAAGCCAAGGAACTTAGTACTGAAATCTGAGAAGGAATCTAGGGCATCCCTCTGTTTTGACTACATCGTTTCAAATGTGGCCTCAGCAACTACAATTAACGGTCACATTTATCCTTATTTATTTATAAGTGGAAAATACAATAATCTTTTGCTTCAATTATTTTTCTCTTGAAAATCAAGTTAATGTTCATTAGTAGGAATGTGGCAGTGCAGGTCTAATGACTTAGCATGCTAGTGTACTTTGGATATGCAGACAAAGAACAGCAGCAGCAGATCTACAAGGACCTTGTCGGGCTGTAGTTCTGAGGAAGGTACCGCTACTTGGAAACATCATTTCCCTGTACGGCTTCTGCAACTCTGCTACAAAGCTGTATCTTTACGGAAGAGAAAGTGGTCTGCATTTGGAGAGCTATCAGTATATGTCCAGTGTGAATTCTCAAAGGAAGGCTGAGGCATCAGTACTGAATATTGTCACCTTTAGGGTCCTTTAGTCTCAGTTCACATTGATCCAATTACTTTTATGTTAGTACAAGGCCTCTATTCTTTGTTAGGAAAACTTTGAGCTTTATTACAAGAATTATGGCTTAAAATTTTCCTAAATTTTCAGGCTAAAATACACTTGTGCTATATTTTAGATACCCTGAAAGGACATTTTCTAATACATTCCTCTAGCTTATATATTGTTGGTTGTATTTGAAAACATAAACCAAGACATATTTGAAAGACTGTAGCTGTTTTTCTTGAATATTTATCTATCATAATTTCTTAAATCTTACTAAAATGCTTTGGAACTGCTAATCAGATAAAATAGAGAAAATAGATATTTATCTGGTTTTACCATAATAATAATACAACTAAAAGTAGCTCTGATCATACCCATTTCTGATCATCGCCTCTCACTCGACATTCTACCCACAAAATGAGTCCTCTGAACTTTCACTCAGGACACTGTAATGCAATTATGTTTTCTGTTTTGTCTCTGTTACCCTCTGCAATCACTAAGCAAACTCCTTAAAATTACTCAGGAATAAAGAACCAAGAGTTTTGTCTGGTAGCCTGAGTTCATGCAAAAGTGTTGTCATCATCATGTCCCACTCAACTTCTGTAGTTTATCCAGGAGAGCTGATATTTATAAGTGAAAATTCTACTTTCATTCTGAGACAATATTCATGAATAGACCAGGTCAATAAAATCAATATGCTAAATCTAACTGAATATAAGTAACCCATTCTTGATATTTTAAAGAGCATTGCCTCTCACTAACAAAATACTGATACCTTCATACTGAATGCCATTTAAAAAATATTCCTACTTCTGATTGGCATCATTCTGTATTATGTTCACTATAGCCAGCATGTTATTTGGCAATATGTTTTTTGAACCCAGTCAGAAAAAAATTGTAGGAAAACTGTGAAATTTTAGTATTTGAAATTTTAGAGTAATAAGTTGAGGACTTTAAAAAACAACATTCTGAAAGTGCATGACACAACAATGACATACAGCATGACTCATTCTTCCATAAATAAGTATGTGTGCCCTCCCCAATCATGTGAAGGTCTCTTAACTTGTATGATTCAACCTTGGAACACTTTTCTGTACATCGTAAGTTTGATTGCCACATAATTCAGTGACCAATTAAATCATCTCTTGGCAAGTGGATTAAGAGTAAATTTCAAATGACCTCTAAGGATGATGAAATAATAACTTACATATAAGCATTTGAAATATTGAGCCACTCTCTTTGGTCTCTATAAATATGCCAATTACAGTCATTAAGTACTTTAGTTCCCCCCCACACACACACACATACTTCATACTAAGGAACTATTATTTTTGTGAAAGTTTACCAATTATTTGTACTTGAATGCTGACAATATTGAAAATAGAATTATCAAGTATTTTAATGTTTAAGACATAGAAGATCATTATTTGATTCATGTTCATGTCTTGTGCTGTATTTCTTACAGACCCTCCCTAGAGCAATACCATCAACAAACATAAGCAGCATTGTTGCATACTTAAAACAATGATTTTTATACTAGCAAAGATATTTTAAAGCTCAAGAACTTTGGCATTGCTCTGATTTCTCAGTATCACAAACAGGTGCTTCACAATGATGTCATGATGAATGAGTGTAAATGTTCTATAACTTTTGATTTTCTTAATCTCTGAACGAATGTGGCATATTTCTAGTTCATCAAATGTTACCTTGAGTTGTCTTCTCATTTTATGTGGGCAGATCCATATGGCCAAAAAAACTCATCATATTATTTTCAACTATCCAATTTGACTTTTAAATCATTAAAGACATAATAGCCACAAAATATGTGGGATAGGTAAATACCACCATTTATTACATGTTAAGTTACTGTTCAAGCATGTCTTGAAAAACCACTATGGCAAATACTGAAAATGTTATGAAGAGCAACCCTTCAGAGATTTTATTTTTTGGTCTCAGGTCATAATTTTATATATATATATATATATATATATATTTAAATTCAAGCTTTATTTCAAGCTCACTGATTTAAAAAAACTTAGAGAAAAAGGTGTTAGTTACATATTCTGAAACTGTATAAATAATACAGTAAATTAAGGTCATTTAAAAATTCTTTTTTTATTGATAAATTTAATTTATAAATGTTCAGTTGCCAAAAGATGCCATTTCATCAGCTAGTTTGAAGACTGCTATAAGCAGGATGATTTATCAAAGCCAGTGCTATCCAGTACCAAACACTGCAATCACTCTCATCCTCACCAACACTTTCCTTCCCAGATGAGAGAGCTCCACTCAATGGAAAGTACAGTGGGGTAAGTGTATCAAGCTTGGATTTGAAATTTTAAAAGTATATATACATTCCTTTCCATGGAGTGTCCTCTCTGGCACCTGTGGCAGGCACTGCCCTTACATCATCATCTTTTTTGTGAGTGTGTGTTTTCTTTTTTGGTGTGTTTTCTTTTTTTATTAAATATTTTATTTACACTTCAGATGCCATCCCCTTTCCCCATTCTCCCCCCTTAGAGAACCCCTATCCCATGCCCCCTTTTTCTTTTTGCACTTATACATTTTTAAAAAAATGTTAACCAAAGGCTATTTAAAACTTCTTTAACTACCTTTTATAAGTCAGAGTTTAAAACAGCATAGAATAGAAGATGAAGAAGAAGAATATGAGGAGGAGTATGGGGAGGAGGGGGAGGAGGAAAGGAAAGAAGAAAGAAAGGAAGGAAGAAAGGAAGAAAGACTTGAAAGTCTCAGAATGAATACACCAAGAACAGTATATAGTTTCTTGTCTCATTATACATTTTGTACCCCCTTAATAGAAAATCTTGACCCATATAGCATCAGCCACTGGATCTCTAAAACTGAACAAATGTAAAAACAAGCCAAATCTAGAGACACAAATTTACAAATAAGCTAATTACTTATGAAAATATATATACATACACGAATGCTTTTAGTATAACAAGTGACTTCCTTGTATCTTAAGGGACACAAAATGGAGGAACAGTAAACTAATGAATATAATCTTAAGATGAAGTGAAAACATTACATATTTCTGTAAGGGGACATGGTGGGGGCATTTAGAAAATTTCAGACTGAGTGATTGTTAGGAGCCGCGTGAGCGTGACAACATTCGCCATTACAAGATGGTGCGGGCATCGTGTGCTCCCACAAGTAAACAACTAACTACGCAGGTGCAAAAGGCAAAAAGCTCGCCAAAGTCACTGCCCATCCCGGGGCGTATTATGGGTAATGAGTGAACAGCCAATCAGAAGTGAACACACCACTCTAGGGTACATATAGCAGTGCCTTTTCCGGGCTTGGGGTCTTTCCGCTTCTGCTGATACAAGAATAAAGCCTCGCTGTGGTAACCACCCGAACACTGCCTCACGTGTCTCTTTCGCGGGCGAAGGGGACACGGAGGGGCTCGGAACAAGTGATAGAGAGAATGTAGTAATAGCTTTTATTGAGAAAATATGAAAGGTTGTAGTATAAAGCAGAGGTCATTGTGTGGCTACGTATTATGGGGTATCATAGAAAAATACAGTTTATTTTATGTTTTCCTACTCGTATTGATAGAAAAGACCCTTATAACTTAGGAATACCCTTGATTTGAATCATAAGGCAACCCTGTGAAGGTGATGAACAAGTAGAAATAAAGTCAGGAAAAAAAGTTTCAATCAAGCAAGACTCTTTTTTTTTTTTAAAGGAATTTTATTGGATATTTTATTTATATTTCAGATGTTATCCCCTTACCCCATTTCCCCCCATCCAGAAACTCCCTATCCCATCCCCCCTTCTCCTGCTTCTATGAGTATGTTCCCCTAACCACCTACCCCCACTGCTACCTCCCCACCCTCGAATTTCCCTACACTCAGCATCCAGCATTCATAGGACCAAAAATCTCCTCTCCCACCTATGCCCAACAAAGCCATCCTCCCCTACATATACAGCTGGAATCATAGGTCCCTCCCTATGTGTTGCCAGGCTGGTGGTTTAGACCCTGGGAGCCCTGGTTGGTGGTATTGTTTGCTCTCCTCATGGGGCCACAAACCCTTTCAGCTCCCTCAGTCTTCTCTCTAACTCCTCCATTGGGAACCCCATGATTAGTTCAATGATTAGCTGTGAGCATTGGCCTCTAAATATGTCAGACTCTTGCAGACCTCTAAGTCTCCTCTATGCCTCCTCTCAGCTTGCACTTCCTGACATCCACATCAGAGTCTACCTTTGGTGACTGAACATGGGATGGATACCCAGGTGGAATGGTCTCCAGATGGCCCCTCCTTCAGTTTCTGTTCCACACTTTGTCTCCATATTTGCTCCCTTGAGTATTTTGTTACTTCTTCTAAGAAGGACTGAAACACTCACACTTGGTCTTCCTTCTTCATGAGCTTCATGTGGTCTGTGAGTTGAATCTTGGGTATTGCTAGCTTCTGGGCTAATATCCAATTATCAGTGATTTAATACCATGTGTGTTCTTTTGTGATTGAGTTACCTCACTCAGGATGATATTTTCTAGTCCCATCCATTTACCTAATAATTCCTTGAATTCATTGTTTTTAATAGCTTAGTAATACTCCATTGTGTAAATGTACCACATTTTCTGTATCCATTCATCTGTTGAAGGACATCTGGGTTTTTTTCCAACTTCTGGCTATTATAAATAAGGCTGCTATGAACATAGTAGAGCAGATGTCCTTGCTATATCTTGGAGCATCTTCTGGGTATATGCCCAGGAGTGGTATAGCTGGGTCTTCAGGTAATGTTATGTCCAATTTTCTGAGGAACCACCAGACTGATTTTCAGAGTGGTTGTACCGTCTTGCAATCCCACCAACAATGGAGGAGTGTTCCTCTTTCTCCACATCCTTGCCAGCATTTACTATCACCTGACAGGCAGGAAGATCAATGGAATAGAATTGAAGACCCAGAAATGAATCCACACACCTATGGTCACTTGATCTTTGACAAATGAGCTAAAACTGTCCAGGGGAAAAAAGCCAATATTTTCAACAAATGGTGCTGATTCAACTGGAGGACAACCTGTAGAAGAATGCAAATCAATCCATTCTTATCTCCTTGAACAAAGCTCAAGTCCAAGTGAATAAAGGACCTTCACATAAAACCAGATACACTGAATCTAATAGAAGCGAAGGTGGGGGAAGAACCTTGAATACTTGGGCACAGGGGAAAAGTTCCTGAACAGAACACCAATGGCTTACGCTCTAAGATCAAGAATTGACAAAGAGAACTTCATTAACTTGCAGTTTCTGTTAAGGCAAAGTACACTGTCAATAGGACAAAATGGCAACCAACAGATTGAGAAAAGATCTTTACCAATCCCATATCCAATAGAGGGCTAATATCCAATATATATATATAAAGAACTCAAGAAATTAGGCTTTGGATAACCAAATAACCCTATTAAAAATGGGGTACAGAGCTTAACAAACAATTCTCAACTAAGGAAACTCAAATGGCCGGGAAGCACCTAAAGACATGTTCAGCATTCTTAGTCATCAGGGAAATGCAAATCAAAACAACCCTGAGATTCTACCTCACACCAGTCAGAATGGTTAAGACCAAAGACTCTTTATATATGCACGAGTCATCAACTTTGTCACATGTGATGCATAGTCTCACATGTATACAGACACATGTATTGGACAAAGAAAGAATTTCCAGAGAAAATTAAAACAGAAGGAATTATATACACAGAACCTATAAAGGTTGACTATGTAATATACAAAAACACTTGAATGAAATACAAATGAAGAAATTGTTAATGTTACAATTAATACATATTAACGTGTGTGTGTGTGTGTGTGTGTGTGTGTGTGTGTGTGTGTGTGTGTTTAAATACTCATCCCTGAGTATTCATTAAGGTGCTGTGAAGTATTCACAAGATGTTCTGGGAAGTCAATTTAATTGTTTTGTGAATGGTTGTCATTAAGAAAGTATAGCCAGAAACCTACATGACAGTTTTGATAAGACTTGATTGTGCATCTCCCACACTGCCAGGTGAACAAATAGAGTGCTGACTTTATTAATAGTTCCAGTTTCTTACTTTATAATGGGCTAATGGAAATTTTGAAATCAGTGATTTCTCACTCCACTTATTCCTGCTTTCAAAATGAAAACATACTTAAAATTAGTCAGCCTAATCTAATAAGCATTAATTAAGTAGAACAATACTAAACATTTCACTACACCACGAAATGCCAAGGCAACTCAACTTCTCATCCACTATCATGTCTCTCTCTCTCTCTCTCTCTCTCTCTCTCTCTCTCTCTCTCTCTCTGCATATGTGTGTATGGGTGTGCATGTGTGTTCACATGTACTTGATCACATTGGTGTGCATGTATGCATATGTCTGTGGAAGTCAGAAGTTGACATCAGGTGTTTTTCTTGATTGGTTGCCACTTCATTGATATAGAATCTCTCAATGTAACTGAAGCTCATCAATTCTTGGTAGTCTAATGCACTCCTGTGTCCTGGTTATTTCCTCTCACTGCCCCCAAAATTATGAGATAGTAGATGGATCATCATGCAGATCTGGCTTTTCTGTGGAAGCAGGAATACTAACTCTGGACATCATGCTTCCTCACAAAGCAATCCTGTCTTTCCAGGATCTACCATGTACTTTCGTTTTCTTACCTTTATACACTTTTTAAGTACTACACTTTCTCCTAATTATGTACTGCTGCAAATTCATTACTTCATAAAAAAGTCAAGCAGTAGTTATTAAGGACAGGGGATGGCAAAGTAGAAGATGTTACATCTTTTACTCTGCTAAGTCTGGTCAATCTATATTTTTAATATGCAATTGAGTAAATCAATTTACTGCCTACTTCACACCAATGATGTGGACAATATATCCTTCTCCCAATGAGCTGTCATCCAACTGAAGTTATTAGGCATAACTAGGTAGTCACATGACACAATAACAAATTTACTCACTGAACTGTGACTTACTGGCTCTGATTTCACATACAAATTTTTCAGTTAGGAGAAGAGACAGAAAAGAAATAGGGATGGGTAGAAAATCAAAATCCTGGCAGGAGTAGATACCTGAAAGAATATCATGTTTTGTTTGGAGACAATTAGCAAGACTCCTTCCCCCTTTTATAGAGCCCTTTGAAAAAATGGTTCTATAACAGTTTTGCCTTTTGAATAAATTCCAGTTCTCGAAGCTCTTCTATTGAAGGAAAAGTCAGTAAAAATCATTAAGAAATATTCTAGGATTTTTGAGATATGAGTGTGTCCTTTTTTACAGCCCTAACAATTAGTATCTGAGGTCTATAAAAGAAATAGCTAGATTTCAAAATCACTCATCCCTAGAGGATCCTGGGAGATTTTACTGCTGAAAGATACTAGGACACATTATTCCCAAAGATGCAGTCTTACTGTTCTGATTATTTTGAATTGAATGCCCTTTTAAGCAGGTGTTATTTTGAATTGAATATACTTTTAAGTAGGTGGTAAGGAATGGCTTTTTCCCTGAAGTTCCGCTATCAACCTAGTGATATATATTTGCCCTCTTCTTGTTTCTTGTTCTTTCATTAGCCGAAGAAGATCAAAACTCAGGTAACACAGTGTCCAATACAACCTGCAGGATACAGAAACCTTGTCTCTTGTTTTTTTTTTTTTTTGGGGGGGGAGGTTGTGCTTGCCTTCCTGTGGTGTCCTGGCATGCAATAAATACATATGCATTTTCTCCTGTTACTGCATTTATTACCAGTTCTCCTTACAGACTTAAATACTAAGCCTTGATAGAGGAGAGACAGTTCTCTTGTAGTTACATGGCTTAGTGAGCTTGTCCCATTACACAGAAGGAGAATTCAGTTTCTGCATTAACCTTTTAATGACTAAACAATAAAGGGATGAGATACACTGAGGAAAACAGTTGAAAAAATACCAGGTTTAAAGTTGTTTGTTTCTATCTAGGAATTTATTTATATTCTTGGAACTTGTCTTATACAGTGTTGTCTGTTTTGTTTTCCACTGGCTTGCCTGCCAGTTTCAGAAAGACCTTATTCTGTGGCTATGTAAAATTGTTCTCTAACCAAGAACTTTATGAAACAAAGCTGGCCTCACCATATTTCATGGTATCTCATAAATGCAATCCTTATGTCTGTATCAATTAAAAATAAATTCAAATAGTAATACAATTTACACCTAAAACCATGGTGGTGGGAAAATAGACAGTGCAGCTTTAAGATTTCAATGATTTTTAATTCAAAATAATACATTCATGTTAAGGATTTTTGTCATTTCTAGACAAGTGCCTTCGCAAACTCCCAATTAGTGGGATTTATTTTGAGAAGAACTTGAATTGTTTTTTTTTTTTTTTTTTTTCTTGTTAGAGTGCCCAACTATAGCAGTAGGGACTTGAGAATAACTAAGAAGCTGGTAAATTAAGATGAATGCTTCCAAGTTTTAAGTGTATGTTTGTATTTTCTTAAGAAGTCCATCAAGGGGCATTTATTAACTTAAAATAATCACACACAGTAATGCTCTTGTACAGGGTGAGGGCTGAAGAAGGGAGGTTGCAGGTAGAAAAGAATTGGTCTGTCACAGGGTTTCTAAACTTGGCACCAACATCTGCCATATCGAAGATGGTGTGCCATCATGACGGATCACAAATAGGGAGTCCAGATGAAGAGAGAGGGTGCTCAAATGCGGAAGAAATACTCATTAGCTACATTAATCTTGACTTAATGGAAGTCTTGGCTTAGGAAGGTGGTACTTATAGGAGTGAGACTGATGAGTGAGGATGCTGGCAGAAACACAAAGTAAGCTGCCATAAGTTCATAGGTCACCTTTGCAATATTTAATTTATGGATCGAAGAGGTGAGTGATGAAAATAACTACTCCTGAAAAATATTTGATCATGAAAATTAATTACATAAAAATCAAATGCAATCATGTATATAGATGTGTGTTTCCACATCTACAAGTACACACACACACACATACACACACACACCTGCTGAGAGCAAATTTACCGTGTCTGTAAAACATAGAAGGCTCAGTTGAATTTTGCCTAAGTGTTGGTCCCTGTCTGAATCTTTTGAAAGTGTTCCTCCACTTAGCCAAATTAATTCTCTTTGTTACCTAAGTATACTATTTTAAAACTTTGAGAGCTTTGGAAAAAAGGCTCAGTTTGCAAGATTAAAAGTAAAATAGTATGTGCTGACAGCGTCTTATCAATTCACTATATTTGGACGTAGAAGCATGTTAAAAATCCCAGTGGCTGCAGATGAAAGTGTCAGGGCCTACTTATCATGGTTTATTTTCTATACTTTTCCCACTCACAAAGTAAATTGTAGCTGTTTTGTAAATTAAAGTAAATTTCCTCTGCTTTTTCTTGGTTTTTCTTTACTTTTTCCATTTGTTTCCAAAGCTGTACTTGAGATGGGTTTGTGGTATTAGTCTCAGACCTTTGTGTCTACTAGCAGGGTCATCCACTAATAAATAGCACTATGCTTTGGCTTCAATGACAACACAGAAGTGGAGCTGTTTGAATAACACATGCCTGGAAATAGGTGAAATTAAACAGATGTGCTGTTCTCCCAGAGGGTCCAACTCTAGGCAGTGCAAGCCATGAGCTACTTTGTTTTCCAGAACCTATTTCCTAAGAATCCATTCTCTTAAATACCTTAAGGTTTATTCCATGTACTAGTTAATAACATGTTCACATGTAGACTAAAGTCTTGGTATAAAGGTCCAGGATGGAGAAAGAGAAAAAGAATAGCAAAGTGAAATGTAGTATTTTAAAGTCAGATAAACCTTGGGGTTTAGAATATGCACATGATCTTACTAGGTTCACTTCTCAGTACTTGAAAGTTTTAGGAGCTGGACAAAATAGATGCTTTTGTTCATGATATTGTTCCTATTTAATATTCAGTAGGATAAGACAAGAGAAAAAATCCAAGCAAAGATAATTCCAGTGACAAGCTTATTAATAGAGGAAATGTACCCTCCTGTTCAGAGTAATGTTTTAAAACCTTTCAGATTTTCTGGTTGTTTGTTTGGCTAGTTAGTTGGTTTTTTTTCCAAGACAGGGTTTCTCTGTGTAACCTTGGCTATCTTAGAACTGGCTGTGTAAACCAGGCTGGCCTTGAACTCAGAGATCCCCCTGCCTCTGCCTCTGTCTCTACTCTTTGCCTCCTATCCCTCACCCTGAGTTCTGAGAATAAAGGCATTGCACCATCACCACCCAGTTCTTTCAAATTTCTTAAATTTCTTAAAATCCTTACAGTTTCTTAGATTGAAAATAAAATAAATTAATTTCAACATATCAATTGCATGGTGGGTGGTAACAGGAATTCCAGTGAAGGAGTTATGCCATAGTCTGTGCCCTAAATATGCTCTATCAATGACTTAAGAAGTCATAACACTGACTAAAATGTTGGCGTGCTTTTTAGAAATGTGCTATGTGACTTTGAATGAAGAAAGATGTCTCCTTCTTGACACTTCTTTTTTGTTCAAGAAAGGTATAAATGAATTCATCTATTAAAAGCAAACTGATGGGTTGGGGAGACAGTTTGCCTTGCAAGTGTTGGGACTGGAATCTGGAACCCATGTAGAAGCTGATTAGGAATGTAGTTGCCTGTAATTCCAGCACTTGAGATGCAAAGACAGGAATCCTCTAGGCAAGCTGGCTATCTAGGAGAGCCAGAATCAGTAGGTCCTGGATTCAATGAGAGATCTGCCTCAATAAATAGGTGAAAAGCAATCCACAATGCACACATATGTTTATGTGTACCAACACATGAATATCCATTCACATACATATTTACACCACATACCATTTATTATTATATTAACCATTTAAATTGATGTATGATGTAGTATATTCCTGGAAGGTAGATTGAGTTCAAGATTTATACTAAATATGTCAAAGCAACCAGTATGAGGTCACTAATACTCTGATAAAAATACTTCACAGAAACTGTGATGGTTTCTATATGCCCTGTTGGGGGGTGTGGCCTTGTTAGAGTAGGTGTGTCACTGTGGGTATGGGCTTTAAGACCCTCATCCTAGCTGCCTGGAAGTCAGTATTCTGCTAGCAGCCTTCAGATAAAGATGTAGAACTCTCAACTCTGCCTGTATCATGCCTGCCTGGATGTTGCCATACTCGCACTTTGATGATTATGGACAGAACCTTTGAACCTGTAAGCCAGCCCCAGTTGAATTCTGTCCTTGCAAGATTTGCCTTGGTCATGGTGACTGTTCACAACAGTAAAACCCTAACTAAGACACTGTTAAAGAAAAGTATCTTCTAGTATCATAAATAAAATATTGTATAAAGGTTTAATGAAGACTGTATAAGAAAACAAAAACTGTAGAATATGTTCAAATTTGATTTACCTTATGAGTACAAGTCTGTTCTTCACCACAAATACTAGTTTCTCATTAACAATTGCCTGCACACATGTAGCAAGTTTAGCATTATTTTTTGGTGTGTCCTCCTTTCTTTTACACTTCCCATGCTCTCCCCTGGGAATGATACTACTTTACAGTTTTACAGTCATTTGGTTATGAACTTCTCAGTGTCTGGAGCTCCTTTTCATTTTTCTCCAAATTCTCAAAACCTGTCACTCACTGACTGCTCAATACTCATTTCTGTGTTGCTAAAACTCTTCCATTAAAACCTCATTCCTTAGAGAAAATGTTCTGTCCTTTATTAATATGTACATATTTTTGACGACTTAACACATTTTAGATTCTGCCAGTCATTTATTAACATCCCAGTGTTAGTTGTTATCAGAGACTTTCTTTGCTCTAATTTACCTAAAACAGTCTTTTATAGGGACAATACATATAGTACAACTGGGAAAGACTAGGAAGAAGAAAGGATAACACAAGAAAAATAGAAGAAAAAACCCACACAAATGTAGTGCTTAGAATGGGAAGGTAATTAATAAACCACTAGAGACATTGACAACAAGTTGACTAAAATGAAACAATTGAAAAATTCAGGCAAATTAATGATTTGACACCTGGCTCAAGTAATAATTAGTAGGCATTAGACAGTATTATTTAAGTATTTGTTTGACATTTGCTTAATTTAAAACCTATTAATTCAAGTTGAAAATATATATTCATTTCTCATTAGTGTCTAGTGGCAGAGGTAGAACTAATATTCGGATGAAAACTTCAACAAAACATTTCTCATATACTTATATTAGATGTCTTGAAAGTTGGTGTTAGGTTCAAGCTTCACTTATGAACTTTGAAAAAGGGTTCTTGCTTGCCAGAAATAGCATATGCTGGTGGCTACACATCAAGGCCCATGCTATCCTCCAGACTCCTCCAGTCCCTATCCATAAGTACTTGCTATGAAGTTCCCTATTCATAAATACTTGTTATGCGTTTTCTGGCCCTTTTCATATCCCCTATCCCTTCATCACAATGCTAGCTCCCAGTCTATTTTAGGTTACAAGTTTTGCTCCTCCCACATTGCCGTGTCCGACTCGTCCAGCAATGAAGACGTGAACAACCGAATCCTTCTCAACAGCCTTTATTGTAGAAGCATTCTTTTAGATTTCAGGGAGAGACCTCGAATGCCCAGGGCAAGCTGCTTATATACTCTCAGCCCTGGGCGGGGGGGGGGGGGGGGGGGGTGGGGGCGGGGGGGAAGGGAAGTGCGTGGAGGTGTGCGATTGGTCAGATTGCAGTGCCTCATAGAATACCATATTTGCATACCCCTCCGGGAGGGGGTGATTGGTCAGGATGTGGTACCCTATTGGTACCTCATTAGCATACCCATTCGGGAGAAGCTGCCTCCAAACTGAGTTGCGCATGTGCAGTGCACTAGTAGTTGATACTTGTGGCATGTATTGCTGTGTGCTTACAAAATTTAGTTGATTTTAATTCTCTATAAGAGTCACAGAAAGCATGTGTCATGGAATCATACTGAGCATGCTATATGGAATCCTGACTAAACAGCTTTGATCTGTGGCTGAAGCGTTGTATTCTAGCTCTGCTTTTATTCTCCTTGGACAATGAACAATTTAGCATTAAAATTCAACAGGCTTCAACACACTACATTAGCAATTCTAGATTAATACAAGTATTTGGAAAATTATACAGAGATGCTCTGATTACCCCTCAAAATATTTTTCTCTATTGATAGTTTTAAAATTAATATGTATGTTCTTTGTCTTGGTGAACAATGAACTGATACATGTTATTTACCAAAATCCATTTGTTTCAATTCTTGGAGTCTTCATCTATATCCTTTGCTCTTTCAGAATCCTGTCCAGGGTTGCATATTGTGTTTACCATTCATGTTTCTCAGTGTTCCTCATGTTGTATTTGATGACCACAGATACTTCACAGTGCTTTTCAATTTTAATTAATAAGCTGTCTTTCTTTTGCCGTTTTGGTTGTGAGCCTAGTTTCAATGGCTGCATCATCTTTCTAGCCCAGTGTCTTTATCATAATCAGAAGAGGAGTATGTGGTTTGGCAAAATATCACAAAATGAAGATGCATTTCTAATGTACTAAAGGGATATTTCCTAGAACACATGGAAAACTCTGTGCTCAGCAAATAAAAACAATAGTGGCAACTAATGGTAAAATTGACTCCTCTAAAAAAACATTTCACCCAAGAAGAGTTAGCCATGGCATATAAACACACAAAAAGATCTTCAACCACATAATATATTAGAGAAATGGAAAAAGAAGACTGTATAATTCATAACTCAATGTTATTTGAATAACAGTTATTTTTAATGACATGAGAGTACTAGCCTGTGGAGAGATACAGAAAAACTGGATCATAGCTTTGACATGAATGTAAAAGGATCCAGTCACTTAAGAAATAGTTACAATGGGATGGGATAGGAGGTTCCCGGGTGGTGGGGGAATGGGGTAAGGGGATAAAATCTGAAATGTAAATATAATATCCAATAAAAAATAAATAAAAAGAAGTCTCTCATAAAAAAAAAGAAATAGTTACAATGAGCTGTAGAGATGTCTCATCAGTTAAGATCACTGGCTTTTCTTCCAGAGGTTCTGAGTTCAATTCCAAGCAACTACATGGTGGCTCTCAATCATCTACAATGTAATCTGATGCCCTCTTCTGCCATGCAGGTGTACATGCAGATTGATCACTCATACACAAAAAATAAATTTTTTTTTAATGAAATAGTTATAATGATAGTAGTAAATTCTCTAAGGCTCATTGCTTATGCTCCTTGGTATTCTCTTCGTAAGGAAGAAATATATCTGTACAAGAATCTATACACAATGATTTGCAACTTATTGTAATAGCTCCAAACAAGAAATAACCAAAATTCAACATCAAGATGACTAGATTTGCTTTAATACTGCAATACTGTGTCATCAATGAAAAGGAACATATTTTTGATGTAGGTAAGAATGTGGATGAACCTCAAAGAACGTTTTGAATGAAAGTTGTGATGATTATGTACAGTTTTATGATGACACAAGAGTTTCTATTCTTGAGCAATAACAGATTGATGGGTACCAGCATTTGGGGAAAAGGGAAGCAAGATGGTAATTGAACAAAGGAGAAATAGGAGGTGGGTTTTGTAGAGAATCACTTTGCATCCCGATAGCTCTAGTGGATTCATGAGCTTGTACATTTGACAAAGTGAACTATAAATTAAAGTCAGCTTTTGGTATTCAAATGCGGCTGTATACTTGGACCCAGTGAGAAAACATGCAGGAAGGGTATAATGTCATTCTCTGCTTTATGATGACTTCTTCCTGTAAATTTTTAGTTATTTTAAAATTAAACTCTCATTGAAGTTAGAAGTCTACCAGTGACTTCTTCTGATGCCAGGCTTCCTTTCTAGTTTCCCTGAATCTGTGTGGCTCATCTCTGTCTTTGGTTCTTGATGCAAATTATGAACTCCTATTTTTATCTTGGTTGAAATTGAAATAGCAACATGAAGAGACTACCTATAGAATGGAAGGGAATTCTTGTGAAACCTTGCAGATGCGTTCACATTCAAAATATATAGGATGCTATTCATCAAAAGCAACAAAGCAGATTAGTTTATAAAATGAGCAATACTGGCCTAGTGAGATGGCTCAGTAGGTAAAAGTGTATTCCATAAGTCTTTACAGCCTGAGTTCCATCCTCTGTATACACCTCGTGAAAGGAGAGGACTAATTCCTGCAAATTGTTCTCTATGTGTTTTAGGGCACACACAACTCTCATCTCTCCCAAAATAAAGGCAGTAGAAAATATGTAAAATGAGCAAAAGACATTAGCAGGTATTTATCAAAAGAAAACATGCAAATGGCAAAGGGTCTTTATGGAAAAGTGGTTTAAAAAAACCTAATTATCAAGCAAAACAAACCTACAGTGCTATACATCTCATACATGTTTTCCTATGGGAAACAGATGCTCAAACATAAATGTAGAATTTTCATAAAACATAGCCATGCAGATCCAAAGGAATTAAAATTAGTATCTGGAAAATGTATCTGAACTTATTATAGCATTATTTACAATGACCAACATATGGAATGAGTCAACAAAGTAAACGTTGATATATTTGCACATTGGCATACTATCATACTAAGAAAATGAAAGGAAAAAAGAAAAGGAAAGGAAAGGAAATAAACCCAGGCATATTTTCATTTGCAACATACAGAGGATGTGAAGGGCATTATACTACATTACCTATGCCAGGTGGAGAAAGACACATTCTGCATGACTTCATAGTGGAATCTAAAAAGGCTTCACTCCAAAGCACAGAGCAGAGCTAGAATTGTGGGCTAAGAAATATTGGTCTAAGTTTTTGAAATTTCCTTCAGTTATATGAATATAATATATTCAGGAAAACCATTGTATAATACAGTAGCTGTAGTAATGACATTGTACCACACATAAGTAATAGGAAAGTAGATCATCAGTGTACTCACCATAAATGAGAAGCAAATGAGGTCAGGAACATGGGCAATATCATTGAAATAATAATTTTAAAGTGTACACATGTGTCAAGCAAGAATTGTGTATGTTACAAATATATGCTTAATTTGTTTGTTATGTTTTAATTAATAAAGCTTTAAATATATCTAAGTAATAATCTCATAATTTTAATCATTTTTGTTGCTAAACCATGAAAGATTCTATGCATTTCAATATGTAAATAAAACATGTCTAAATTTTAATTTCTAATATACGTATGTTTAATCATACAAATATCATTGGTGCATAACTTTGTGGTGGCTTTTGGCAAATTAAAATGTTATTTAGCCTATGAACTGCAAAGAAACTAAGAGTTGTCTCCAAGTATTAACAGTAACATCTTCAGGACACATACCAGAGCTCACAAAGACTTACTATAAATAATATTTAATGCAATTTAGGTTTAAAATAAGTTAACTTAAGGGAATTGCTAAAGATCGTCTCTCAACACACACAGCTTGAAGATATCCTGCTTCTCTCTGCAGTGAGAACTGTTGTAATACACATAGTAGGGTGTTAAAATGAAACTGTGTCCATGTCAGCTTCAGCTATGGCACTGAAAAACCAACAATCACAACAAAGATTCTGCAGTTAATGATCATACATTGAACATTACTTATATATTTTTAATATGAACTTTTAATTAATCTTCCCCAAATGACTAAAATAATGTCATCTAAAAGTTTAGTTTCTCCCATTAATTAATGAGCTAAATGATGTGATCACTATTGCTAGACTAAAAACACATCCTCGCTCTCAGTACAGTGTTGTTTTGATGAGAACATTGTAGAGAGTAGTGGCATCATAAAGAAAGAGTGAACAAAGCCTTCACTCTGTTTTTCTCTTAGGTTTATCAGTCTGAGTGTAAAGTATATGAAGCAGCATAATCTATAGCACATACTCTGTTCAATGACAAGTATTGGTTCAAATAAGTAAAAAGTCCCAAGTTTCCATCTGAGGGAAAATCCATATTCAACAGACTGGCATTCTTCCTCCTTCACCTTGAGTGGCCTCAGTTGTTTTTTGAGAAAACATTGGCAGGAAGATTTTAGTTAGAATCTGCAATTCACAGTGTTCTTGCCTATTTTCCACTATGAGAGTAAATCACAAATTCTGCACTTCCAGCCAGTAGTGCTGCAGCATTGATTATACCTCACATTGGATCAAGAGAAATGAAAAGGTTATGCCACATACATGTTATGTTAAATATTGGAAATAATCTAATACTTGAAATGAATTTAGACCCATTTTAACTTTAGAGTGCAGTTCAGTAGGATAACTTGATGTAACAAAATCTCCCAATGATATAGGACCTGTGATCCTCACTTCAGGTGCCCACTATGGGTACTGGTAAGAAGATGCAGATAGGGTGCTGAGCTGATGAAGCTTCTTAAGTGAATTCTGCATTTCCTTAATTCCTTAATTCCTTAAATGTTCTTCTTTCCTTACCCTCAGATGTTCAGTCTTGTAGAACTTCCAATTTCATTCTCTGATCCAAAAATTTAAAACACTTCTCTACTCATATACTTCACTAATATTCACAATAGAAAAAAAACGACAGAAGAAAACAAGTCCAAACATGTTCCACCTGCTTCTCTCTTATTTCCAAAATTCTAAGGAATCTTGTTGCAAGATAACATGTGGCAAAACAAAACTTTCTAAGTTATTAAATATATTTGTTGGAACCAAAGAATGTAGCTACTTTGCATTATGACAACAAAGTATAATTGACATCATTGACTTGAAAATAGCCTTCTCTGTTTTCTTACCTATGACTCGTTAGTTTCACAGTCTCTGTTTCCTGTCTAGGACATGTTCTTTGATATTGGAGGTGGTGAATTGTAAAAATGAAAATATTTAATCTGACACTTTTTAGTTTTACCATTTTTCCCTCTAAATGTATGCCTTTGCATCTTTAGAAAAAAAACCAGAAGAGCTAAGAGAATTGCAAAATGTAATGCATACCTTTTAGGAAAAAAGAAAGGCAATAGACAATCACATCATGGTAGTTTCATAAAACTTAAGTTATTTTTAAGTTTTAATGAGAATCATTAATCAAAGAAGAATCAAAGAAAATCAACTTCATGAAGAGAAAGCTACACTTTTTTACCATACAAATTAATGTGTACAAAATACAAACATAAATAAATAATCATGGTCCATGTATTTTCTTTCCATTCTTTGAATTAATATCTCTAAGGAAGAGACAATCAAGCCAAATTAGAATTAAGAACATCTTTCATGAATTGCAAAGTTTCAAATTAGCATCAACTGTATGCTACAAAGAATACAAAATTATCTTAATGAAGTCATCTTGTTATTGGATTATATTACTTACTGTTTGCCTGTTATTCTGAATATATGAAAGGCTTCCCAAAGAGATGATGTACTTGATGATCAAATAATAAATGAAAAATAGAGATAATGTATTTCTAAGTTACAGACTATAGTATCCACGGAGCTCAATTCATTACAGCATGATAGAATTTAGAATATAAATAACTTCACTTACTATGTGGATATGGGAAAATATATAATAAACAAGGTTAATGATACCAAAGAGGGTAAAAATAGTGTGACATTCACCAAAATTATGAGGAAGATAGAGCTTCTGGAGTCAGGTAAAAATTAGATATGTTCTTTATTTATATTTCAAATGTTATCCCCTTTTCCAGTTTCCCCTACCTCAAAACCCCAATCTCATTTCCCCTCCTCTGCTTCTATGAGGGTGTTCCCCCACCCAGTCCCACATCCCTGCCCTCGAATTCCCCTACACTGGGACATAGAGCCTTTACAGGACCAAGGCCTCTCCTCCCGTTGATGTCCAATCACCCACTGCTACAGGTCCCCAATGGGATCCCCAATGGAGGAGTTAGAGAAAGGACTAAAGGAGCTGAAGGGATTTGCAACCCCATAGGAAGAACAATAATATTAATGAACCTGACTGCCCCCCCTAGAGCTCTCAGGGACTAAACCACCAACCAAGGGACCCATGGCTCCAGCCACATATGTAGCAGAGGATCACATGGTTTTCTAAGCACTTTTACATGTGTATTGTGGGTAGTAACTTTTTTTTTCAGTACATCATTTCCAGATATTTTTCCCACTGTACAGAAAAGCTCATTCTGTTTCATATCTTCTTAGTGATGATGACATCTGCTTCTCTACTTATGTGCTTACACTTTCGGTCGCAAGAAAAAAAAAGTAGTCCTTGGATCTGGAGAGATAATTCAACAGTTTAGTGCCCTTGGTATTCTCCCAAGCACAATATATGGTAGCCCCAAAAGCAATAACTCCTGTTCCAGAAAATATGACACCATCTTCTGGCCTGTGCACTCATCAGACACATATGTGGTGCACAGGCATAAATGTAGGTGAAACAGACACACACAAATAACAATGAAAGAACATATCCAAATTGGCTTAATGTTTACTAAATAAGTGCAGACTTTTTCTTTCTCAATTATACATCAATAAACCTTTTGAAATTTGTTGGGGTCCTTGAGTGTATCATGGACAGCAAAGAAACAGTCGAGGTGAGGTAAGAATCAAACTGGGGTTCATCTCGACTTTAATTGCCACTACTGGGACAAAGTTTGATACCAGGCAGACTTTTAAACACAGTAAAATTTGGGGGAAAAGTTTTTAATGACAATTATTATAACAAATCCTAAGGCATGACTACATCAAAACTCCTTTACAAAGTATATCTCTTTAGCAAAGTACCTGTGCCCTTTTCTGGAAGAATGGATTCTCTTGACTGAGAAGCAGAGCTCAGAAGTCTGAGCTTAGGATCTCTCTTGGACTCATAGTTTCCTATAATATAATTTCTACTTCCTTTACTAACATATAGTTATTCATTCATTTTTTTAGACAAAGACACATTGTGTAGCTCTGGCTCTCCTAGAATGCATTATGTAGAATACACTGGACTTGAATCTCACAAAGCTCTATTTGCATCTGCCTCTTCAGCACTGGAATAAAAGATGAACACCACAACACTCAGTTACTCATCCTTTTTGAGAAGCAACCCTGAAGGCATTTTTACTCTTTGTTTTGTCAATATTAAGAACTGACAACAATAATTTGCTTCATTTTGAATTGCAAAATGAATTAGATTTCTGAGGCTCTGAACCTCCCTTACAGTCCAGGGCTGAAATACGTGCAAACGCACTCATACATGTATGTTCATATACCGCATACACACATGCAGCATACACATACACAGGAGAAAAAGGAGAAGAAATAATTTTGATGTCAACTTAAATAGGAAAACATTAAAAATTTGATCTCAAAAATATACAGTACTATTATCTCCCCAATTTTGTATGTATGTGTGTGTATGTGTGTGCACGCAAAGTGCATGTGTGTGTGAAGGTGTTGAGTGTATGCTTATGGTGTATGAGTACACCAATATACCCATAGGGAAAGAAGATGTCACAGAGACCAAGCTGATTAGGTTGTAGTGCTCCAGTAAAGTAACTTCTTATAATTTCCTGGTCTTATTCATACACTGCTATGATATGCTTTACTGTGTATAGAGATAGTAGAGTGTATTTAGAGCATTTGTATAAACAGGGATTGAACTGAAAGTTAGATGACTAATTATAGATGTATGATTTGAGAGGAAAGATTTTAATATTTAAATGTAGTTAACAAGAAAGAGCAGAGCACTTGAAGGCATTAGTTACCTGTCTACAACAAGTTACTGCTTCACCCTCAGCTATACTACACTGGATTTTCCTGGGATGTTGCAACTGTCTGTTGTCTGAAAACTACATATTCCTTCAATCTGTAGCTACTTCATTATGATCCTATGTGGTAAGTTTACAGTCAATACTAACACTAAACCTTCCCCTAGTGCCTTTGATTTTTTTTATGACTAAGTTATTTATTCACTTTACATTCCAATCCCTCCTTTCCTATCAGTTCCTCCCTCTCATGCCCCCTCTCACCCCTTCATCCACTATTCCTGCACTTTAAAGGAGGTCTCTGATGGACATCAACTAGCTCCTGCATACTAAGCCTCAGTAAGACTAGGAGCATCCCCTCTACTGAGGCAACACAGTTAGAGTGAAAGGATTCAAAGGAAGGCAATGTAGTCAGATACAGCCCCTGATCCTACTTTAGGAGTCCCACATGAAGACCCACATGCACAACTGCTATGTATGTATAGAGAGCTTAGTGTGTCCACTTCAAGCTTTCTGGTTGGCAGTTCAGTCTCAGTGAGTTAGTTGACCCTGTAGGTTTTCTTGTGGTGTCTTTAGCTCTCTCAATCCTTTCACCCAGTCTTACACAGATTACCCAAACTCCTCTCAATGTTTAGCTGTGGGTTTCTACATCAGTTTCCAACAATTGCCAGGTGAAGCCCTCTGATGACATTTGTGGAAGGCTCCCGTCTACAAGTATAGCAAACTATCATCAATAGTGTCAGGGGAGGGCTTCCTCGCATTGAATGCCTCAAACTTTGCTTCATTCCCTCTCCTGCATATTTTGTAGGCAGGACAAATTCTAGGTCTAAGGTTTTATGGCTGTGATGGTGTTCCAGTCTCTCCATTGGAAGTCTTGTCTGGTTACAGGATATGGTCCATTCAGTGTCTCTGGTTATTTAGTATGAATATTCTAACAACAACAACAACAACAAAAAAAATAGACTGATCCAGGCTAAGTGTAATGGGTTCATTGTCCCATTTAAATGTGTTTAGCTAGTAAAATGAATGTGTGTGTGTGTGTGTGTGTGTGTGTGTGTGTGTGTGTGTGTACACATGTATATATCATTGTTTTAATGGACAACTTGACACCCTTGGATTTTTATAGAATAGCCAGGAGCAGTGGATGGAAATTTAAAAATTTAAGAGCACAAGGAAGAAGGTAAATTACATAAGCTAAGTTAAAAGAAAAGGCTTTTGGCAGTGGTTGGCTCATCTTAGCAGGAGGAGGGGAGATAAACACAGGACAGACATTTCAAGCTTATGGAATACTGAGGTTAAGAACCCCTTTTCTGCTGGTGGTGGGCTCTAAAAATTTCCTCTCCCTATTGTTCAGAATTTCATCTAAGGTTCCCCCCTTTGAGTCCTGAGAGACTCTCACCTCCCAGGTCTCTGGTGCATTCTAAAGTGTCTTCCCCCCCCCAACCTCCTACCTCCCTAGGTTGCCTGTTTCCATTCTTTCTGCTGGCCCCCAGGACTTCAGTACTTTTCCCTTCAGCTTGTTGACTTTTTTTGAGTTCTGTGGACTGTATCTTGGGTACAGGGCATCAAATGAGGGAAGGGGTTGCCATCTCACAGTCAAAAATCTGATTCATAATTGTTCCTGTCTGAGAGAACTACAGGGATAAAAATGGAGAGGAGCCTGAGAAAAAGGTCTAGCAACAGGCCAAAATTAGGAGCCAGCACAAGGGGAGGTCCCAAAACCTGACACTATTACTGAGGCTATGGAGTGCTCACAAAATGGGACTTATCATGACTGCCCTCTGAAAGACCCAACAAGCAGCTGAAAGAGTCAGACGCAGATATTTGCACCCAAACAATGGACAGAAGCTGATGACACCTGTAATTGAATTAGGGAAAGGCTGAAAGAAGCTGAGGAGGAGGGTGACCCTGTAGGAAGACCAGCAATCTCAATTAATCTGGATCCTGAGATCTCTCAAACACTAGACCACAAAAAAATCCAGCTGATATGAGGCCTCCAACACATATACAGCAGAGGACTGCCAGGTCTGTGTTCAATCAGAGATGATACACCTAACCCCCTAGAGACTGGAGGCCCAGGGAGTTTAGAAGTCAGGTGTGGTGGGGAGTGGGGACATCCTCATTGAGACAGGGGTTTGGGGATGCGGAACACTTGTATAAATAAATAAATAAATAAATAAATAAATAAATAAATAAATGTCTATTAGAAGAAGAAGGAGAAGGAGAAGGAGAAGGAGAAGGAGGAGGAGGAGGAGGAGGAGGAGGAGGAGGAGGAGGAGGAGGAGGAGGAGGAGGAGCAGGAGAAGAAGAAGAAGAAGAAGAAGAAGAAGAAGAAGAAGAAGAAGAAGAAGAAGAAGAAGAAGAAGAAGAAGAAGAAGAAGAAGAAGAGAAAAAGGAAGAGGAAGAGGGAGAAGGAGGAGGAGAACGAGGAGGAGAAGAAGGAGGAGAAGGAGGAGGAGGAGGAAGGAGAAGGAGAAGGAGAAGAGGAGGAGGAGGAGGAGGAGAAGGAGAGGAGGAGGAGGAGGGAGAAGAAGAAGAAGAAGAAGAAGAAGAAGAAGAAGAAGAAGAAGAAGAGGAAGAGGAAGAGGAAGAGGAAGAGGAAGAGGAAGAGGAAGAGGAAGAGGAAGAGGAAGAAGAAGAAGAACTCAGTTTCTCATACCAAGGATTCCCTTCTTAGTGCTTGATTCTTTTATAAGAAATAAGGTCAGTATCCTTCACTCCACGTTTTTGACATTTATATGATACACAAAAGAGCAATGATTAATAACTTATTTTCTTACAGAAAATATTTTATTGTTTAAACTTTCATCTTTCTGTTATAAATTTTCTGAAAAACTTCCACATGAACTTTTTAAACATTAATCCATTTAACATTTTCATCAGTTAATTTTATAATTTTACTGAACATATATGTGAATCTTTGTCTATGGTTAAGACAGAAACTGCTACGTGAAAGAATTAGCAGTTGCAGCTTCTGATAGTATTTGCATCAGCTGATATAGTTGACCTGTCTGCAAGCTAATCATCAAAAAATGATGGGGCTGGAGCTGAGAAGGTAGCTCTCTGGGCAAAACAGCTTATTCTACAAGCATGGGAGTCCAAGTTCAGATGCTTAGCACCCAAGTAAAAACTCACGTAGCCACCTGTAATTGTAAATCCAGCACAGCACAGGGGTGGGAGGAAGCTTGGGCTTGATAGACATTACCTCATCACGGGAGGAAAGATGGAGTGAAGGGAGCTCTGGATTCCATGAAAGACTGTGTTTAAAAATAACATTGACAGCAGTTAAGGAGGCACTTGTCCTCTGGCCTCCAAATATGTGCAAAGGTGTGCACACCAGCACATACAAGTGTAGGATATACATAGAGCACACATATAAAATTGTAAAATAATAAGTCTTTGTTATTAAAAATATCAATTACTTATACCCAGCCCTGAGCAGGAAAGGAAAGAATATTGCTAGTTTCTTAGGAGTAAGTAAATGTCCAAGTTAATTGCAACCATATATAAAATAATGAATATGTTGACTCTTGAAAAATTCCTAGATTGTTTTAAACTGCACGAGTAAGTTGTTTATTTTTAAGCACACTACAATTTGTTGTTTGAAATTTCATAATTTACAATTCATTTTATTTAAAAAACGTTTCTCAGCTCCCAAAAGAATGAACAAAATAAGGAAGGAAGAAATATGGCAGCAGAAGTTGAAATTGAAATTCTAAATCTTGAAAAGGGATCTTGACAATAACAAAAGACCTTCCTGTTAATTTAAATGACCCAGTAGCAAATAATAAACAAATTAATTATAGGCATTTGTGCAGTTTGCATCTTAACCAATGGATATAAATTAATTAGAAATTGATCTGTAGCATTATATGGAAATTTACTCATTAAAAATACACTTATGTATTCATGTTCTGAAGGGCATGTGAACATGTTATGACACATATGTAAGGATCAAAAGAAAATGTGGAGGAAGAATTCTCTCCATCCACCACATAGGTTTGGGAGATAAGACTCAGAATCACAGTCTTGAATAGCAATTGTTACTGCACAACAAGCCATTTTATTCACCCAGGTTTATTGTTTTAAATGTAAAAGATATTTTAAAAATCAATGTTTAGAATGTCAACTCAAACCAATTTAAGAAAATGATGGCAAAATTTTCATATTCCAAAAATATAAAAATCTATCCCTGGAATTTGTCAATAAAAGAGACCACATAAATTGCTGAATAAACATGAATATTATACCAATGTCTCTTCTCACAGCTAGAGACCTTTGAAATTTTTCCTGACAGTCACTTTTCTCATTTAACTTGATAACAAATGAAATATATTAAACTAATCATAAAATTAATACAAATAGATACAGGACTTTTTTCAATGATCATAGTAAGTGTAACCACCCTTATCAGCCTGTCTTTTATAATGGAGCCTGCTTTGTTGGGTTAAAAAAGTGATATATTAATTTTTAATCATGAAATAATATAATCTCAGTCTTACCACAGTTAAAATTATAATTTTGTTCTGTCTAAAGAGGAGTCAAGAATACTGTGAAATATATCTTCTGGAAAATACTTTATGATTTGGAGTAGACTTTAACATTGGTTTTTTTTAGTTACAAACAATTATAATTACATTAATGGAAGACTATCCAAGCTAATCATCAACCACAACCTTGTACAGGGAGCATACAGGGAACATTACTGTTTCATATCATTGTCTCCACTCATCAACCCCACTATATTTACTTGGTGTGTTTTTTTTCCAGTCACTTGCTGCAATCACTTTTTACACAAACGAAGTATTCCACAGATGTTGACATCTTTAGCTGTCTTGCTCATGCTTAACTGGGTCGTCCTCAGAATCTTTCAGGGAAAGGTTTCCTGTTTTCTGTCATTTTGCACGCATTATCTTGTTCCAATGCTATCTTGACATGTTCCCTTCTCACAGCTTTGATTCAGGACGCTGAGATAATAGAGTTGAGGCTCTGGTTAGGAGAGAAAAAAATTTCCAAGAATGTCTTCTGTAAAGATTTCACAGCATCACCCTGCCCCCATTTGGTTTGGCAGGCTGGTGGTATCTTTGGAGTATTATTAAATATTATTCTTACAATGTTAAACAATCATCTTTTCAATGCAAGGACTGGCCTCTCAGCAGAATGTCACTGTGCTGAACTTGAATCATTCATTCAAATGTATTCCTTTAAAAAAATAAATAAAACAAGCAAACAAACAAGTAATGAGCACAACCAAGAATGACCTTGCTAACTTGCTTTTCTTCATCTCTTTTCTGCTCTAATAAAATACTAGCAACTGAGTAACTTCCAAAGAAAGAAATTTATTTCTCACAGATCCAGAGGATACAAAAATCAGTAGGAAGGCATAGATATATGGTCTTGATATATCAATGATTGTGGGGAGCATTCCATGTCAAGGGAGAAATTTCATGAGAGAACTGGTGTAATCCTGCTTTCAAAGCTAAACTTCTGAGACAACCGCCATGACACAGGCATTAATTTCATCAGGGGAACAGAGACCTCATGAGTTAATCACTTCACAAGTTCAGCTTCCCACTTTACTCACCGTCATAACCAAATCTCACTGTGAGTTTAGGAGTGGACACTTGAGCCATAGCAAAGATCTTCCGAATAATATCCTGCAGCCAGACAAATGGTTCCTATTCAAGGGTCCACCATAAGTCAGTTCTCCAGCAAGTCTTTCCAAACACTAAACAAATGTATTATGTTGTGCATGAGTGGGACAGCCAGTCAGATACTTTCCTATGCAGAGCAGCAAAAATCATAGGGAGAAAGAAGATAGCCAATTGGACAATTATATTGCATGTTCATGAATAAATATACAGGAATTACAAAGGATTGAGTGTCCCAAACACTTTATATACTTACTTGTTTAATTTTTCTTCCATTTCTAAAATAGGGTCTTGTTTTGTAAAGATGATGTCCTGGAACAGATGACTCTCATGATTCAAAGTCCCGATGGCCAGAATTACAAGATGCACTGTACCACTATGCCCAGTCCTTTCTCCAGATGACTAAAGATCATGTTATGAGGGGGAGAAAAGATGGAAAAAATAAACTACAAATACAAAATGGTTCACTGGATTATAGTAGTTGAATTTTAATCTAAGAGAAAGAAAGAGATTCTAGTTTGTCTCTTAGTTTACTGAAACCACAATTTTTTGGCTAAAGGTGATGGCAATTTTTTTTCCACCAAAAGATTGCATGTTAAGTGACTAATGAGGCTTGCCAGGCTGCCTTCTCTGCCAAGGTCCAATTTAATATTAATTTTCTGTCTTCTCTGAAGATACTGAAACAGTGACAGAAGAGCTTTGAGCAGACACCAGTATTTACACAACTTTTTATTTTTTTGAATAGCCTTGAAAGATGCAATGGGTTCATTCCTCACCAGGATAACTGGATATAACTGGGAATAATCTAAACCATGGTGAGGTTCTCTTAGAGAGAATCAACTTTAAGGACCCCAAGGACCTGGTAGCATCTCATTACTTCTTAGCCTCAGGGAGCACCTTCTTGATTTATGTCCAGATAGAAATGTACTAGTTGCTGCCTGGCAGGAAGCCCAGTGCAAGAAAAAGCATTATACTTCATTTTGCAAAGTGCCATTAAAAGCCCCAGACCATGTCCAGACTGAGTTATGAGATGCTCCTTAGTTTTGGGATCATTTAGAATGTCTATAGTGTCAATACAAAGTTTTTCTATAGCTATTTCTTAGATCATTCATCCAGTATCATTTGAACAAATATATTTTCTCCATACAGGATAACTAGTAAAATGTAAAAAAAAAAAAAAAATTAAATTGCAAAATGCTGTTTTCAAAAACCAGTTTTGAAACTACTATCTTTTCATATCGGTGCTCGTATCTAGGGCCCATCATCATCATCATCATCATCATCATCATCATCATCATCATCATCACTATTTAGCTCAAACTTGCATCAAATTTGTAATTGTCCTACTGCTGCCTTCCTAGTGCTGGGATTGTACATGAGTATCACCAAGTCCAGCCAGAGTGAGCCTTTAAATGAGGTATCCCAATTTCTAACACTTTCCTCAGGATAGTCCTTAAAATACATTTCCCTTCCGAATGCCACCCAGTAATGGTTATTTTTATTTCTCAAAGTTATTTTCACTCTTTCTCTTTCATTTGCTCTTTGTCCCCTGAGTGTAGGGAATATTGTCACCTGAACCTTGTTTTGCTTTCTTACTAAGCCTTCTGATATAAGAAAAACCACCAAGTAATGTCCTCATCTGCAGCTGTCAAAGCATGGACACAGCACTCTACTCATCAACTCGATGGGCTTGTCATTAGTCTTCTTGGAGTACAAGTCCCCAACTAGTATGGACTGAATCTTTTTCAGAGTTTAGAGTCATGGAATGATAAAGATATTAATTATTGCACCAATTTAACGTTTATCATGTGTCTGGCCCTGTTGCAGACACTTTGCTTTCATTAGGACATTTATTCTTCACAAGAATTCCAGGAGGAATAATTTCTTTTTCATAAAGCAAGGAGCAAATTACAGAACAGATCAGTCATAATCTGATGAGTCAAATATCGAAAACTACACAGATAGCATCAGAAAAGAAATAAAATTCTCTGAGCTTAATCTGACTCTTGAATACAAATTCATCATTGGTATTTAGTAGAGAGCACAGAACCACTGGCACTCAAAGCAGTTCTGGAAATACCCTCATTTTTTTCTAAACATTTCATTATGAGCCATCCTAAGAGTTTCCAAGAAACATCATTATCCTTTTCCATCCTTTTGTCTTAAAACTGCCCATCACTCTGATATGACTGCTGCAGTTATATCAGCAAGAAAAGGTCATATTTGGAGTGGCCTTGCACGTGCTTTGCAGCATCTTTTTGAGTTTTTTCATGTCTGTGTCCCTTGCAACTCAATTCTTGATATGTAATTAAATTCTATTTATACCCATGTCTCTTTTTTGTTGTGAAGAAGCACATATTCACCCATCACATTTTATCTACTTGTACTGTGTTATTTTTCACATAATCAGTACCTTTGACCCCTACAGGGGTGCCTTGTCTAAATTCTTAATCTAATCTTCAAAGATGCTTCAATCAGAAGGGCTTGTTGAATAAGAACAGACAGATCTTCATGAACTAAGAACTGCAGTTTACAGATTGCAGCCTGGAAGCCAAGTGAACTCCTAACACATGAGAAAGCTGACAGAAGCTTCTGAAATGAAGCCTATTCTGCCTTAATAAAAGATGGACACAACTGTAAACTAGGGGTCACTGGAAAGGTGCCACCCTGTAATGTTGTGCAGTGTTATTATGAGTTACAAATATCAGCTTTTATCATTTAAAAGCAATCATCACAGAGTCTAGTTCATGAGTGAAGCTGGTAGTGAAGAATCTGTTTTGCATTTCAGATAAGCACTTGTATGATCTGGGGACACTTCAGGTCAGAGTACAATTAAGGTAACTTCAAATGAGCAGATGACTGAACTATCCTTTACATAAGAGCAATAAGCCTGCTAGTACCCTCTGAATGTACTGTGTACTGGCAGAATGTATGCATGCCTTTTTCGTTTTATTACAAAATATTCTCATTTTTAATGCCTGAGATGGGTACCAATATTATCATATCCACTTTGCTTATGAAGAAACTGAAGTGTCAGCACATTAAGTAACATATTCAAGGTTCTAACTGGTAAATGGTACTAAATGAAATCCTGATTTGAGTTTTCATGATGAGTGTTCTTTTGCTAGTAAAATCTAAGAGAAAACACGTGAGTAAATATCTGAAAGATGCTTGATTTGAAAGACTAAAGTGTCATGTGTGATAATCAGGAATCTATTGCCTTAAAGGTATCTTCTTGCGACAAGTATTTAAAATTTCAAGCAAAAATGGCAGTTAACATGGAAAAAGCTCTTGTGACTCAGTTGGCCTTTAGATTCCTGGGAATGATAGGCAGTGTAGAAATATTCTTTCAAGTTACCCTTGCAGATGGCTTGGGTCGTTCTGCTAGATAATGAAGGAAGGAAGAGACTGAGGCAAGTTGGCATACATACGTGAATGCAAATGACATTTAAATGTAGTTCAGAAAATTTCACAGAGGACTGTGTTTCATGAAGGATTAGAAGAACATAGCCTTCAATAAATTTGGCAACAGTAATCTGTTGAGTCACCAGCAGTTCAGTGAAGTTCTAATCTGAAGGCTGGAAACTGAGGGTAGAAATATGTATATATTGGCACTGTCACTTCTTCAGAAATGAGCCCCATAAATAACAGAGGCCAGGAAGTGAGACTTAATTACTAGACAGTTAAGCTCAATCCTTACAAATCTGAAGAGTATCTGTATGCCCTACATTGTGGTGTATATGGTAAATGAAACATGTCCCTAGATAAATATAGAAAGGTGGTCATTTTTTTAGAGCTATATAACAACATAATCAAAAAGATTTGGGAAATGAGAAAGACTGTTGATGCCAGAGGCTCTAAGAAAAAGTTGCTCCAAGAAAAAGTTACAAGTTCCTGCCTATAACCTAAACCTATGCCCCCTTTACATGAGAATCCACTAACAGAATAGGTTATTGATTCCCTTCAAGGAATCACAATGATAAATGAATTCTCCAAAAAAAATAAATAAATAAAACCCATAGCTATTTATTTCAGCGCATCTGCTCAGGGAACAAAAGACAACTAAGATATCCCAAGGCATGTTGGTCACAGTGTCTGATGGTGATGAGAGAAGCTTCGGTTAAATAGAGTCAGTCTCATGGGATTGTTTCTGGGTCCCAGACCCACACAGTGATCATTTTTCTGATCACATTTTTCTGATTATCAAGTGTATAATAGAAACTAATGCATTTGGTAGTTATAGTTACTCAGATAAGGGTAAATATCATGTTTGGGAAATGGACAACTCTGAGATTGCTCTGAAGCCAAGATAATAGTGTGAAAAAGGATTACCTTCAATGAGCATAATAGAAATGAGGGTGCCCAGCAAAGATATAAAAAATACAGCAGTACTTATTATCAATACCAGTTTTACTTGCCAACCTGTCCCTGTACAATACAGAAGAGCTGAGGAGAAAGACTGAAGGATAGCATAGGAACAATTTAATACAGGTTCTAGAATCATAGCTGTTGTGTGAAAAATGGCAATAGTGATTAAGTGTACAGATTCTGAGAAATAATTGTGTATCATCAGGCTTTGAAATCAGTGAGTCAGGACAGAATACCCGATGGGGCATTACCTAACTGTGTTTGGAGAATTATTCACTAAACTTTGTTATTTAATGGACCTGTACAAGTCTACAGCTTTTTGACATCAAAATCACCTAAATTAACACAATTAGCCAGCATAAATAGGTAAAAACCAAGGGGACACATATGCTACATATACAATCATGTCAGATTTCTGAGATATAATAGGTTGAATTGTATCCCCTTAAGTTTCTGATGTTGTGGTCAGAACCTCCAGTACTTCAGAATGTAACCTTCCTTGTAAATAAATCCTAGTAGACATTTTAAATTAAGAAGACCCTGTTAGAGAAAGCCATGATCCAAATAAAATTATATCTTTTAACAAAAAGGGTAAATTTGGACACATAGTCAGCCAAATATAGAGGAAAAACAATACGAAAACACAGGAGAGTACTCCCTAAATATCAAAGAGTGCCCAGGGCTGCCAACATATGAAAGAGGTTTAGCAAAGAAACTTTTCTACAGCCCTCACAAGAAATCATCCTGGACTATGAGGCAATGCATTGCTACTGTGTAAGCCACTGGATTTGCACCACTTTGTTGTGGCATCTCCATGAAAATATTAAAAACAAACAAGCATCCCACTCTGCGTCCTTTCTAGGTCTGACACAAAAGAAACACACACATTCTGACAGGTGGTAGGGATGCCTCCAAGGGCCCAGTCTTCCCAAATAGTGATAGTGCTGTTCTTTAGCTGGTAGCTTTTCTGGTAGATTGCAGTGGAATACTTGATAGCAATTTACATAATTTTATCCCATTTATGTTTGAATTTTAGGTAGTCTATCTTCACAAGAATGTCTACCTATTCTGGTATGGGCTTATGATCCTAGAACCTCTATTAAATTGTTCCTATGGTATCCTTTAGGCTTTCTCCTCAACTCTTCTGAATTGTACAGGGACAGGTTGGCAAGTAAAACTGGTATCCCAGTTATCCCAGCTAGTACCCCAATTGTAAGCTCATATTTTCTTGTTTATAGGAATGGAGGGCATAGGGTCTAGATCCTAGGCAACAAAGGAGAATACACATGAGGAATGAATACAAATGAGAATACACACTACTTTACAAGAATGGAGATATAGAAATAGGCCTGTTAGCATAAGTCCATTGAATGTTTTAGCTAGTCATCATTCAGAGGCCATTATCTTCCTAGCATGTTGGGAAAGCTCTGAAAGGTGCTGCTGAGGCACTCCGTTATTGGCAAAAGGACATAATGCAATCTGTCTTTTGAGAAGGGGTACCACAAACTCTAGGTGATGCAATGTCCAAAACAGAAATAAATCTTGAATCTGATAGTCGAGAATACAAATAAATATAGCCCTGTTTTCTGATTGCCAGTAACCAGATGGGAGGTTTTTTTTTCTTTTTGTCCTCAGAACTACAAGTTGGAGGTCTTGGTTCACAAAGAGTCAAACTCATAGTAGGAGAGTATTTAACAACCTGAACCAATGCCAGGATATTTTTGTAAAAGTAAGTGAAATGAGAGGTCACTTTTCAAGCAGGGATAATTTCTCATGGATGGCAGAGGAGGCAGCACTTGTTTTACATAGTAGAGGTGGAAAAATATATGGAGAAACTAAATTGTCCATTTCCTGTAAGTGATCTCATGTATCATTTTGGCTGGAAATGATCTCATAAAACAAAGGTGGTTTCAAACAAACACACTCATCAAGGACATTGTCTTCTGAAGAAAGAAAGCTCAAGACATACCATTGGGAGCTGCTGAGGTAATACCTGAATGTGTTGCCAATTGAGACTGCAAGTAATGATAGGAGATGCTGATCAGGTGAAGACTGTAAATCTACTTCAATGACCAAGGCACATTCTCCCCATCAGAGTTTCTACTCAAGAAGAGAAGTCCCTGTGATGCATTGGTAGGTTGCTTTCTTTCCCTGGAATGACTTTCAATAATTGTTTTATTTTGTTTTTAAATTCTGTCTGTGCTGCATTTTCTGTGTGTGAGGGTGTGCATATGAGTGTAGGTACCTGAGGAGACCAGAGGTGTTGGAGTCTTCTGGAGCTGGAGTTACATCCAGGTAGTTGTGAACTGCCTGATATGAGTTTGACAACCTAACCTGGGTCCTAAGATAGTATAATACGTGCGCTTAACTGCTGATACATCTCTCTGAGGTAGGTGGCTTTCTAATCCCCATAATGTGGGTCGTACATAAAAAAATTTTCTATCAGCTTTCCAATTGAATGAAGTGAAATTGGGAGGGATAGGCATATGCTTTAGTCAATAAATTTTGTGTAAATCAGAATGGAAAACTAAGACTCCTAATACCTCTCTCATGATATACCAAATGAGAAGAGAATGGGGGAAATCTAATGACCTACAAACACACTACTACATCTGAGTACCTTTCTACATGGTCAGTAATCTAGACTCAGTAAATGCAATGGACCAAGACCACATATCCCACTGGAAGCTTCTAGTCAGTAACTAAGAGGGGATAGATTGCGGGACAGGGTGTTCTTTGTAGATGCAAACACCTTTGACTGATAATAGTGGCTTAAGAAATCACTACTAGGTGAATAAAAAATGTTCTAAGTATACATCATTTCAAGCTTTTCTGACTCAATTTTCCTTCCTCATTAGCATTATATCAGATCTGTTACTTCTCTCAAACCTCTCTGTTGCAAGCATTTCACCAAGAAATCCCTCCCAAGTCTATTGCTGTCCTTGAAGGGTAGGAATGGAAGGAGAGATGTCACCTAGCAATTGTGTTTGATTTGATCTTCTAGTCATTTAAAAACACAGATGTTTACCAAAGGGAAACAGCTTCAGGAATAATAATTCTACTTGTCAAGATTGAGGACATGCCCAATATATGAGAAGACACAAAAGTGACCAGTGAGGCCAGGTTTTTATTATACTTAGCTTCATCTCTGCTGAATTCTACTTTTTTGTCACTGAAAAGCATAGACTGAATGATGGGGAAATTATGCAAACAAGTTCAGAAACTGAAGTATCCAAAAGAAAGGAAGCAGATGTGAGAAAAGGAGTTTAGGAGCTATGAGCTGTGAAAGTTCTCATGCCTTAGGATCGATAATCTCTTGGGTTCACTTTATGGTCTGCTCTGCTTGGTGAAGCAGCTGCTTTGACATCATATGTTTGCCTCTCCAAAGCCACCTCTCTGCTGGTAGTCTTCCTCAAGGGCTCCATTTAAGGAAGGCTTGTGTAAATCACAATGGAAAACGAAGACTCCTATTACCTCTCTCATGATACACCAAATGAGAAGAGAATGAGGGAAATGGACTGACCCCAAAACACACTACTACCTCTGAGTATATTTCTACATGGTCAGTAATCTAGACTCAGTAAATTTGGAAGATTTCAAAAAGGAGCAAGAACAGTATAATAGAAAAAACAGTATAATGTCTACCAAAGCAATTAATATTTTGGCATTACTTTTACATCCTTACAATTGTATATGTGGTTGGTTTTTTTTTAGGTTTCATGTAATAATTTTTATTAAAGATAAATATACAAGTGTAAATGGAAGGACAGTTATATTTTGATGTCATTTCCCTATAATCAAACCTTTATATATTTACTGTACTCATGACTAAGAAATCTATATTCATTATAAATCCTTTATAGGTATAACTTGACTGCATTGTTTTCCTTGTTTATTGTTATTAATATTAATTTTGTCTTACTTCTACTGATATCAACATTCTACATTCCTTGTCACATGGGTATTTTACAAAGACTTTTTTGGGTTTCATAGAATGTTCAGCATAGAGAGTCAAATGGTTAGTTAAAATTTTTATATGATATATTTAAACCTTTGCAAATAAGGCAAAATAAAGAGAAAGACCCATAGTGATATATGTGGATTTCATGTTTCTAATTTTAGAGTATATGATTGGATGGTTGGACTTAGGCTGAAATAAATAACCAAGAGGAGAGAAACTAAAATGACACTTTTTTCTTCAAAAGGCTGATCATTGTTCTTCTCCTTTCTTCCCACTCCACATTAGTCATTATCACATGTAAAACTAAAAAGATGGCTTTGCTGTGGAGCACAAACAGGAGGCACCATCATCCATCCATATAGACACTGCTTATTGAGAACCTAACATCAAGGCAGAGGGTTTAAGAGGGTCATATAATGGAATCTGCAGGTCTGGTTTTAGAGGTTAGGAAATGCCTTTTATTGGATATCAAACCAAAGCTGCATGTAAAGAGAAAGTGGGAAGTATTTCTACCTATTTGTGATAATGGGTAGGAAAGATTTGTATATAAACTTCCTAAATAAGGGGCTCTTATTTTATAAGAAAAAGGCATGCAATATCGCTAAAAATCTTTTTCTTTTGTCAACTATGAATATAGACATAATTAAACAACACAGTATTTGATGTGCTCGATATTTTTTTACTATTAGAAATCTTGAATGATTTCATTTTAATTGGGAGCTTTTGTAGTTATAATTAAACATTTGTTCTCATCACTACCTCAAAATTGTGGTAATTATTTTGTTTATCAAAAAGTATTATTTAATGTTCTAATATTGCTTAAACATCCTTTAAATTATTTTGATGACTGTAAATAGGACTGATTATCTGTTTTTCTTCATAGTTTTATGACAGTATTCTGAAAAGAGGCCCACAGCTTCATCAACAAGTTGAAAAGACTTAAGAAGCAAAATGATTGTAATAGTCCACCTACTGGGAACAAGAAGAAACAGAGACCTTTTCCCAACATGACCATGTCAATTAGAACAAATAGTAACAACTCCAATTAATAGTAAAAACTTTGTGTGCTCATGTAGCATTTTTTTTACATCTAAAAAGGATTCCATTAAAAGATTCATAAACATTGTAGTTGGGTAGGACTATTGGTTAACTTCATCCTTTGGAAGCTTGCATGGTGCCTTCTAGTACTATGAAAGGTAGCCTTCAGGAAGGAGGAATTCAGGTCCACTACAGCTGATGGATCTTACACATAAAGTTTCATCAATATGAATGTCCAAATATGAGCTGAACAAGAATGATGCCAATGGAGATGCAAAGCAAACAAGGGATGACCAAAGCCTCAACCCTACACAAGAACTACAGGCAACTAAGGAATGTAGAGAGTGGGAAATATGGTCTTCCCTGGGGAGGAGTGCAATGGATAACCAATACCAAATGACCATCCCTAAAACATACATGCAAGTAATCTCATACATACTGAGCAAGACATATATATATATATATATATATATATATATATATATATATATATATTTGTGTGTGTGTGTGTGTGTGTGTGGTGGGCCATCTCAGTTTGTAAATACCCAGGAAGAAGTTGCTTGTTTTTACACACACTGATACACTGTTTATAAAAACTCATACCTGGATTCCCATGGAGGGATTTGCCACCATTCTTGAGCCCATATGAGAGATCAGATTTTCCAGTGTCTTATTGGTCCAAGACCTTGGATTTCTCCATATGGCTATGCCTGTATGAACAATACTTATTTAAGGGCCTGCCCTAAAGTATGGTTGTTTATCCAATGAGACTCCTTTGGAGAAAAACTATTTTTCTTTTCCAGTGTCTGTCATTTACTGATAGTTTATTGGTTTGGTGTGATAGACTGAGTTCTCTTCCCTCTCAGTCCATGCTAGAATTTGGATTTGCTTTATTTTGCACAAGTAACCACACTGGCTGTTCCTGACTCTAATGGTTAGGTTATATCATGTGCAGAAGATAGCATTTCCTCATACCTCATTCTGAACAAAACTCAACTTCAAATAGATTAAGACTTGGTGTTCTGAAATTGTCAGAGAAAAAAAGCTAAAAGCACAGTTCTCTAAAATTTGTGAGCACAAAGATCTTTCTGAACAAGCCTTCAGCAGTCCATGGAATAAGACCAACAACTGACCAATGCAATCTCACAAAGTTAAAAAAAAAAAAAAAAAAGCATCTGTACAGCAAAAGAAATTGTCAATTGGGTGAAGGGGCAGCCTGCAGAATGATACAGGGAGCCTGTGTCAGTTGTACATAAAACAGAAGATAAGTATTAAAAATAGACAAAGAACTTTTAAAAATTAAAAATTAAGAAAAAAAATTTAAAAATGGGCTGTGAAGTTGAACAGAAATTTCTTAAAAACAGAATTACAAATGGATGTTAAGCACTTTAAGAGGTATTCAGGTGTCCTTAGTCAGCAAAGAAAATTATAAACTAAAAACTATGGCATTGTTTTGGAGTCTTTCTTTCTTTGGAGCATTAATGATTCTGAATGACATATATTCTACAAGAGTAGAATATATATTCCCCTGCTCCAGAAATAGCCATTTCTACAGAAATCTCTGGATTAGTTTATTTAAGACGTACATTAGAATCCAAAAGTTAACTAATATCTAGGTCTACATATTGCTACTGTATAATCATTTTTTAAGTTCAGCCTATTCTGCTAGTCAAAGAATATATAGGTTTATAAAAAAACTTTGTGTATCAGATACCCATCAGTAGTTCTGTATGTATCCATCAAACTATATTAAGCTCAAAATATTCTTGTGCTGATGTCTGATGTCTCCAACACTGATTCATTATTGAATGCATCATTCTTTCTTCTCCTCTTGCTTCCTGTAATTCCTACTCCAAGAGAGGAAACTGACTTTTGTTAGCTCTTATCTAATTATTTAAATGTCCAATTGAAGTTTGTTTACATGGACAGTAACATCAGAACTCTTATAACATCCATGTCAGAATTTACTGTCTGCAGTACATTTGTTTTGGAATTAATTCTATTCCCCATTTATTTTCAAACCAGCACACTTCAGTTATGATATTCCAAACATTCATAATAGAGTTAGATTCATTTGTCATGAATGACATTTAATTCTAGGATCACATGGATATAAGTATTTGTCTTTATTTTTCATGCTCGAAGTTTTATTCTGTTATTTAAGGTTCTACAGGATTTTGACAAGTCTATAGCATCATAAATCTGCCATTATGGCACAATACATTACTATATCATTTATCACTACCCCTAAAATGCTTTATGCTTTACTCATCCAATTCTCTTTCCTATCAGAACCCCTAACAAATACAGCTCTGTTAGATGTGTCATACTTTTTCTCTTCTAGTATGGCATAGAGATGGAATTTTGGAAGATGTAGGTAGTTTCTTCTTGCCTCCTTTCACTTATCAACAATATGTATTTAAGATTCATTACCATTTGGTTGTGTAATCTATTCCTTTTCACCACTAAATTCAGACATAGCTTAGTTGCTTCTGTTTCTTTCATAATTGTGAATATTTGTTGCTGCAAATGTTTCCACTCATGTAATTTTGCAGACCTAACATCACCTTGGTTGTGTAAATATCAGAAATCACTGTTTCTAGATTATATTGTAGTACTGTAGGTAGCTTGATTAATATTCCAAATTGGTTGTAGTAATTTTCATTCCCCAAAGTAGTGAATTAGAGTTTCTGTTGTCCTCATTCCATCTATCTGTCTGTCTATCTGTCTATCTATCTATCTATCTATCTATCTATCTATCTATCTATTTTCTCAAAAAGCACAATTTAACTGGTTATATCTAAGGCTTGAGATCAGTATAGATTTCAGTCATACTAAAACATATGAAGTGTTTGTTTTGGTGTTAATTATCTATTGATAAAAATGTTAAGCAGTTTATTATGCTCATTTTCCTTTCATACATTTTGACAGTTTAAGTTCAAACCTTTCATCTCATTTTATCGAGCTTTTAACATTTACTCTTGACATTTAAGATATTTCTGTATATTTTTATTTAAGACATTCTGGACAAATGTAATTTGTAAATAATTCTTTCAGTCTATGCTTTGATTTTTTTATTCTCGTAAGTGTCAAAAATTACTGCTCAGATTTTTAAAAATGACTAAATACCTCCAAATTAACCAGTTTTTATTAAATGATTTTGGTGTGGGATATAAAAACACATTATGACTCCTCTTACCATATAGAATTTCTTTGGTGTTTTATAGAAATTTGGGTTTTTTAATTTGCATGTAGGTCTGTGGTTCACTTTAAGGTAGAGTTTTATAAAGTTTTAAGTTCTGTGTGTCTAAGTTTATTTCATTGGAACTGGACATCTAATGCCTAAGTGCAGTTTGTAAATAGAAAGCTTTCTTCCACTGAATTGCTCTGCGTGCTTTGTCAAAGTCAGTTAAGTGTGTTTATATTAGCCCTATTATGAGTCTGCTCTCCGTGGAGCTTTAAGTGCATCATTGCACCAGTGGTGTGATTTCCTATCACTGTTGTCTTATAAATAATGAAACATTTGTTTTGCTTTATGGCTTTAGAGATCTCAGCCAAAAATAATATAACTCTCCTGATCAAGAGATACACATTAACTACTGATGAGCAAGATTTCACATCAAAACATCGTGGCAGCAATGAGAGAATGAAAAAAGAAGGACCAAGAACAACAATTTCTTTTTCAAGCTTAACTCATCTTGGAGCCTGACCGTCTCCTACTAGACTCACATCCTAAAGCTTCTACTACTTCCCAGTTATGCTGAACACTTTTACTAAACCTTTAGTAAATGGGCGTCCTTGAGGCATTTTATATCCATATAGTAGAAGGATATACATTTTAATTCACAATGATAAACTCCTCAAATGCCTGTAGACTTCTTGCTAAACTTTTGAGGTGATTGATTGCCATTTGCAATTAATATTTGGTCCCCAAATCATTGACATTTTTTTAGGTTTTAATAATGGCAACTTCCTTTGAAGATAGCAGAATGTATTTTTATTACTATCTTAGGGTTACTGTGGCTGTTATGAAACATTATGACTAAAAGTAACTTGAAATGAAAGGATTTATTTAGCTTGTATTCCCACATCATTGTTTATCATGGAAGGGCAGAACTTGAGAGGGCAGAAATTTATAGTCAGGAGCTGATGGAGGAGCCATGGAGGAGTGATGCTTACTAGCAAGCACTTTATGACTTTCTCAGCCTGCTTTCTTACAGAATCTAGGGCCACTAGCCAAAGGATAGCTCCACCACAATGGGTGGGGCCCTACCACATCAATAACTAATTAAGAAAACATCTTACAGTCTTGCCTATAACTCTGTCTTTTGGGGGCATTTTTAAAATTGAAGTTACCTCCTCTCTGATAATTCTAGCTCATGCAAGTTGATATAAACCTAGCCAGCATGTTTATATATTGCTATATTTTTAACCTTGCCCCAATGCTAAATACATTAAAGCATGTTTATGATATTTCATAGTTTCTATGGACTAAGAATTTGGCAAGAGACAATTTTTTGGAGGTTCTTAGCATATCTGACTCAATTGTATTTGGATTACCTACATTTAGGAAACAGAATGGCAAAAGAGTAGGCATCTACTTAGCTTACAGATCCATTCATACAATCTTACAACATGGGTAGTTTAAATTTTCTCATATCCTAACCTATCTTAATCCTCAGGTTGAGAGAATTTCATACATAGTAAATCCAGATAAATCAGACAGAAATTTAATCTCCTTTCATGATCTAGATTTTTAATTTGCATGCCTCCATGATTTTTAATGTTAACTAGATATTAAGGTCAACTAGATATTAAGGTAAGAAGCAAAGACAGTAAACAGACTTCTGTACAGCAACAGAAACTGTCAGAACAAAAAATACAGCCTACAGAATTGGAGAAAATTCTTATCAGCTGTATCTTGGATAGAGAGATTGACATCTAAAATATATGAAGAACAGTTCGACTACCAATTCTCCTGGCAATTAATAAAATTGCCTGCAGGCTTGTATTTTTAAAACCTATTTTAATAAGAATTTTTAATTATTTTAACCTTATTTTTAGCTCACCAACCACCAGAGGTTATGGAAAGGGAAGGTTAATAAGGCAAAGGGGGATATGGATCTGTTTAGAAATAGTTCTTTTTAGCAAATCCAATCTGTGTTGTCAAGATATCAACAGTTCAGTTCACACAAATCAACAATAGCTTGATCTACTCACAAATATCATTTATGAATCAGGAACAGCAGCTCAATCTGGAAGAAACTGCAATGCTCTACAATCAGCCTGAGTTAGTGGAAGCAGCAAGAAGCAGCTGGAATACCACCAGAAGTTCTTTGGTGGTGTTTCTCTTTATAAAGTCACACAAAACAATGAACAGCAAAGAGTGGCAAGGCAAACCAATATCATACAGCATTGTCCACTGTCTGTTGGGTTATATTTATGCTCTTTCCAAGTATCACATGTTCTCTCAACTGTCCAGTCCAGTAAAACATCACATGCATTTTTTTCCAGCCTGCTTCCAGAAAAATGCCAAGGGTCTGTTCTCAGCAAAACATCCTCCCAAGTTTCTGCTTCATCAAAAACATCATATTATAACTCAGTTTTCAGAAAAACATCACATGAGACAATTGAGTCTCCAAAGAAACCAGAAATTTCTACATCATAGGTTAAGAAAATGCACCAGCAGCTCTCCAAGAAGAAATACAAAGGTCCAATAATTTTTTATTTCTAAAAATTTTATAAATGTATAAAATTATACATGAACTAATCTACCCTTTTTTTCTCCTCAAAACTTCTGTTTTCCCCCAACATGCTGCATCTAACTCCCTGTATCTTTTTGTGACCACCTACTAAGTCCAGTTAAAGCATCCATACATTCATGTTAGAGTTGTCCACTCAAGTATGAAAAAACATACCAGTAGTCACACCCACCATCTAAGAGTGATTTCCAATTTTTATTAATTATTTGTGCTTTTCATACATGGTTACAATGTATTTTAGTGTTCTCCACTCTTCTCTCTACTCTATCTCTTCATCTCCTAGATGAACTCACTAAACTCATTCCCCATCCAATTTGACATCATCCAATTATTATTGAGAGCAACCTGAGTCCAGTTAATACTGAAAATATGTGAAGGGGTATAGGGCTATTCTCTGGGTCATGGGGAATGAGTTATTTCCTAGTGACCACATTATCAAAATTAGTGACTCTCCCTCTGTTATCAGCAGCCAGCAGCCAGTAGAGGTGGGGACTTGAGGACTCCTTTCCATCTGTGTTGGAAGTTTTTATGGTATATTCTTGAATTTTCTGTTGGACTTACTTATTACTGTGCATGCACATGTATGCATGGATGTGTTTGGCACTCCATGTATATGGAGGTAAGAGGACAACTCATGAGAGTTGATATCCTCCTTCCATAACTTGAGCCCCAGGAATTGAACTCAGGTCACAACTCATTCACAAGCCCTCCATACTGGAATTTTGGCTTAAATAAAGAAGTTGTAAATATGTTAATGTGATATACCAAATGTACAACTAGTAGACTGTCAGAACTGGCACACATTACATTATCACCTCGTTGGTTGTTTGTAGCTTCTGACAATTATAAAAGTGATAAGTGAACATTTTGACATTACTTCTAAATAATTGTCTGGATGCCAAGGCTGAGTTTAACCACTGTTTACTGTTCACATACAGGACTTAGGCTGAATATGAATGAATTGATTGGGTTACCAGCTTCTGAGGAACATACTGCGCTTTCTACTTTGAACTTTAGTGTCTGTGGTGGTTTGAATAGAACTCATGTGCTTGAGTGCTTGACCATAGGAAGTGGCACTATGGGAGTGTGGCCTTGTTGGAGTAGGTATATCCTTGTTGGAGAAAATGTGTCATCTTGAAGGTCGTCTTTGACACTATGTATGCCCAATCTAAGCTCAGTGAGACAGACAATCTCCTCCTTGTTGCCTGTAGGTCAAGAGCATCAAGTCTGCCTTCACACCACCAAGCTTCCCACTATGATGATAATGGACTAAACCTCTGAAACTGTAACTAGACCAATTACATGTTTTCTATTATAAGAGTTGCCTTGGTCAGTAATTTTCTTCTACAGGTGAGCATAATTGTTTCAGGTTTTTTTCCTATTATTTCTATCTATGCATCATTCAGAATCATATGAGTATCATTATCCAATTATATCATCTTTTAAACTCTATAAATGGTAGTGGCATGAAGAATAGACAGCTTAATGAATATTAAATCATATGAAAAATGACCAAAGCTGTATGTATTATTTGTTGTAATTACTGTGATTCTAAAACTCTTTTTAGATTAAATAATTACAAAAGGTAAGTTCATCTTATAAACGTGGTAGAGACGTAAAGATCCATCAGAGAAAAGAACAATCCATATAAAATGAACCCTAGGAACCCAATTAGAGTTTTAGAATTACAAACACAACTTGAAATAAAATTGAAGATTTTTCTTTGATTACTAAGAGAAACCTTCTGAGTGCTTTTGCCGAAAGGTTATTTGTTAATTAGAACTACATAGAATTCTGTCTGTGTGGTCTATAAACCAAATGAACAGCAGTAGCATTAGAATTTGCTGGCACAACAATTACAAGAACAGTGAAGAGGAGGAGCAGCCATTGTAGATGATGATTGGGGATTCATAAAACTTCTATGCAGTTGATCATACTATAGTGAAAATGACCTTCTCATAAGATTCAACATATAAATAACCTTTCCAGAGTGAAATCTGCTCTCTGTTTATTTTAATGCAAACATAATGGCTATGTTCAAAAGTCAAATTTAAAATTGTTTTGGAAAGTAAGCATTATGAGAGAGAATTTGTTTTTTTTTTTTTTTTAAACTTGGCAATGCTCTTTTATTTCAAGAGTCATTTTTTTTAAAATTCTTTTTGAATATGTTTGCTAAAATCTGACACCCACACACAATGCAAAATAGCAGAAAGGACTGGAGTTCACACTATCTCATAGATACAGGCTTGTGTCAAATAACACTATAATCCTTTTTATGTAAGGTTTTAAAGTAATCTCATATAATAATACTGTATTTCATTTTTCCCTCCCTCTCTTCTTTTCAGCTCCTCCAATGTTTCTTTAAGCCCTCTCCCTTTTACATTCATGGCCTCTTTGTTCTTTTAATGTATGTGTGTATGTATCTGTGTGTGTGTGTGTGTGTGTGTGTGTGTGTGTGTGTGTACAACCTGCTAAATTTACTTAGTGTTGTATACACACACACATACATATATATATAATAAATTTAGCAGGTTGTACACACATATGTATGTATGTATATTTGTATGTGTATATATATGTATGTATATGTATATATGCATGTATGTGCACGTAAATGTATATGCAAATATATATAAATTGGGGTAAAATAGGAGGCTAATCACCCCTGAGGAAGATTAATCACCCCTCCTAAGGAGTCACCAATTACTTTAACTCTTTATTAAGGGGTAAAGCCTTATGAGATTTTCCCTGTTCACACTGGCATGTTACCTGGTGGTTTCATGGCTTGTGACATACTGCTGAGATTTCATGTTTTTTTTTTTTTTTTCATGCCTTTCAAATAAAAACAACACAGTCTTCAGCAGATGTCCCAGTTCTCTGGCTCTCACGGTCTTGTCATCTCCTCTTCTGTCGTTCTCTGTCCTCGGCCTTTGGAGCGATAGTGCAGATGTATCATTTGGAGACTGGTACCCCGCAGCCAGTTCTCTACATTCTGACCACTTGTGGCTTTCTTTAACACTCTCTCTATGCTGCCAAAAAATTGTTTCTTTAGTGAGAGGATGACACCCGCACTTGTCTGTGGGTATAAGGTCATATATTAGTGATGCAGTTTGGAATTATTCTAGTGTACAGAGTAGCAGTAGTGGGTTCTCCTCCAGGACCTGACCACACATGAGCAGTGGGATAGATTGACAGTATCAAACATAAATTATCTCCTACTTGGCAGGTCTTAAGTCAAATTAGATGGGTGCTGGTTATCTTCAAGATGTTAGCTGGCGCTATTAAACCTTTGGGGATATCTTGCTGGGTTGATCCTTGTTGCACATCATAAGTGTTAAGGCATGGTAGGACTACTGGCTGCTTTTTTCCTTTGGTAGCTTTCATAACTACTTCTGATACTACAGGAGTCAGTCCTGAAGGAAGCTTCCAGATCAGATTCAGTTCACTTTCTTCAAGTTCTGCATCTGAATTGTGTTGTGCCTCCACCAATAGGGTCATACCTTCAAATTCTAGGAAACAAACTAAATTGTAATAGCCTATATTGTTTTGGAAATGTACTGGACTCCCCTGATCTGTCTGTTAGATAGTCTACAGTTCTTGGAAAGACTGTTCTCATTCCCAGTGGCGTAGCTTCACTTAAATTTTTATTTTCTTGATTTCTGTGAATTACCCAGCATATACTTACATCTAAACATTTAAACCACAAAGAAGAGAGAACATCTAGCATTTGTCTTTCTAGGTCTGGGTTACCATATTCAGCATAAAAGTATTGAGGTCCATGCATTTACTTGCAAATTTTATTATTGCATTTTTCTTTTTAGCAGAATAATATTCCATAGTGATATACACCCAAAATGCACTACCTGTTCCTCAAATGAAGGACAATAAAAGTGTTTTTATTCCCAACTGTTATGAACAGAGGTGCAGTGAGTGTGGCTGAGCAAGATTGTATGGAGTAGGATGTTGAATCCATTGGGCCAATGCTGAGGAGTGGTATGTAGAAGTGATATACTCATATAGGCAGAACTTTTATTAGCTTTTCTATAATTATCCACACTGATATTCAGAGCAGTTGACCAATTTGAAATACTACCAACAGGGAATGCAGGGAATGAGGGGTTCTCTTTATCCATAGTTTTGAAGCTCTAGCATTTGTTGTCAATGTCTCTCTCTCTCTCTCTCTCTCTCTCTCTCTCTCTCTCTCTCTCTCTCTCTCTCTCCCTCCCTCCCTCCCTCCTCCTTCCCCCTCTCCTGCTCCTCCCCTTCCCTTTCTTCCTCTCCTCCTTCTTTTCCTCCTCCTTCTTCTTCTTTCTTCCCCTTTTCTTCTTTCTTTCTTTTGTTCTTTTCCTCTTTTTATTCTTTCTTTTAGTTTATGACAATATCTCATTTTGTAGCCTTGGCTATCCTGGAACTCACTATATAGTTCAGGCTGACCTCAAACTCACAGAAAACTGTCTGCATCTGTTTTTTTTTTTTTTTTTTTTTTTTTTTTTTTTTTTTTATTGAATGCTGGATTAAAGGAGTGTACCAGCATGCTTGGCTGCCAATTTTCTTCTAGAAATTAGCCAGTCAGACTTGAGTAAGGTGAAACCTCAAACTGGATTTAATTCCTATTTCCCTATTTGCTAAGGATATGAACACATTGGGGGATAATTTTCAGAAATTTTCAAGTTTCTTTCTCTCTCTCTTTCTCTCTCTCCCCCTATTTTATGCACATGGTTGTTTTCCTGCATGTATGTATGTGCATGTAATGTGTGGAGCACTTTAGGAGACCAGAAGAGAGCATCAGATCTCCTATAATGAGGCTTATAGACAGCTGTGATCCGCTCTGTCGGTGCTGAAAAACAAACTTGGGTCCTCTGGAAGATCAGCTATTACTCTTAATTGCTAAGCCTTATCTTTAGCAACCCATAATCATTTTTAATCTTATTTTGAGAACTCTCTGTTCATATACATAGCCCATTTTGTAATTGTGTCATTTTTTCTTGACTCTGCTTTGTTAAAAAAAATCTCTGTATATATTCTTGATATTAATCTTCTATTAGATGAACAGTTGGCAAAGATTCTCTCCTACTCTATGGACTTCATCTTCACTTGATTGATTATTTCCTTTGCTTACAGAAACCTTTTAGTCTTATGAGATCCCACTTTGTCAAATGTGTTCTTAGATTCTGGACAAGTGGGTCCTAATTTATAAAGTTCTTTTCCAAATCTATGTCATTCCTTTTGCTTCCATTGGTTTCACATTGATACTTTTGTTCCATTTACAGTTAATCTTTGTACAGAGTGATGGACATGGATACAGGCATAATTTCATTCTGCAGGTAGACTCTTGATTTTCCAACACCTTTTATTGAAAGTTATGTCTGATCTTCAGTATATGTTTATTTGCATCTTTCTCAAATATCAGATTGCATTAGTTATGTGATGTCATGTTAGGGGTTTTTATTGTTTTGCCTTGGTTTATGTATCTGCTTCCAGGCCAGTGTCGTGTTGTTCATGTTACCATTTCTCTGTGATATGTCTCTAATTCTGTAATAATAGTTCCTTATGTATTGTTCTTTGGGTTCAGAATTGTTTTGGATATCTGGAATATTTTCTGGTCCCAAATAAACTTTTAGATTTTTTTTTCTATTTCTATGAAGAATTTTAATTGCAATTACATTGAATCTATAAAATGCTTTTTATAAGTAGGGCAAGTTTTCAGCATTGATTCTACCAATCTATAAAAAGGTTGTTCCACTTTTAGTGTTTCCTTCAATTTTTTTTGAGAGACCTAAAGTTCTCATTATAGAGGTCTTTTACCTATTGATTAGGCTTATTCTTAGATTTTTATTTTTAGAATGCTGTTTTAAAAATAAATTGAAATGCAACAATAACTTTGTTTTCCTTTATAAATGTATCTATTATTAAATAAAACTTTTAAGTAGGGTGTTATTACTTACAGGCTTTCTCACTCTTATAATTAATAGTTGTAAAACTAGCCCTAATACTTATTTATTTGGTGACAAAGCCATTAAGGAGTTAACCAAATTTAAACAAAGACAAAGCCTTAATCTGATCAGATGAGTTATAACCAGTGTGACTATAACAAGAGACACAAAGAGTGTATATGTGCAGAGGGAAAGCCATGCAGGTATAGAACACCCAGAGTGACTCTGAAACCCAAGGTGAAAAGCCTGGCTTGTGACCAATTGTACCCATACTACCTCTGTCCTGAGCTTCCATCTCCATCTAAGACTTAAAAGATAAATTTCTATCATATAAGCTAACTCATCTGTACTGCCCTCTATAGATAACAAACCTTTGAAGATGATTCCTATATCAATTTAACCATACAAACTTAAAGAAGCTTTTTTCTTTCTTTACTTGGGCGAAGGTCATGTGATAAGAAATTTAAAGGATTTATTTTTGTGAATTCTTACTCAAACATGTGGTGCTAAAATATTGGAAATGGTCAAAGATGTGCTCAGAACATCCCAGTACACTCTTTCATCTATCAATTTGGCTATAGAATCTCTAACTACTTTCATAGTAGTCATTATTGTGGTTTTATGGATCTCTTTTAAGAATAAATCACTGTGTTTAAATATATGAATGTATTTTCTCATTTTCAAAACAACCTATTGAAATTATTTTAATAAAAACTGTGTCAATGAAACAAAAACACCTTTCTTTGGTTTATATTAACCTAAGACTAGTTCTTCTAAAGGGCAGTGAGCCAAAACTAGAAGATAACGCTTTGTTGACTCTACTGATTTGAACAATACAGTTTTTGTGTGTCTAGAGATTGTTTGTGTGTGTGTGTGTGTGTGTGTGTGTGTGTGTGGACTTGTTTGTGTAGATGTGTGCATGTGTGAATGCACATATGTTCACATATCTCTAGAGGACAGTGGTGGACACTGGGTGTCTTCTCTGATTGCTGTGCACCATTTTATTCTACTTTTTGACAAAAGGTATCTCCTTGTACCTATAGATATTTTTTTCTCAGCTAGATCAGTCAGTAAGATCCAGGCACCCATCTGTCTTTCCTTCCTCCCACCTCCAGTGCTGGAGTTAAAGACTAGCACCTCTGTAGTCATATTTTATATGTAAGAGCAGGAGATTCTAATTCAAGTCCCTATACTTGTGAAGCAAATATTGAATTGACTGGATCATGTCCTTAGAGACTACAATACCCTTCAAAGAGCCACATGTGAATGGTTTGATAAATACCATTATAGTTGGCAACACTGCTTTCAATATCTAGCTGTTTACACATGACAATATAGATGCTCTATAATACACTAGAAGTGTAGTACCATAAACTACATAAAACTATATGCTTTATAATATACTAGAAGTACATGTAAAGAGTGTCCAAGATTTCATCCACATAAAGGCTTAATACTGCATAAAATTCCTTCCTGACTGCAATGACACTGGTTTCTTAAAAGGGGTTCCTACAATATGGAAACTTCATAGATAGCAACGTGGAGGATTCAATAGATAAACAGTAGTCAATGTGGACTTGGAGAATTATAATTCACAGTTATAAAACAGGAGATTAGTTTATAAAGCACCTGACTTTTTCAGTCTGTTTTTAAGTCTCTTATACATCAGTTCTGGGAAGAATGTTTTCTGATGACATCATTGCTCTAATATTTTTTCCATCTGACTCTGGCTATACACAGTTTGGCCATTTCCAATGAATGTGGTTTTACTGTTATTATATTCACTAAAAATAATTTTCATGATCTTAATATGCTAACTATCTGAGCTCTTTGTTATTTCTACTCCCACTTACATTTCTATTTGAAACATATACCAAAAAATTGGGCACCAATGAACATATTGGAATTTATTTTTCAGAAGCTTTCTTCAGAATCTTTATCCTGAGTCATAATGTGGGGGCGACAAATAAAGAAAACATGTCTGCGAATTGCCAAAGCTGTTATCCAAACAGATCTGCTACATTCTTCTCTGATTGCTGGTGTTTATCAGGATTCAAGCATGGGAGATAAACACACTTCTGCCTTCTGATGTTATCAGAAAAATTATCTTCACCATCCGTACTGTTTTTTCCTTCTTTCCTCCTGTCTAATTTAGAAGTCATTCCTCCCAAGTTGGAAGATTTACCCAGGAACTTTATCACTAATTTTCATCTTAGTTTGTAGAGTGGGGCAGGGGGTCATAGAAAGAAACCTATTTTTAACAATCAAATGAGTCAGATAAACCCACACCATTTGTTTTGGTATTTCAAAGATGATACCATTTCTTAAAATAAATGTTTGCACTAATAATTTCACATTAAGATATAAGTAGAATTCAGTAACTGAAGTGCTCACTGAAGATATTCAAAATCTCTTTACTCCTATAACATATGTTTGAAAGACATAACATGTACTAAATACACTTCTTCAGATCATAGGAATCGTTTATAGATTTATTAGGTTCACAAAAAGGTTTTACCATTATATGTATGAATAATGTATCTACAAGTGAAACAGCCTTGATGAGAGAGGAGAATATGTAAACTTAATGACCTTCCCATTGCCACCTACCAAAAGAAACTGGGAGCAGTTTAAATAGGTTTAATATTCCATGAGAGTACTGGTGATGAGTTCCTTTTAACCATCATCTCTCTGAAGGGTTAAGAGCAAAGAGTTCACTAAGTCCTCATTATACAATGCGAACCTATACCAGAACATCATGCTATGTACTTTGAATATATTTAATCTTTACTTGGCATTTAAATATTGTGCAGTTAAAATAAAAATAAAAATAAAGGCTGGGAAGATGGCTCAATGAGTACTTTCTGTGCAAGCAAGAGAACCTGTTTGGATCCCTAGCACCTACACAGAAACCAAATGTGGCAGCATTAGCTCCTTGTCATCTGGTCACTTAATGAATTGGAAAGCAGGGGTGGGGAGCTGTGGAAATAGGCAGATCCACAGGCTTACTTGATCTGTAGCCTAACTGAAATGCTGAGTTCTAGATTCAATAACTGATTCTGCCTCAAAAAAAAAAAAAGATGGCAAAACAACTAAGGAATGAATTTATCTTGATGTTAGCCTATGGCCTCCACAAGACAAGTATGCCTTCCCCAACATGTACCACACTCCCAGGCACACGCACATATAACAAAATTTAACAACAAAACTAAGTTCTTTTTGATTGAATAAGGAAAATCAAACTGCACTGTTTTCTTTATCAGCATATAAAATAATTCTAAGATTATGTAATGTTATTTCTGTTTTAAAAATTGGAGAGATGTCGTTTTTGTACTTTTGTCATCTATCTGTTCTGGGCTGGACCTGGCCACACACCACTGTAAGAGAACAGTAAAGCAACCCAGGGCAAAACATACTTAATTACACATTTTCTTCTTTTGCTATTTTCTTTCTTGATATATTATAATGAGCTTCATATTAATTATTGCTTTCACATATATAAATGGAAAATATATTATCATGAAGTACTCTTTTTACCAAAGATTTAGGTTGCACGTTTCAGAAGAATTTGACAGATACAGAATAACTAGCAATTAAGGACTCAGTGTCTTCTAAAATTATACTTTTAACTTGGGGGGGGTCAATTGTCCTGCTGCATCTAAGGAAATTTTATGAAAGCTTAAGCACATTTGGTTACATGCATTTTTTTAAATATAGAAACTATATAAATTATTCTTTAGGCTCTTAAAGGGTATCAGATCCGAAAATTTTCAGCAATAGCACACTGATACACACTAGTAGCTTCAAATTATCACTGGAAACAAAACTTCCAGTTCTAGTGATTTGCATATGAAATATGAGACTAGTGAAACTAATCAACACTACAGTATTATTCACTGGGGATGATGTCACTGTAGTAGCAATAATGATGTCACTGTTATGGGGATGATGATGGATGATGTCATTGTAGTGGAGATAATAATGCCACTATATTGAGCAAGCCACATACCACTACTTATTTGTGATTTATTTTTTAATCAAACCTAGAAAAAAATCATTTGCAAACTTGCTTTGCTCTTACATAGGTAGATTTAATTTTGTAACTAGTAATTCTAAAGTCCTAGGCATCATCTACTTAACAAAAGAGGTAGTGATGTATTATCTATATCTGTTATTTATGATATCTTCCCCCCATTTACTCTTGCCATTAAAACATACAGAAGAAAATAATTTTAGTTCAAGAAAAATGCTATTTAGGACAATTTTATCAAATTTTAAGAAAAATTTAGAACATTTATGTATCTTGTATCTTGTGAAGATGAACAAATAGGGAACTGTAATTTTGATTATTGAAATAAGACTAGGCCTACTTCCATGGTGCATTATAGATGGTTCTCTGTAGATGATGAGAAAAATGAAAGTAAGAAGAGTAGGAGGTCCTTGCTACTGTATCACAGCCAATCATGATGCTAGTATGGTATATGAATTGTAGCTCCTAGAGACATGATCTTATGATCTCTACAAAGCATAAGGTTAAATTGCTTTCAGTGTTACAAATACTTACCTTGTCACCATCATGTAGTCTAAAGAAATAAACTTAACTTTTGACAACAAAATTCAATTTAATAAAAAAAAACTGCTATATTTATTCTTGAATACAAATGTTGACTTTACAGTTAAAGTGTAAGGAACAAGCATGATATGTGTGTGTTTGGTTACATATCAAAGCAAGGAGACTATAAAGACCATGATTGTTGTCAAGTCTGTAAGGTTAACAATAGGACACAGAATTATAAAGTACTAATATATTATGTGGATGAGTGAAACAAAGCATGGTTATGAATAAAGTTCAGGAGAAACTCAAAGTAGCAATTGTGATGTGTCTCTCTGTTCTGATGACAAAGAGAATGATAAAGTTTGTGAAGCAAATAGTACCTGATGTGGATCTTAAGAAATAAATAAGACTTATCAAGACTTCCTTCCACTAACAGATATAATAAAATAAATAAAATGTATCCACAGATACACTGGTAGAACAATAAATAAAATACAGACATTAAAAGGAAAATCTCTTGTGGAAATGAATATACAAGATTGTGATGTACTGGGCCAACTAATTGTACTATTTCATATGCACTGTTGATGAACAGGAGCTTGAGCCAATAGGATCATATATTCTAGGTCATCCTGGGCTACAAAGCAAGATCTATTTTCAAAATAACTAAAGAAGAATAGTCTCTTTATATTAAATGGTCTAATAAATAAAGTAAATATATATGAGAGACAGAGAGAGAGAAAGAGACAGAGAGAGAGAGAGAAACTCTACCCTACAACCATAGTCTAAACTATAGTGCAGCAGACATCACTTCTTCCACCCAGAATCTTGGCCTAAACCAAATTGGGAGGAAAAATTTTGTGCTTATTGTTTCAGGTAAAATACAAAGAAAGCATGAGTCAATTTGGTAAGTCATAAGTTGAGACAAGGTTTTGGGCCTTTCATGGAAAACTGAAGAGTTATTTTCAGTTTTCTGTTACAAAATGCTCCTTAAAAAAAAAGTCAAACAATTTTTATATAATTGTCCTCCCAAGTAAAGAGTGTTGTTTAATGCTGATTAAATGTTGGTTTTATTTCCTCAGAGGAAGAAATGAGATAAGATCCATAGCCAAGTTTTATGAATATGTGGCTTGGGCTGAGCCCAGAACATTTCTATTTAACTATTCCTAGGCTTGTGTCTGGAAGCTTCTAGCCTTGGTACAATCTAATCTTCTGTAAGCCTGAACCTTGAAGGGTTCAGCTTCCTGCTTCTGTGGGGTAACCTATGTTACCACATAGACTTTTTCAGTCTCCAAAACTTGCTGCTGAATAAAATTGAACTTTCTAAAGTATGGCTTACTGGTTCAAGTCAGCTGTTCTGACTCAAATTCATCTCTAAGCTGACTGATCCAAATGGGCTTCTCTCAGCTTCTTGATTGAATTATCCCACTTGGAAAGACTGCCTCTGAACTCCATATACAGAGAGAAACTGAAATGAACTACATGAACTCAAAGGAATTCAACTTCATTCAACTGAACTCCCTTTCTCTCTGCACTACTCTTACGTGGTCTCTCTTTTTCCTTTTATTAATCATTTCTGTCATTTAAATATCAAATGATAGCCCCCTTCTCAGTTACCCTCCATAACCACCCTATCCCATCTGCCCTCTCCCTACTCCCCTTTGCCTTTATGAGGGTGCTCTTCCACCAACTCATGCCCCACTACTCCAGCATCACCCTACACTGAGGCATCAAACCTCCACAGTACCAAGAGCCTCCTTTCCCATTGACATCAGACAATGCTACACTCAGCTACATAAATGTATCTGGATCAATGGATCTCTCCCTGTATACTCATTACCTGTCTGTTTTCATGTGAGTTGGGCTGTTCCTATATCTTATTTATTTTGTCAACTCTTTCTCTGATTCTTCACTTTGTCTGCCTCTCAATTAGATGTCATTGTTTGGGATTGAAAGTGTATACTAAGGGAGTGTCTGTATGTCAGCCAGAGGGATTAAAGGTATGTACTAAGATAGTCTCATTCCAGCCTGATCACAAGGACCTAGGTTTTTAGGTGTGATTCCTTGCCAGAGTAGCCATCAATGGTAATTCATTGACTTCCCTACATGGCTTTCCTTCATGGCTGAAGTTGAATTCTGAAATTTTAATTCAGATAGCAAGTTGTGAAAATAAGGAAAGAGACAAAGAACTTTCATTTTAGTGTGTAATGAACTTTATTCACATTACATAAGAAGCATGATTCTCTACATATTCAAACTCCAGGCCTAATATGAAAGGGAATGTTTTTTTATATAATGAAAATGAGTCAGTTTTGCTCAGCCATTTGTTCTCAATTACGTTTTGTATACTTGTTTGTTGATATCTCCTAGTTTCTTTCTTTTTCAAATATAACTTAAAGTAATCAGTTTCAGGAGATTCTGAAGATGTTGCATATGGCATACGTTTTTTCTGAATTCAATGTTGTGATTAAAGAAGAAACTATGTGCTTCATAATGAAACAGGTACTTGATAGATACTTAAAGCCCTAAGTAACTTATGTGCAATGTTTGATCTTTTCCATAGCTCTATACATCTTTATTTGCTGTGTTTCCTTTAATTATACTAATTAGATAATATTGCTACTCTACAACTATATTTGTCCCATGTATATGAGAATTTCAAAAGAATTTAATATACTGTAAATGAGAATTTAGTTTTTTGACCAAAACATATTATCATGAGCCAATAAAAGAACAAATCTATACTTATTTTCAATAACTCATTTTCTTCTTATGTAGTTATTACATATCTATGTGTAAACATCCATGTACAGTGGACATAATAATTTAAATATATAGATGCAGTATATAGAAATGAATAATAATTGTTTATATAGTTTTACTACTTTGTTAGTAAGAAGGCATGTTTTTCATAATTGTTATAAAACTCTATAAGTGCATATATAATTATATATATATTATACATTTATAAGCACATGCACATGCATGAGCAATCTCCCATTTTTTTAACGTTAACACTAATCTATAAATATTTTAATTTTCTTTCAGTTCACATTTAAATCTTTAAGTTCAAATTTTAATGAGCTTCCTATTTATTCACTCATCCTAACCATTTTTAAGAGTGTTCAACAATCTCTGTGAATCAAATAATACAATGAGTTCACAACTGTTTCGGAAGTTTGACTACTTGTTAGTGAGCTACAGGAACCTTATCCTCTGTTGTCATATAAACAATTTTATATGTAAGACTAGAAGTCACCCAAAGTCTATATTAGAATGTTTCAACAATGCATGAAATTACAACATAATAACTCTTCAAACAAGAATGAGTTCTACAAACTGGGCGGTGGTGGCGCACGCCTTTAATCCCAGCACTTGGGAGGCAGAAGCAGAGGCAGGCGGATTTCTGAGTTCAAGGCCAGCCTGGTCTACAGAGTGAGTTCCAGGACAACCAGGACTACACAGAGAAACCCTGTCTCGGAAAAACCAAAAAAAAAAAAAAAAAAAAACCAAGAATGAGTTCTAGAGTTTTAAACATCTAGACTTTTATCTGAGGGAACAAACATGCTTGTTCTTCAGTGCTGTCTGCCATTTTGAATTCATTCATTTCACCAATGTAACAGGGATGGCTCCACAGGAGATACATTTTTCTTTTCTTCGTTTTATTTTGTCAAATACTATAATAATTTATTATGTCAAATACCACAAGTGATATGCACAAATTATCTAGATGTTTTCAAAATAAAAACAATTTTTAACTCCTTGTTAAGAAGATATATAGTGAATATGTAGATTTGCATTTTATACGGTGGAATTTAAAAAGACAAACCAAAGGATCATTCTAATCGTTATATAAAACATATAGCTTATGTAATTGATGGATTTATACCTAACATGGCTGTAATTTATGCTGTCCACTGAAAAATGATTATGGATGCTTTTATATAAAATCATTCAATCAATTGGTATTCACCTATAAAATTATGTTAAAGAACTATTTATATGTTCACACATATTCCAACATAATTATAATAGTGACCAATTTTAATTTTCTACTAGTATTTAACTGTAGGACTTAAAACATAGTGGAGGCAATTACTATGCATATATGTAGTGTGCCCTTACATATATGCAGACATAAAAAACTCTTCAAAAAGGACTAACCATGTTAGCATGGTTATTATGCTACCTGTATTTTTTGGAGGAGATATATGTGACTATTAAATGCACAGTCCTAAATAAGGTAGTTAAATGTTTTCTTCCAAGGCTTAGAAAACATCAAAAAGAACGGTTGGAAAGACTGAAAAAGCTAGACGATATGGAGGAAGGCTGCAGATGTCATCTTCTAGGCATGAGCCTTTCTTTGCAATTATGAACTCACAGTAGCTACAGTTATCTGTACTGAGTCTACAAATGTCTAGCACTTAAGGCTGGACAGATGCCTTATCCATTAATAGCACATATTACTCTTGCAAAAGATATGGATTCAGTTCCTAGCACCCACATGTATCCACAGTTGTCTGGAAATGTAGCTTTATGAGATCCAATGTCCTTTTCTGCCCTCCTGGGTACCAAGCACATATGTAGTGTGCCCTTACATATATGCAGACATAAAAAACTCTTCAAAAAGGACTAACCATGTTAGCATTAAGTCATTGATAGGGGAAGAGCTTATTGGCTCTTCTCCCTGTTAACTTGGAACTGCTGATAGATTATGAGAGGGGGGAGTCAATATCTTCAGCTATAAACCCACTGGTGAGTGCACTAGATGCAAGGGATGGATAGTCATCATTTCTTATCACAGAAAAGATGGATACAAACCCATGGTCACCAACGATATCCTGGTTAAATTTAGTAGACCAAATTAAATATGAATTTTGTAGGAAAATAATTTGTAAGAAGGAGAGTAGTTCATAGGAGCAGAAGGTAGATGACAGAAGATAGGGGAGAGAATAATCAGAATATATTACATACATGTATGAAACAGAAAATGAATGAACTTAAAATAATACATATATGTATATATATACACATATACATATATATGTATATATGTATATATGTATATATATATGTATATGTATATATATGTATATATACACATAAACATATATATACATATATACATATATATATGTATAGCTTTGTTACAAACTTGAGTAAAAGATATACCATATGTTTTACAAACTCAGGTATTCTAACCTATGCTCTTTCTCTGGCCATTTCTGAGTCCCTGTTGTTCTCTGTGATTCATCTCCATCTGTGCTATATTGTCTGCCCATCAGGGTTCCAGTTGCTCCTGTTCTGCTTGGTCACTGTGCTTGCCTTAGATGTCCACAGTTAGTTGTGCTTTCTCAGGTCACACCTCTCGTCTCTCCTCCTGGGAAGCAGAAATTAGCTGTACTGTCTTTTGAGGCCAGAGGACTCATAATTCAGCATGAACTCATTATTAGGGGTCTTCACTTTGTACTTTGATGTTAACAGTGGAAGAGCTGTGGCATGATAATACGTTCTGAAACTAGATGTGAGAATTCTGGCAAGTTCCATTCTCATATTTGTCTGTGTTGATTAAACTCAAGGTATATAGAATGTAGGAACAGTGAAGTTCTAAGGACTGCAGAACAACACATCTCTAAAATCATTTTGTCTAAGACCAAGCAGGGGTCTGACAAATGGGGTCACACCTAAGAAAACCATTAAGCTCTGCCTTGATTCACCTCTGTCCTCTCAAATCTATTTCTCACCTTGTCTGTATCACTTTTTTAAAAAATCATATAATGCTATCCAGCAGCATTCTTCTCCTTTAGCTTCTGGTTTATTATAGCCAATACAAAGCATGACAGACTATTAGTGGAGAAAATGAATGGGTAAGTTGAGCCATTTCTCTCCCTGTCTGATCTGCATAGATCTTCTAGAAGCCATTGGGCCTTCTGTGTGGTTCTAAATGATGCTCCACATGTCTTCCATGATGTCACTCCCAACCAGGGAAGCCAAACCTTGTGGTTCAATACTTTGCCCCATTCCTCTATTCCCCTACTTCTAAAGTTAACAGCAGTTCTTTAACGGTTATCAGTGCCTATGCCATTTCCCCATCCTCTCTAGGTTTTCAGCTTTTTATATCACAAATGAGGAGTTAAGGAAAGATCAGACGTAAAGTAAACATTTTTACTATTTAGTGTTATTTTGTTTTGCCAAAAAGCCAACATTTACAAGTAGTTTAAATAAGCATCCAATAATACGTTAATGTTATGTCTTAATCCAAACTGAGTTTACTCAGGGAAGTGAAGGCAAATGAAACTTCTGTTATAAGTATACTTAGAGTTGATTATGTATATACCAGTTCAAGAGAAATGGATCTGGAGAAAGATAAAATTTAGTGAAGACAGTGGTTGAGAATATAAATCTTATTTGGTGAAAAAAGGAATACATTATAATGAATCAAAGTTTTTACTTATAAATTTAATGCCAAATTAGACATCAGAGAACAAGTGGGTGTCTAGGCTTAGATTCTTTCAAAAGCTACTTTAGTAAGGGATTTTTTTTTAAGCTTCAACCTCTCTCCTCACCAGCCATACACCAAAGGTAGTGGAAAGGAAATGTTAATAGGGCAAAGAGGGTTGTGGACCTGTTTAGAAATAGTAGTTTTTTTTGTGGGTAATTCCAGTCTCCATTGTCAGGATGTCATCAGCTCAGTTCACATATATCATCAGCAGTAGCTTGACCCACTCACAAACACTATTCAAAATCCAGAAGAAACCACAAGGCTGAGCCAATCAGCCTGAGTGTGGAGAAGCAGCAGCTGCTAGAGTATAAGTTACTTGGTGGATTTTTTTCTAGAAAGTCACAACAAATGATGATTCTTAAGGAAGGCAAAGCGAACCAATGCCACAGTGTCATCAGTGAAGACCAGTGTCAGCAAAGCCCAATGAAGACCAATAAAGAGTGCAAGGTGAACCAGTGCTGCACGGCACTATACACTGTCTGTTGGGTTATATTTATGTCCTTTACAAACATCACATTTTCTATTAACAATCCACTCTAGCAAAATATCACATGCCTTTTTTCCAAGCAGCATCCAGATAAATACCACATGTCCATTCTCAGCCAAACATTCTCCCACACATCTGCCTTAGCAAAAGCATCCACTCATAAGATAGTTTCCAGAAAAAAATAACTTGGCACAATTGAGTCCAAAGAACCCAGAAGTTCCCCCATCAGTGCTAGTTTCCTATGCTTGCTATAATAAAATCCAAACATAGCAACCCAATAATAGACCTTCAGTTTCTTAAAATTATAGAAATTATTAACATAAGATCAAAATATTAGCTGTTTTATTTCTATCTGAAATCTGTGAGGGACAGTCTATGTCATGCTTATCTTCAGCATTTTCATGGTTTGCAGTTAATATTACATGTTTCATTGCTCAGAGATGTTATCTCCTCATCTCTACCTTCATGCTTGATGAGGGTTCTCCTTCTGTGTATCTGTGTGACAACCACATTCTCTTTTAAAATTAAAAGACTACATCATATGTTGGTTCAGAGCTTACTGTAAGAATTTAATTTTAAATTGAATTCTCATTCGAAGACACCATCTTTAAATAAGGTAACATTCTGATATGGTGGGATGGGGCCTTTAACTTACAAGTTTGGAGTTGACAATATTCAGTTTGAAACAAGCAGATCTAAGGCTAATTTCAAGTTGTTAATAATAGGAAACTGAGGGTAAAACCATACTTTAAAAGTAAGTTACTAGATATGATCAACTAAATGTGGAACTAGTGTTTAAAAAAGGAAATTATTGAGATTGATATAAGATAGTCTTCAAGAACACTTGGCAGTGAAGAATCCTTAACAGAAACAGGAAAATTGGAGAAAAACAAATGTCTCTGGACTCTGAGAAACATCAACAAGGGCAAATAAGGTGTTTGGATTTTGCTTTGATGAATTTGAAGTATATACAAAACATCTAGCTGACCATATCTACTAGACCATGGAAATTTTGTAGCTAGAGTTTTAAATTTAGATGAAGATTTAGATCCTCTGTGTTTCTAATTCTTGTATTACGACTTAAAAAAAAAAAGAAGATTTGGTTTATTGAAATTGTGGTTTCCTTGTAATCACTCAGCTAAGTCTCTGATATTTAAACATTTTTGATATCTGTCAGTCTTAGCTGTCTTTGTAACTATTATTGCTACCCTAGTCAGGGTTGGCAGCCTATTATATTATCAAGGGCTGAATATCTGAATCAGGATACCTAGTTCTGTTCCTAGCACTCATGTCAGGCAGATCACAGCTGCATGTAACTGGTTCCAGGAGGTTCCATACCATCTTCCGGCCTCTGGAGAAATCCAAAAGTACATGACAAATACATACAGATACATTTGCATCCTCAAAAATAAAAATAAATCTTTGGCCTGGTCAAATGGCTTAGTAGATAGGAGAGCTTGCTTATCTTGCAACAGATCTGAGTTCAATTTGTAATGCTAACATCTGGCAGCTCACAACTACCTATAACTCCAGCTCCAACTATAACCATCCAGTGGCCATGAACAAACTGGGTTTACCTGAAAGGGGGGCTAGAAATGAAAAAGAGACAGTGGGTGGGGCAAGTGAAGCATGAAGTCAAGACAAGGTTCTGATCAAGGCTCCAAGTTTAATATTCAGCGCTGTGTTTATATAGGGAAAGCCAACCAAACCCATCCTTTGTTTCAGCTGGATTATGTTGCAAAGCAAGCTCACTGGGCAGTCTATTCTTCTAAGTTCCTGTAGGAAGTTACATTGTGCAACCAAGGCAGTTGTTAAGGTCTACTGTGGCAAGCACCCAAGGTCTATTCAGCCTGCTCAAGGCTGGGGAGCACATCCAACTATAGAGAATTTTATATCCTATTCTGGCTTCTTTGGGTATCTATACATATATACGCACATACATACATACATACGTACATACGTACATACATACATACATATGTACATGAAGACACACAAATAAATTAACAACAGAAAAGGAAATATTTAGCAGCTTTAGAACTACTTGAAAATGAGGTCTAGCCTCTTACATGATAGGAATATTAATGTGGGATAAAAACAAAAATGACTTAAAAGAGATATTATAAATAAAATGTATTCATTTCCATCTTTTATAAATGACTGTAAGGGGGCTTAGATGAAGAGAATGTCTTGCCACCTTTCTCAACATATTTACTTACTTGGTCTTGATGCATAATTTATACCTAGCTTATTAGTAATCCCATAATAGGGGATGGGAACTGAAATCATGGTTGTTAGAGAATTTATGTACCATGTTTGATCTTCAACATCTGGAGAAAAGTGAAAACACATTGATGATTAATAAACAGTGAAGCAACTTTTGAGGACCAATTTTGTTGAAAAATATTCCTTGTTTTTATTTTCTTTTTTTTTTAAATTTACTTTTTATTGGATATTTTATTTACATTTCAGATGCCATCTCCTTTCCCCATTTCTCCTCCCTAGAAAACCCCTATCCCATGCCCCCTTCTACTTTTTGCTTTTATATAATTTTTCTTAATGTTAATCAAAGGCTTTATAAGTTTGGTAATGCTCAATATCAATCAGATATGTAGCCCAATATCCAACCTAGTTATATAAACTATCTTTGACTGGCAGAGACATGTGAACATCTGCCTCCATGCCCCCCTCCCTCTCTTTCTCTCTCTCATCCCCTAGCTCCTACTCTCTTTCTCCTCCTCCTCTCCTTACTCCTCCTCTTCTTCTCCGTACTCTTCCCACCTTAGCCCCTCCTACATATCACCCTTCCTGTTAAAATAAAATTTTTCTCTCAAAATACAATTAGAGCATAACTATACCAATTTGTGTCAGTAAGGTGCAAGATAGATGTAATACCCAGACCATCATTTTGTTGACTAAACAGAACCTCTGTCATCTCTCCTAACTAAGAGACTTAGTTCTGAACCTGGCTTTTTTCTTGGCTTTAGAATAAATGTCAGCTAAAAATCATCCTCTCAAATATTTTCTCTCTAAGTAAATAGCTAGGATTGGCTATAAGACTATAAGTTTTCGACTCTCTCAGAAATCCAGAATGACTGAGTTAACTGAAATTATGGGAAGTACAAAACATAGCTTCTAAAACTTAGCCAGTTTATAGAGACCTCTGAACACCTGGACAGTCCCTATACTACAAAACATTGGAGTATTCGATCTTCAGCCTTCTGGCCCAGGATCACTAAGGACAAACTTAGTGATGCAGAATTATTAAGGGCTGATTACTCTGTCTTGGCAGATATAATCAGTCAACTATTCTGCAAGTGTGTCCTTTTCTGAACAGTAATTTATCTGTAGATGAAAAGAGGCAATTCTTGCCTAGTGGGTGTCTCACTGCAACTGGAGTAACTCCAAAGATGCTCAATTTCTTCTTAGAATCCAACACAGGAAGCTGTCAGGAGCAGACAGGTCTCTAATCAAAATGAACATTAATACAGAAATGTTTGTAATGTCAATTCTGTGGACTTCTGATGTTTTGAAAACCAACTATCCAAGAAGGGTAATCTGGACTGTTGTCTGTTAACTCCTCTCATCTATTTCTAAATAAAATACAGAAAACACCCTAACAATAAACTCAAAGCCCTGAATTTGCTATAGGCCCTTAACTCATAGGCTAACCGTCCCAAATCAGTTAAAAAAGTTAAAGAAGGACTGGGTCTAAGCCTTGTATTCCTAAATATGTTATATAGGCACAATGTCTATGAGAGTAAAAATATTCATCTCACTTTTATATCAATAAGAAACTCATACCAATGAAAATCTTAAATTTGAAATCAAAGTAAATTTTGTACCATATAAGAAATTATAATTTCATTTTAATAACAATTATACATATTTCTACCAGTAGGTTATGGCTATGCAATTAATCCTAGCTAATCCTCTCTGTTCCAACAAAATCATTACTTTTCCCTAGAAAGACAGCCCAATATTAATCACCTCAGTCCCCAAGCCAGGGAATAGGGGCACTGACTATTCATTAACTTCTTCAAGCTGATTATGGGCGTTGAGATATTAGCAGATGGGCAGAGGGAAGAATAAATTGATAAACCTCTGATGATGTGTCTTTACTCATCCAGCTGGAATTCCAGGACATCAGAGATTTGAGCAGGTCTGCTCGGCTTGCTTGATGAGTAGATACACTAAGGCTGTGCATTCTGCAATATACAGTTCTCAAAACAAATTTTAGTATCAAGATAATTGTTTGTTTGAATTCTGGAATCTAGTCTTCTGGTGGCCTGCCTCTCTCATGTCTAATCCATATAATTCTGGGAGTTTCTATGAGGGTGTGCTCCTACCATCCTCCCATTTCCTCCTCCCTGCTCTCAAATTCCCCAACACTAGGGAATCCAAACTTTCTTGTTTTTATTTTCTAATGAGATCCCCCATTCTGCATTTAATTTTTTTTCTATCCAGACACCATGAGGAAATTCAAAAGCTGACAGTGACTTTAAGAGTTGTACAGTATTAAGAGCGCTGGCATTCACACTTCATGAGCCACCCACCATTTTTAGTCATAATTTCTAACCCCAAAGAAAAGTGATGAAAGGTGTTTAGACTATAAAATACATTTGCAATTAGAACTTAAAATCTGTGAAAAATTCTTAACCATCTTATATCATGTATCAGAGACAAGGGATGTTTAGAACATTATAAATAAAAACAAAATGCTCTGTGTCTTAAATTTATTGTACATATAGATGCACAGTTAGAATGCATATACACTAAATTGAGCATTTATGCACTAAAAGATAATAAAATTTTAGTGAGTTTCATAGAATTTAGCAATATATTCCTCTTCATTTCATGACTTTTTTTTCAATTTTATAATATTAAATTTACAATCATAGAGTTACTTAGGGTTTCATTGTTGTAACAAACTCCTATAAACAAAAGTCACTTGGGGGAGGAAAGGGTTTGTTTAAGTTTACAACACTCAGGTGACTTTCCATCACTGAGGAAAGTTTCAACAGGAATTCAAGGCAGGAACCTGCAGGCAGGAACTAAAACAGAGACTATGGAGGAATGCAGCTTACTGGCTTGCTCCTCATATCTTTCTCTGTTGGTTTTCTTAAGTGCACAAAGCCAAGCTACCCAGGAGTAGCACTGTCAATAGTAGAGTGGGCCATGATTCAAGAAAATACCCACATGGGCTTGCTTATGGCTGATTTTATAAAAGCATTTCCTCAGTTGATACTTCCTCCTCTGCAATGACTCTAGGTTGTGTCAAAATGGCAAAAATGTCTAACCACTTGAAAGTATATTTATATTTTGCTCAGTGCTTTTACAATAATTTACATTAGGTCATCTACTTTGAAATTTTTCAGTGATCAAACATGGAGACTTAAATGGAGGTGTTTAATTGATGAATAAATTGCTTATAGAGATGATGAATAGTGGGTAACAAAAAAAGACAGCATGAATTCAGCTCCAGAATTAGAGAACATCTTATGTTACATTGCATTTGTTTTTTATTTTATTTTTTATTTTATTTTATATTTTATTTACATTTCAGATGCCATCCCCTTTCCCCATTTCCCCTCCCTAGAAAACCTCTATCATTACATTTCATTTGTAAAGAAACAAAACTCAGAGTCTTAATTAACAAGAGGCTTAGGAGCTCACAATAAAATAACTTATGCAGATTGGATGCCAGAAATTATATCTCCTAAGTCTGAGAGTAGGATTCACACTGACTGGATTGCTTATTACTGTGACAATATACTTATTAGAAACAACCTAAGGAAGAAAGGTGTGCTGGTTTGAATGAGAATGGCGTCTTTAGACTCATATATTTGAACACTCAGTTCCCAGTTAGTGGAACTGTTTGGAAAGGATTAAGAGATGTAGCCCTGTTGGAGGAAGTTTTCACTAAGGGCAAGCATTGAGGTCTTAAAATCCCATTCCATTCCCAGTTAGCTCTCTCTTTTCATGCTTCGGGATCCAAATGTAAACTTTAGCCATAGCCTGAGCACTGTTCTTGACTTCCTGCTCCCATAATCCTGACCATGTTGATCAAGAACTCTAACTCTGAAATTTTTAAGCTATATAAAAAAAAAAAAAAACTCTTTCTAGAAGTTGACATGGTCATGCTTCCCAATCACAGGAATGACAAAGTAACCAAGACAGACATGATTGTAACAGAAAGTTTAACAGACGTCATCCTATAGCCATTAGGTCTGATGATTCTGAGTCTAGAATGGTCCATGTCATCATCGTGATGGGAACATAAATAAAAGGGGGCTTTTATGTCATGGAAGGCAGGAAAGATGTTCATCAAAGAGAGGGGCTCAGGTCAAGATACAATACCTAAGAATTCATGCTTGGTTACTTACTTCCTCCAGCCAGCCCCACCATATATATATGTGTGTGTGTGTGTGTGTGTGTGTGTGTAAACATATATAGATGTATATATACAATATTTGTATATATTGTACATAATAATATGTATATTATATATAATATGAATATGTTTATATATATTACATTTAGAAGAACATCAGATTACAGTTTCCTTTTCTATTTATTCAAAACATAAAGTAGGCACAATATCAATAAAATTTTTAGAAGATTCTTAAATAGAAATGGTTCTGCACCTGGAGAAGAAGCCAGAGTGATGGGGCTCAGTGTATGACTATGTCTTACTACTAGACTTCAAATTACATTGTTATTCTACTTTGGGACAACTGTCCTGAAGCCTCAGGAAAGAAGTACAGCAGAGAGATAGAAATTTGTTGGTGTCAAGGTAAGAGAGAGCAAGAGTCACAACCTCACTTAATTAGATGTGATTCTACTCATAAACTAATTAAAATTACAGACTGACTCTCCAACAAAGAAAGTCATAGGAACCAGATAAAATGCTTGAGTGAGTCTGTGCTCCATGAGCAAATGAGACCCAGAATTCTCACTGCCTTCAAAGCCTATAACAACGTTAAAATGCCACACAACTTGATACACTGAGTAATATTGTTTTAAATGAAAGTATTGAACCTGATGTTTGCTCTTTAAAATGTGAAAATTGGAAACTTAACTCATTGGAACTCCATTACTTTTTTCAGATCTGCTCTGTTTAGCATTCCAAAGTTTCTTCTGACACTAGCAGAACAGTGGAACTGCTGTGGCTGAAAGAGAACACCTGACCCTTCATCAAGTGGTAAGCCAGACAACCAGCGACTACTGAGCATATGTCTATACACACAGTTGCATTTGATGTTTTCTACCACAGTGTGTAGAAAAGGGAAGCAGACTGAGTTCAGAAAAAAAGCATACAAATGATATCTACCAACTAGCACCTAGGTTTTCTCCAAGTCTCTCACCCCTTAGACAGTGATTGAAATGATATTAATTTATAAATATATGTATGTATATCTATCCATGATTATGTGTACATACATGCACAATGTGAGATTTTGAAAGGTAAAAGATGCAAGTTGAATATGATTTTACTTCTGCAGAATAAGAAAACTTATAGTCATTCATGAACTTCGTAGTGTGTCTTATGATGATTGTTCTACTGATAATTGTGACAATCAATTTTTATGTTTCTATAAGAATTTAGCTGTAAATAAAGTACTTGCTGTAAATAAAGTAAATGTAGCCTAGGAAATTTATATTCCACTTTTTCTATGTCCATTGGGATCACGACTAAAACAGTAGGGTTTTTTTCACTATACATTATCACCTCAATCTATATGCCTATGACAGATTTATGTTCTTTAACCTTATCCAGAGAGTACTATTTCATGTGAATGCAATGCTTTAATGTAATGTAGATTATCTTACTGTATTGCATATAAGGATTATATTATATTGAATAGTAATTTTTCTTCTTATAAAGGCAGATTGACTTTTGTATAGACTTCACACACACACACAAACACACATGCATATATGCATACTTGTGTGCACACACAAATCTAATCAAGATTTTTATACCCAGCGGTTATTATGGTAAATTGAAATTCAGTAAAAGTAACACTTCTTGCAGGATGAAATTATATGGTCTCAGTTCAACAGAATCATCATTCTACATCACTCCCTCCTCCACATTGCTGAAGTAGAGAAGTGAGCTTAGGGACAAAGTCATCCATTAGAGTATCTTTGTGTGTTTCTGTCTCTGATCTAAATTAAAAATAGACAATTCAGTAAACTTGACCCCAGAAGGGCATGGAAACACAGGCTATTTGTGCTAAGAACCTTGTTTTCAAACTACCAATATTGGTCTAGGTGCCAGTTGATGGTGAATCTTCAAAGGATAGATATAGGAAGAACTTCACCTTACTTTTGGCCTAAAAACCAGCAGAAGATGCTGAGTTGGGATTTTTCTCTAATAGATTTCCCATACAGTTAGATCCAGTGAAATTCAGAAAATGACTTCCAGGATAATGGTAAACCGTGTTGATGTGAATGACAGAAGTAGTCACAGTAAAGGAGGAACCAGACCAGAGTCCCTGGAAAAAAAGGGCTGCCACATTACTGTGGATATTTTAATCAATAAAAAATCTTCAGCCATCATCTTCTGAGATATTTCTGCTGCTTAGTCACCTGCTCTCTTTATGAGAGCATGCCACTGTTCGATGCATCCCACTTCAGTTAACATAGGGAACCATTTTCTGTACTAGGCATACAATAGTTTCCTTAAGCAATCTCCATTTATCACTTAAAAACAAAAAAACTAATACAAAGTGAATATAATTTTCTATTCTTCATGCAGTTTCCAATCAGTAGAAGGCCTTATCCACTATCATCCTGGTTTTTGTTGACTTTGTGTTGTTGTTGTTCTTATTGTCAATGTGTCATCTGTAGGTGCTTCCTTAACCATTTCCTACTGGTAGTTCAAGTCTCATTTAAATGTACTTTAATTTAGTCAGTTGAATTTTATCACACCAAATTTAAAAAACATTTGTTAAATCTTTCTCCTTGAAATATTCCTCTTTTCTTTCCTATAATCTTGACATTGTGTCTGTCGTATAGATATTACATTTATATACTCTCCCTTTGGTTTGTAAAATCTTTATTCCATTTATTGCTAGGTAATTGTGTGGCATGAAACAAAATAAAAACTACACTGTATTACACATTTTTAGGAAATCTAAAAGCAAAGATAAGCTGATTCATTATCAGTGTAGCCAAAAAAAAAACAAAAAACAAAAACAAAAAAAAAAACCCAGTATTTTTTTTCACTGCCTATACCTGAGTCAATTATTCCCCATTGATCTATGTGATAATGCAATTTGATTTGAAAAGCACAACACAAAGTTAAGTGCATCTAATTTCTAGCTGAAGAAAGGGCTACTGTTTCTCCTGTTATGTAACCTATTAGGTGAGATTCTTTATTCATGTTATTGTATGAGATCCGTGTACAGGACTAAAAGACAATAACTGAAAGAGAGGATTTTAAAGGGGTGTGTGTGTGTGTGTGTGTGTGTGTGTGTGTGTGTGTGAGTGTGTGTGTGTGTGTATGTAATTAATTGCATTTGAAAACAGTAAATAAATAGAAAAAGACTTTGTGAAAGAAAAAACATATGAAGCTTTAGCAATAACTATCTTGAATAACCAATTATCTGTACTCCTTTTCAGTTGAAATGACCACCTAAAGATCCAATCACTTTCCCTAGCAGTATAGTGCTTCTGCCTGAACATATATTCTCAGTCAAATCTATATAACCTTAGACTTTAAAAATAACCTTTTATTGATTTTGTTGCTTCAATTCCCACATGCATCAAATGGATACTGATGACCGTAATCCCACCTCTCCAGTTTTCCTCCCGCCCTTATCACTCTCTCCTCTTTATGTTTCTTTCCTACATTCATATCTCCTTTATTGTTTTGCTTTATTGAATTGCCATTTTTTACTTTTACTTCCATACATAAATACATTGATAAAATGCATTCTTTCTCCCTTATCTATGGCTTTTTGTTTTATTTGGCGATCTACTGAGTTTAAGCATGATATATTGTGATACTATGAGTTTCCAGCTATCTAGTGCAGTCTAATGGGCTTCTCAATGGATATGCAACTGAAGACAATGATGGCTCCACCCCCCAGTATCCATCAGTAACCATGATTTACTGTTGAGCATCCCAATCTTGTTTAGACAGGTTGTAGGCAGCCACAGGTGCTGTAATATCTTGACTTCAGTGACTGTGTCATGTTCACAGCCCTTCTATCTGTGTTTTTTCTGCTCTCCTACCCATCTTCTGTAGGGACCATGTTTGAGGGTACAGTGTAAATGTCCTTTCAATGGCTAGACACTCAGAAGTGACTTTTTGTCAGGATTTTATGCACCCATGAGCACTGCCATTTATTGGGAAGAGAAAGTGAAGTGGAAACTTAGGGTTTTTTTGGAAAGTCAGTTGTGTTGGATGGTGTTTGCTGGAGCAGACACAGGAGTGTCCCAACACAGACACAGGTGAAAGGATGTTTTGCTAAAGCAAGCACATGAACGAGTGATGAAGGATTTTTCACTAATGACACACATGTATTGGTTCAGCTCACATTGTGTAGCTGAGCTCTCTCTTGACTCCATATTGAGAAATGAACCAAAAATATTTCTAGTGGTGTTCTGGCAGCTTCTTCCCACTTCCTTAGACTCAGGCTGATTAACAGAGTGATGTCAGCTGATATAAACTCACATAGAGTTTTACTAAGACAGAATCAAATGCTAAGTCAAGACACATGGTAAGGCAAGACCTGTGAAGGACACTTGATGTTTAGAGGTAGTATGAATACGACTCAAAGAACAGTGACAGACGCTTGCATAGCTAGCTTTGCAATGCATCTTTGCAGTTGCAAAACCACAGCAGAGAACTTCTCTTGGCTTCCCTATTGGTCCTGGTGGCTCCTACTGACTCGATTAGGTGGAGGCCTGGCTGTATCTGCTAGGTCATGCCATCACTGCTGATTCGTTTTTGCTATCCAGACACTACTTGAACTGGACTGCTGGTATATTTGTAAAGTATTTGCAAGTGGATCAAGCTGCCGCTGGTGATTTTGGTAAACTGAACTGCTGATTTCCTGACAACTCAGATTAGATTTACTCCAAAGAATAATTTCTAAACAAGTCCATTTCCCCTGTATCCAAACAACTTTTCTTTTCCACTACCTCTCTGGTAGATGGTAGGCTAAGAAGAAAGGTTAATGCATTTTAAAACCCATACTAAAAGTAGGTTTTTGAAGAAAAAAAAAAAGCTACAAAAAGCTTTTCTGATTACAGTTAGGAGAATAATTTATTATCTCTATAAATATAAATATTAAAAAGCACCTTGGTACCATGACAACTTAAGTAAACAGCAATAGTAAAATGGCTCCTGCTGGCCTAGGACTTCAGCCAGGGATATTTGATAGGTGTTAATGATATGAAGCTTGAGTCAGAGAATCTGTTTTCAAAGGAAAATGTGTGATATAGCCAAAAAGTCAAGGTACCAGAGAAGTTTTTCAGGTATTATATGTCCTTTTATTTAGAAAACATTTCATGAATTCTCACTGTTAGATATAATATAACATTCTATAAATAGATAAAATTAAGTTCGTATTTAAAATTTGAGAAATTATCTTCTCAAAGCAAAATTGAGCTTGTCTAAAAATGCATGTCTATAATATATAAATAAATAAATATTATTATAAATAATTCAGTAAAGTGCAATCTACTTTATGTATCTCAACTTTCTGTTCTCAAAGATCTTATTAAAATGTGTTATCTTTCCAGTTCCATGTAAAACATACCAACTGGCCAACTCTTACAGAGATCTTGACTGTCAGGAGATAAGATAAATATAATATTCAGATCACTGATTTTGCTCCCTACTTAGCTCAAATAACTTCATTACTCACTATAAACAAAAGGATTCCTGATGCAGGTCTAACTACAGAATCCCTTCCTTAACCTCTATTAGAGCCAGCATTATTGTCAAGCTTAAACATCAAATTGTGCAAATTTTCTGGCAGAGTTGAGTATTCCATACCTTGCTCTTATAAAATGTTTCTTCAAGTGATCATTGCTAAGCTGACCCCTACAAATGTACATGAGATATAAGTAGATGGATTGCTTCTTGTTTGCTCCCAAACAACTGGAAGTGTTAAAATTCTGCCACTCTGGTATCCAAAAGACTCTGCAAAGACTTTTTAAAGCTTTAAGAAGAAATTTAAAGAAGCTACAATACTGTATCTTAAAAAGAAGATGGTAGTATATTCTCTCAGTGGAAGAAAATGAACATAACCTTTCAAGTGCAGGACATCATGATCTCTGTACTTGACCTTAGTTATCCATTGCTGTGTCTATACACTTATGTATGTGTGAACAGACGTAAAACACCCTATGTGATGGCTGTCAGGTTGGGAGAACAATCAATTCATCTTGATTTCTTTTTCTTTTCTTGAGATATATATGTGTGTATGTGTGTGTGTGGGGGGTGTATCAAGAAAGGAATTTTTATATATAAAAGAAAAGATCAATATGATCGTTTCTTTATGTGTTTTTACTTCTTTTGAAAAGACATTAGACAAATCAAATGATTTACCCTAGGAATTTAGAATGATCAGAGGATTTTGAAGATGGAGATGAATTGATTCTGAGCATCAATCAGTTCTGAGTGTACTTTCCTAATTTCTTCTTATGGGTGAACTTTGCAGGATATTATTTTTGATATGGCCACATTTCCAAGAATCTCTCATCCTCTGCTGCATTAACAGTATAAAAATGTCAAGATAGCATCTATCACTACCCAGGAGCAAATCTTTCCTCCTTGACTCTCCAAGCAGAGAAATATCGAAGCAGTTGTGAAGCTAGATAGGTATACCTTACAGGTCAAGGCCACAGATGTTAATAGAAATTATCTACAACTATAGAGTCATTTACTACAGGAAATATAATTTCAATGACTTTTGGGGTTTTTTTGTGTGTGTACTTTCAGTATGAGATTTTAATTTCAGTTTCTCTTCATATCTAATTTTTGTTCGCTTGTTTGTTTTTAGTTGTTTTTCTTTTTGAGACGGGGTACGACTTTGAAAACACTGGTTGTCTGGTACTCTCTATGAAGACCAGGCTGGCCTGGAATTTACATTAATCTACCTGTCTCTGCTTCAGAGTGCTTGGATTAAAAGTGTGTACCACCATGCCTGACTTCTTCATATCTTTCTAATTAACATTTGTTCTCAATGGGTCCCATGATTTAGCAGTTTTAGGACTTCAATTTACCAGACATTCACATTTTTTTTTTAATTTTACATGATCAATAAAAAGTTAGAGTGATCTGTGCTTATCCCCACTATATCAGTTTTTCTAAAGTCTGTTGTTCTGTCATTAATGATGAGCATCTGAAAGAAAACAGTACAGATGGCTCAGCAATTAAGGGCTCGTACTATTTTTTCTTTCCCCCAAACAGCAACAACAACAAAAACAACAACAAAAAGCAGTTTGCATGGTGTGGTAGATGGTTCACAACTGCCTGGGATTCCAACTCTAAAGGATCCAGCACAGTCTTTGCCCTTAGTGAGTATTGCATTCATATGCATAAACCCACAAACAAAACCACAAATAACATAATTAAAAAATCAATTATTCATGGGTCTCACAACTGGGCAGGATGATTGACTGCTTCCCTTATACTTTTCACATTCACCTTCTAGTAAAATGAAAGTGACTTGTCAGATAGAAGGCGTTTGGGTCAAGTTCATATAGAATCTTTGCGCTTCTGAATATTAATGAAACATGGTATCTTCAGCAATAAGGACTTACACTCAACTTCTGAGAGGCATCCAAGGGCAACTATCACACATACTATTTCGGAGTTATTTGGACTTACCTGACCAAAAAATCAAAAAGAAGCTTTTAGTGCTTAATCCTGAGGTTTTTATTGGAAAATCTTTGGTTTCTGGGGAGTGATAGTATAACCCCAAGTGGTATAACTTTAATAAAAATGTACCTATATATTATGTAACTTTAGGTACATGTAAAATTATATGATGCCCTAGGATTTTCAAACATCCTTAAAGTGTTATTAATTTTTCTCCCTCCTTCTATTTCTGCATTTTCCTACTTTCCCCTTTCCTAATACCCACCTATCATTTTTTCCACTTCCTCCTTCCCTTCACCTGTACCCTGCTACGCTCCTCTCTGGATTCTCTTTCGCCCTTGCCATGGTCCATTTCTACTTCCCCAGTTTCTGCAGAAACTACAGGTTATATAATCACATCTGCAGATTTGGAGTTAGGAACCACAAATAAGAGAGAGCACAGAGCATTTATCTGTCTTGGTCTGGGTTAACTCACTAAATATAGTTTCCAGTTCCACCCATTTACCTGAAAATTATATTATTTCATTTTTTACCTATATCCGAATACCACTCCATAGTATAAATGTGCCAAATTTATATATGTACAAATTTCCAGAGGCACTGCATGGCTTTGCCATCACACCAATGACCAGTAAGGCAAGAGATCTCTAAAGAAGCTATAGTGGCTTTTATGACTTGTGAGTAAACAAATTGTTTGTTTATTTGACTTAGGGCCCATTCAGTAGGAGGGAATTCATGACAGGTAATATAAACTCAGCCAACTACCAACTCCTATTAAGGTCATAATAGGTCTTAGAGTAAAACCTACTGCCTTTCATTTTCTAAACTAACATAATTTCCAACCGCATTCTGATTACTTAATCTGGTATTCACAGATAAGTATAGCTCCCAAGCTTCATCCAAGAAGTTTCTTTCTGGAGCGGATAGAAACTTAGATTTTTTTTTAAAACCTACTTTTAATAAGGGTTTTTAAAGTCTTCAACCTCTCTTCTCGTCCACCATCCAGAGGTAGAAGAGAAAAGACAATAGGACAAGGGGATGTGAACATGTTTAGAAGTAATTTTGGGGGCGGCGATTCCAGTCGCTGTCAGGATAGCAGCAATCCAGTTCAGTAGTGTGGGGATAGCAAACCCACCTCAGCAGCAGTAGCACGATGTAGCAGAAACTGCCAAGCCTCTGCGAAATCAGCACAAATCAAGGGGAGCAGCCAGGACCCGCTGGGACGCCAGGAGAAGTTCTCTTCTGTGCCTCTCTCAATGATGATCAGCTAAGAAGATGTGAAAACAACGAAGAGTTGCACAGCTAGCTATGCAACTACACTGAGTCATATTTATAATTTCTCCAAACATCAAGTGTCCTCCCACCAGTCTGGCCTCAGCAAAATATCTCTTGGGTCTGTCTTAGCAAAACACCGCATGAGTCTGTATCCCTGACATATTAAAAAACTTTGCCTTCAAAAAACCTTAACTAATCAAAAAAAAAAAAAAAAAAAAAAAAAAAAAAAAAAGCCATGTGATTCCAGGCCCAATTGATAGAGCCAAAAACAACTCCTATGCACAAGGTCAGGGAAAATCTCAGAAGAGGAGGTAGGATGGCTGTAAGAGGCCAAGGACAAAGAAGTTTGCTGCAATATTGTATCTTCTGGATATGACCAGGACACTATCTATGTGAATGAAATCTCAACAGTTATGGCTGCCTAAAAGACTAGAACAATGACATCACCAGCTGAGGTATCAACAATGATGAAAATCAAATCACAATGCTCCACAACCAGATGAAGATCTATAGGAAATTACTAACTGCTAAGAGAGGGAGAATTGATCTTCCCCGTGGAATGAGGCCTCCACTGATTGCTTATACAACATCCAGTGAGAAGCCCTAAAGCATGAACATTGGAGCAGCAATAAACAGATCTGGCAGGTTATTTTTAAATGTGTATAATAATGTGTGTGTGTGTGTGTGTGTGTGTGTGTGTGTGTGTGTAATTTTTTGAAGGATCATGAGGAAAATAAGAGAAAATAGAGGGAGAAAAAGGAATGAGAGTAAATACAGTGCACATTAATATAGTTGAAAATAATTTACTTTAATTTTAAAAACTAAATAAAATAAAGTAGGGAATAGAAAGGTGTATCAGTTGGTTGGGCACACTCACTACTTTTGTGAAGTACTTGGTTTCAGTTCCTAGGACCCACATGGGTTCTTACAATTGCCTGTAACTCTAATTTTAGGGAATCTTACTATTTTGATATCTAAGGGCAAGAGACATATATGAAGTACACCTACATACATGTAGGCAAAACACTCATACATAAAATAAAATAAACAAACCCAAAAATAAAGTAAATGTGTTTTTTTTTCTTTGAAATAGGGTCTCTCTATCATGTAGTTTTGGCTGCTCTAGAACCCATTATATGGACCAGGCTAGCCTCGGACTCACAGAAATCCACCTGCTTCTGCTTTCCATGTGCTAGAATTAAAAATTTTAAAAATAGAGAAAGGGACAGAGATGAATACTACAGACTTGGGTGATAACCAAACACTAGCGTGTGCCATTTAGGAATTGTAATTCTTATACTTTATATTTAGGCTAAACTCAAGTATGTTTGTTTGGTTTGTATTTGTGCTTGTCCAGTTCATATGGAAGTACTTTGTTCTAATCTGTGATAGTCTAAACATTTGAAGGCCAGAATGTAGTAGAGAAATATAAACTTTGGCACCATGTATGTGAACATGACATCTTAAGTTCATTCACTGAGTCAAATGGACAGACTCTAAGCGTTTGGGAACAAGTAACCTAGTTAACCTAGTTAACCACAAAGGATCCTCTCAGGCACATTAGATGTCCAGTACCCAGATAGACCTATTATCTATCTCCAACTCGAGCCTATTAAAGCCAATAAAGCTGTAAATAAAATACCAATAATTTAAAACTAAAAGCCTCCCATTAAAAGCCCAAGCCATTCAGCAAGTAGATAACCATTCTCACATGCTTCCCTCCACAGAGACTGGGGAAGAGACAAGGGAAACGCCCCCATTCCTATAGCCCAGTCTAGCTTAGGCTATTGAAGCTGTAGTTCTTCCTCTCCTCCACCCCAACATGCTTGCCTATTCATTGAGGACACCAGTTAACTTCCTTTAATCCCTAGAGAGGGAAGAGAGCTAAGTCTATTTTCTCTCTAACTCTTCAGAACACTTTGCTTCTTTGTGTACTATTGGTAGAAAAAGCAAATCTGAATGTTATTTTATATTACAATCAGATATAAATATCTTTGTTCCCCTGAATATTCCTCCACATATAACTATTTGTGGGAAGTTTGAACTACTTATTTCATCCAGTGCCTTGCATTCTGTTGATCTAAGTAGTTATTAAGCCATATGCTGCAATTTAAATGCAAGGTTTATATAATATGTGGATTAAACTGTAATGGGTAGGTCTGATGCTGCTATGCATTCTAATGCTAAATGCTGGCTCCTCAATCCAGTTACCCCTGAGGAGCAGATCCTCACATATGTAAACCTTGGTTGCCAATAAAAGAACCTGTAATTGGGCAGTAGACAGAGAAAGGTGGGACTTGAAGACTGAGTGAGGCGTCTCAGGAAAGACCAAGGGGAGAAGAAGAAAGGACACAGAGTGTGGAGGAGACTGCCATGAGAGAAGATAGACCATCAGCGCATGGCCATGGAAACAGCATGTTACAAGGGACATTATGGCTGAGAAATAGGTTAGAATAGCTCCAATCCTGCCAAACCTTGGCTTACAGCTTGTAAATTACCTGGCTTGTATGTCTTTTATACAGGCTAACTAGAATGTTTAGTTCCTGTTACATTAAACTTTATTCCTTACAGACATTAAAATATATGATAAGCTAAAGCTGAGTTTGCTAAAATTAACAATTCATATATTAAAAATTATTGGAAGAATAAATTTGTTTTACCAAAGCCCTGGAAAGAGTACATGAACTGTCTTTAGCAGTTTTAAAAATGGATCTTGGACTTACTACATCTAAACCAGAATTAAATGTGATGTCTACAGGAAGTCAAATCATATATATTTTACTTCTTTAGCTTTCTCCCCATGATTTTAAGAGTTACAAAAGGGCATGGTCTAGCCATGCTCAGTTGCTGATTAATACTTTCTGTCTGGAGAGATCTAAATGATTTCTGGTTTTAAACAAGACACAGTCCACTAAAAGGGCCATCCATACTCATTGTCACTTGTCTTGTGTCTGTTGTTTTGGAAACTTCAACTTAGCCCCATGTTTTCTGCAGCATGTATATTGCAGTGCACTGTTGAAACAAGAAATAAATAATATAAACTAAAAGAACTGTGTAAATATATGTGAATAGCATGATTTTATGATCTTCATAGAAATGCCATTTTATGAAAGATAAAATATTCATAACCCTCAATATATAATTTTTGATAATATAAAACTACAAACTTATCCAGTGTGTATTTTCTCACTTTTTCTTTTACTAGTAGTAACCATGAGGAAAACATAGGCAAAGAACTTAACAAAGAAATTCTATGTGTAACAGTATAAGTACAAGTAAGGATGCCCACAATTATGTAACTAGCCCTTGGAAACAATTCTGCATTGATACAGATTGGTAGGTACCAATCTGAGGATTGTATGCAGATTTGAGTGTTCTGCTTGGTTCTAACATAAACTTCACTGATCTGCACCTGGTTCCTAGCTACAAAAAAAAAAAAAAATGATTATATGAGTGTGAATGTGTATACTTAGAAATCAAGTACACAACATTACTTAAGAATAATTTTTCAGAGGTCTTAGGCTTTAAATCTATGGGTTGATGATTTTAAACTCTATATTTATCAAGTTTTACATACTTTAAGGTTTATGCTTTGATAGTTTCAAACTTCATAATTTCATCTACTCTATTTGTTGAGGACCAGTCTGCTCCAGGTTGGGCACCAAAAATGTTGCGGCCTGAGCTGCTCTACATTTGGGGGCCAAAATGTCACACTCATTCAGTGTTGGAACCTGCACTGCCAAAAGCCTTGGGGGCTAAATTGTTAGAGCCTGTACTGCCCCAAACTGCTCCAGTCCACGGGTCGGGGTTCAGCAAGAGAGAGAGAGTGAAGATGGATTCGAGCAATGGAGACTAGACAGAGTGTGATTCAATCCCATTTATTCTTCAGTCTCTCTTCTCTTCAAGTCCCAAGTCTTGAGTTCCTAGTCCCTAGTTCCTACTCCCTAGTGCCTCCAAATTCCAAGTTACTTCTTCCAAGTGCTAAGTGCCTAATACCTAATGCCTAGTAACTACTCCAAGTTGTACTCTAAGTTGTACTCTCTAACCTAATTCCTAGTTCCAAGTTGCACTGCCTAATGTCTAATAACTAACTCTCTGTTCCAAGTTGTACTCTAAATTGTTCTCTTCTGAGTGTCTAATGTCTACTCCTACTCCTAGTGTCTGAATCTCCATTACTCCAAATTGTTCTGAACTCTCCTGTCTGCCTCTTGCCTTTTATATGTCTCACTTCTAAGCCACGCCTCTAAGTCACGCCTTTAATCATGCCCTTAGGTCTTGTCTCTAAATCTGATCTCTAAGTCACACCCTTAAGTCACACACCTTTAAGTCTCACACACCAAGGGAAATCCTGGGTATCTAAAGCAAGATGTTATCAGAGTGTGCTCAGCTGTTGTAGGCTGATATAATCAAATCTTTTATCAGGGTATATGGCTCAAGGTGGTTGCAAGGATGATATCCGCCTTGTGTCTGCTCCCCACAGGTCCCCCTTTTTAAATTTTTTTTTCAAAAGGGAAGGCTTGGAAAACTTACAGAAACCGTGCCTGTCTTAGGTTGGAACAAATGACCCCAGCCTCCCTTTCCCTTCTTTGGATACTCAACAGCCATTGGTTGAGCTCCTGTCTTAGGATGGTGAGGCCTCCCATTTTAGGGGCAAGGGTCTTGAAGTGTTCTTTTACCCGTCTTTGACTATCCGGCTTAGCACGTAAGTTAGGGGATAATCCTCATTAGTCTTGATGACAGAGGTTTTACAGTCCCCTATTTCCAGCCTGTAATAATGGACCTGTATGGGTTTCATTTGCATACAAAAGCCATCAGTTTGTTGAACAGCATGGACCTGAGAGACAAGAAACTTAACAATGCCTGAATAGTTAATATGACAGCAACACTCTTTTTTAAAGGTAACACATAACTCTATTCTGTCTACAAATGTGTTATAGCAGAATCTAAATCTATAGAAATACAGAAGTGATCATAGATTTGATCTTAACAAAACAAGTAAGGAAATCCCTGTTCCTGCTCTAGTCAATCGCAAACCCAAATAACAACTATAGTAACTGTGGTAGTGGGTTTTCTCCTGGGTCTAAATAATGTTCTTCACTAAATCATAAGTTGAGAAACTAAGAGTCCAATAGAGCCACCCTGGAGGTATGAGTAGTGATGTCTCCTTCCACACTGGGGACTTCCCAAGTCAGGTTTGCTGGTTGATCTGTTTCAGGTTGAAGGCAATTGAGAAGCATCTTCATGTTTCCTATGAAGAAAAAATGCACTTCTCAGGGAGTTTACTCCTCCTTGGATTTGTTATTGTTGTCTATCTGTTTAATCAGTCTCTTTGGCAGCCAGCATGCAGCATCTGCAGTTTGGGAATATATGCAGACAGACCCTCTTCCCCAGATAAGCACTGGATCTGGCCCATTCCAGGTTCCAGTTAATGGGTCTTTCCAGAGGACTGTTGCAAAATTCTTTTTGGTATCAGGATGCCAGAATCTATCTGCAGCAGATTTTCCTTCAGAATCCAAAGTTAAGAAATTTAAAATAAAGAGCATGTGATGAAGAATATTTCTGGGGGATCCCTTGGTAGGATACCATTCCCCCTTTTTAATTTTTATCTTTCCATGTCAGCACCTTAGAGCTTTGTTGTGGATTTTGACTTTGGCCAATACCCCTTAGATTGGTTAAGGTTGGGGTCAGAAGCCAGGTGGCAGGCCAATTGCTTTGTTTTGGGATAGTCACATCAGCTCCTGTGTCAACCAAGCCTTGGAATGCCTTTCCATCCAGCCATAGTGTCATCATAGGTTTTTGTTTAACTATAGGCTGTACACAATATGCATCAGAGGAACCAAAGCCTTGATCTCCTCTTTTAGGATTCTTATATTTGTGATTAGTAGGGTACAATGGAAGTAACAATAGTTGAGCTATCCTCCTTCCTGTAGGAATGGTGACTATATTCTGAATAGCCTATGCCATTACCTTAATCTCACCTTGATAATCATTATCTATTACTCCAGGAAAAATTTGTAGTCCCTGCATAGTAGTAGTGCTTCTTCCCACTATCAGAGCAAACACATTTGAATAGAGTGGTCCAAACACTCCAGTGGGTAAGGGATGAAGTCCCATTTCTGGGGTTAATACTGGGTGGGTGGCAGAACTGAGGTCTAGTCCTGCACTTCCTGGTGTTGCTTGACTAAGTTCAGACAGGGATTGGAGTTTTCTGGTAAGAAACTGACTGCTCCATAAGCCTGTTTTGGCTTGTGTTTGTTTGGGTCCTGGAGCTGGCCCCTGTTCCCGTTTCCCTGATTATTGGAACGGGTGTTTCCTTGTGCGTCTCTTTTGGACCTACATTTACTAGCCCAATCTTTTCCACATTTGCAAAGTGGGAAGAGCCCAGGTTGTTTTCTGGGCTGTCTCTGGGTTAACTCATTTTCTGCCTTGCAATCTCTTGCAAAGTGTCTAGGCTTGCCACATTTAAAACAGGCCTTTTGGTTTCTACTTGCCAAAAAATCTCTTACTGATTGTCCTTGCATGGCAGCCACCATAGCTAAGCCCTGTTGGTAGGAGGGACCTATGACAGAAGAGAGTCTGATATACCCTGTAAGGTCTGTCTTTTTCCTGTAGGGTGTAATGGCTGCTTGGCAGGCAGGATTAGCATTTTCATATGCAAGTTGTTTTACATAATCTACACCTGTCTCTGCATTACCAAATATCCTCCTTGATGTTGTCATTAATCGATGAACAAAATCAGAAAGTCATTCATCAGGTCCTTGTCTGACTGCTGTTAAGGATGCACCAGGGTCTCCCTTTGCTGGGAGTTTATGCCAAGCCTCCATGGCTGCATTTTGAATTTGAGCAAATAAGCCTGGGTCATATTGCATCTGGTTATCACCAGAAGCAAATTGCCCTTCTCCTACTAAGGCATCAAAGGACCAACTATTGCCTGCCTGAATGTTTCTCCTAGCTGTTTCTTTACAATTCTCATGATACTCTGATTTCCAAATAAAATAGTCACCACCACTAAGAACTGCTCTCACTAATGTATTCCAATCACTAGGAGTCAGCCACTCCTCTGCAGCAGACTCTAAAATTGCAAGAGTAAAGGGAGCAGTGGCACCATATTGTGATACTTCATCTTTTTAATTCCTTAATAATTTGAAAATTAAATCCTGTGTGATGTCTCCAAGCAACCTTTTGATTGCCTCTGGTCTCTGATACAGGGAAAGCCTCAGCATCTCCCTTCTCTGGATGATCTGTGGCTAATCTTAAGCTAGGTGATAGGGACTGCCTTTGGACTCCTGGTTGAGGAATGCAAGAAGCCGGGGGATTTTCTCAGTTTACATCTGGAGACATCTTCCCTGTCTTTAATTTTTGTAGCTGATTAATTAAGTCCTGATACTCTTTTTCTAACTCTATTTGTTGTTTAAGAACAGATACTTTTTTCTGTAACTCCCTTATGGGATCTATAACCACCATCTCCATTGGGGGAGCACTTGGAGGTAGAAGCACACTGGGAGAGGGGCTTTGGGAAGAGGGCCATTCAGGGTCATAATATTCAGCTGCCTCTTCCTCTAGGTCAGCACAATCTGGCTCTGACAAATCATCATCAACCTTTGGTTGTGTTTTAGATTCTAATTTCGGAAAACTACGTTTCTTTTTATTTTGAACATGAAAGACAGCATTCAAACAATGAAGCAAAAGGAGACAATTAACACACATGAGCAGCAAACAACAAAACAAAAACAGAGAGTTGAGTTCAGGCTGACTTATTTCTTGCCCCATTTTCATTAACATGACTTACCTTTCTTGATGCAGCAGATTCCCACAGTGATCAACTTCCTTTCACTTCTGAATTTTTGGCAGATTCTTCTTCCAGTAATGTCCCTCACTAGGTCTCTTGTTCTTGCAATGATTTAAAAAATGATTTCAGCATTTTTGCTATATAATTATAAATTCTTACCTCATAGTCCTACCTGCTTTGAGCAATCTTACATTGATGTTTGTTCCATGATTCCTTGATTGACTTCATGCACTTTATTTGACTTCATTTTTAATTTGTATTTTTATTTTATTATAGGTATTTTGTAACTACCATAAACTAAACCACAGGGGAAAATAGAGATGAGATTTAATAAAGAGATACACTTTCACAATGTATATAATCTCCTAAACCTGGCTCTGTCTCAAGGCCAACTTTTCTTGGAAATATGTTTATTCTTATACTCCCATTATGAGTGCCACAAATCTCCATTTCAACTGATAATGTCACCTAAGAGAGTTAATTACAAAGGACTCAAAAAACTCCATTTATAGTCAGCCCCCAAATCTCATATTTGTGAGGAATGTTTTTTCTAAAACCACTCTCATTGCCTTAGGACACCTTGCAAATTTTTCATCAAATCTGTATTGACTATCTAATTTGTTAATACCAAGCTCCCTAAAGACTCACAAAACTGTTATGAATTCTCATCTCTACATGTCACCTCAAATTTAATATACCAACCTCAATTTTCCCTCTGGCTCTCAAAAGTGAATAACACTCTTCAAATATTTAGTCTTTGAAATGAAAAACTCTAGGGGATAGACAGACACTTTATTGTATCACATCTTCCAAAATTAACCATTTTAATAAAATGGAATCTTTATATGCAGCATGATATGCAAACTGTAAGTCTTGAGGGACCAAGATTATAAAAAATGAGTGGGCAAAATTGGACAGTAAAAGGTACAATTAGCTACAGCAGGATGCTTTTTATACTTCACTTAATACAAGCTCTGCTGCTCACAACGAATTGATAGATTCACCTTTTAAATGCCTATGGAAAATGACACACTTGGTGAAAGTCAACTGTGAAAAAAGGCTTTAAAATTATCTTTGTTATTTAAAGCTAATTTATATTTGACCAGTTTTATAAATGTTATTCGATCAAAGCATGTAAGCAGTATTTATTTTTCTTTATTATTTGTCCATAATATTTTTCTAAATTTCTCTAAGTGAATGTTTTTCAGAAAAGAGTTAAACATTAATTACATAAAAGGAATATCAGATACCCCTCCTTCCCCCACAAATCTTAAGCTCTTTGTTTTTGAGACATTGTTTCACACTGTGGGATCAAAGTGGTATATATGACCAAGTCAATTAGTTGTTCTCACCTGGGGCGTCAAGAATCTACATTTTAATACCATTGCTCAGTTTGCTGCTGCTGGACTATGGGTTGGTATTTGATATACCAGTGGAGCTAACCTCACACATTTACAAATGAAAAAAAATGGAAGCCTTCAGGTCAACAGATTTTATTTCACTTCATCTATCTATGGCTGTAGAGCAGAGGGAAGAATACTGGGAAAGAAAAGTTTGAGTGGTGAAGGGACAAGAAGGTGTGGGGAAAGAGGGGTAGGCAGTGGGTTGATCAAAACAAATGATGTTTGAAGAAGCTTTATGGCATCTACTTGCTAAGAGAATACATTTTTTTCCAGTGAAAGCAACTGTGCTCTAAATATAAGTTATTTATTTACATTCCAAACACTGCTCTCCATTCTCAGTCCCTTCCTCACAGAGTACCTATCCCCTACCCAGGGTGGGGCCCCCCAGGTAGGGTATCCTCACACACTGGCACATCAAGTCTCTGCCATATTAGACACACCATCTTCATGACTACTCTCCAGTCACAAAGACTGGGCTACCTGTCTTTATTTTTTCTCCCTGACCAAATTATCATTGAGTAGTGATAATTCAGTTTCCATGAATATGTGGGCTATCTAGTATTTCTGTTGTTGTTGAAGTCCAACATTAATCCTTAGGGATCTGATAAAATACAAGGGGTTGTTTCAATCTCCTTGTATCTGGGTAAGCTTGCTTTGTGATTGACTATAGGGTCAATTTTGGAGAAGGTTCCCTGAGGTCTTGAGAGGAATAAATATTCTTTTCTTTTGTGGTGTAAAGTTCTGCAGATATCTGTTAAATCCATTTGGTTTATAGCTTCTGTTACTTTCACTGTTTCTGTTTATTTTCTCTTTCAATGGTAAGACTGGGGTGGTGAAGTTCTCTCTATCATTGCGTGGCATTCAACATGTGATTTGAGTTTTAATAAAGTTTCTGTGGGGCCCTTGCATTTGGGGCATATATGTTCATAATGGAGATGTCATCTTTTCCTTTGATCAGTATTGTCTTCCCCCATCTCTTTTGATTACTTTTGGTAGAAAGTCTATTTTATTAGATGTTAGAATGGATACTCCAGCCTGCTTCATAGGTTCATTTGCTTGGAAAACATTTTTCGAGCTCTTTACTCTGGGACAATGTCTATTTTTGTTGCTGAGGTGTGTTTCTTATATATAGCAGAATGAGAGATCTTATTTACATACTCTGTCTGTTAGCCTGTGTCTTTTTATTGGTAAATGGAGCCCATTGATTTTGAGATATATTAATGACCAATGATTGTTTTTTCCTGTTATTTTAATCACAGAGGTATTATTGTATGTGTGACTCTTTTTTTGGTTTTGCTGTGAGATGATTAATTTCTTGTGTACTCTGGGGTGTCAGAGTTTTCCTTTTAGCATCCTCTAAATTGGATTGGTAGAAAGATACTGTTTAAATTTGGTTTTGTCATGGAATATATTGGTCTCTCCAGCTATGGTGACTGAGAGTTTTGCTTGGTATAGTAGTCTACGCTGACATCTATGGTCTCTTAGATTCTGCAAGACATCTGTCTAGGATCTTCTGGCTTTTAGAGTTTCTTTTAAGAAGTCAGGTATAATTTGGATATGTTTGCCTTTATATGTTACTTGAATCCTTTCCCTTGCAGCTTTTAATATTTTTTGTTGTTGTTGTTCTATACATTTAGTGTTTGTTTATTATGTGGCAGGAAAATTTGCTTTTCTGGTCCAATCTATTTGGTATTCTGGAAGGTTCTTGTATGTTTATAGCTATCTCTTCCTTTAGGTTATAAAAGTCCTCTTACATATTTTTGTTGAAGATATTTCCTGGCCCTTTGAATTGGGAATCTTTACCCTCTTCTATTCCTATTATTCTTAAGTTTGTTCTTTTCATAGTGTCCTGGATGTTTTGAGTTAGGAACTTTTTGCATTTGGCATTTTCTTTGATTGATGTACCATTATGTCTATGGTATATTCTATACCTGAGATTCTCTCTTCAGTCTCTTGTATTCTATTGGTGTTGCTTGCATCTGTTGTTCCTGTTCTCTTTCCTAGGTTTTCCATCTCCTGGGTTGCCTCCATTTGTGTTTTCTTTATTACGTCTATTTTTATTTTTAGGTCTTAGAAAATTTTATTCATATTTTTTCCTGTTTGTATTTTCCTATATTTTAAAGGGATTTTTCTGTTTCCTCTTTAAGGGCTTCTATTTGTTTGATTTTTGTGTATTTCTTTAAGGAATTATTTGTATCCTCTCTAAAGGCCTCTATCATCTTCATGAGGTGGGATTTAAGGTCACTGTCTTTTCCTTCAGGTATGTTAGGATATTTGGGACTTTCTGTAGTAGGGGAGCTGGAATCTGATGGTGCCATATTGTATTGGCTTTTGTTGATTATGCACTTATGCTTCCCTTTTATCATCTAGTTGTCTCTGGTTTGGGTTGGCCTGGGTGCCTGGATTTTACCAAGCCTCCCAGGAATCAGGTGGAATTGTCTGGCTCTGGTTTGAGCAAGTCTTCTGTGAGACAGGCAAAGCTGTGGGCTGGTTCATTGTGCACTGATCTGTGATTGCTGCTGGTACAGGCACTGGCCAGAAGGAAGATCAATATAAAATTTTTAAAAGGAGTATGAACAGACCTATACAATCTTAGTAAACAGTGGTGTTCCTAGAAACAGGACATTAAATGAAATGCTCAGTACCAGACACAGGCTATATCTGTATGATCATATGGGTCCCAGAGGAACCCAAGAAAATATATGCTACTGCCATCGTTCTTAGTCACCCATCATAACTAAAGGATAAGACCCTACTGTGAAGAAAACCATAAACTTCATTCTGAAGAGCATTCTCATCCTTCATCCTCCATTTCTTGTCTTGCAGTACAGCAGGTTTTTAAGAATCACATAGAATTAAACAAGGAAGCAGCCAATTTGGGAGGAAGAAAAAATAAGAAAGGAATGAAGGCCATCAGACAGTTCAGAAGGCATTTCCATCAAAGATGAAGGCTATTCATATTTTTGTTGACACAGATGTGACCAACTCATGTCAGGATGCCTTGCATTTACTACGAAACATTATCTATCATTTAGAAGTATTTAAGAAATGAAGTAGAGTAACCATTGGCCTCTTTAAAACATAGAATATAATTATTAAACATTTTCTGGAACTTTAGATTAAAGACAACTAACTCATTAGCTTAAGTAAATTCTAACTGCGGGGTAGCAGTATGAAGGAAAATTCCCTTTCAATGCCCATTTTATACCAACCATGGGATGTTGTTTTAAGCATACACGGGGGAGGCAGGGAATATGTTATTTCAGGAGGGCTCAAATGAGAAATACATATAATGTGAGGATTGAACTGAGAAGATTGGAGTAAAATTCACAGAGCACACTGCTATTTTCTACCCTCAGTTCTAAGGGAAAGAAGCCTTAGATCCAGCTCTTTTTTTTTCTACTTTGTTTATTCTTGGTCTCTTGCTGATTTAATACTCATGTAACTGGTTGTGCAGAAAGAAAGTTGAATCAAATTAAATCTAAATTGGATGAAGTCTCTTTCTTTGTAAACTAAAGCTAAAGAAAATAATCTGTGTAATGCTTAACACAGTAGCTATAATGTAATAGTCTTTGTTTCTAGTTCTGATTTTATTAGCCTTGTTCTTTTTCTCTGCTTTCACCATTTTTTTTTTTGCTTTTTTCCCTGTGATCCTTTTTCCTTAAATGTTAGAATTTTTCATAATATTCAAATACTAAAATTTTCACATTCATATTTGTTTATTCCTTCTCTTGCTCTCTCTCTCTCTCTCTCTCTCTCTCTCTCTCTCTCCCTCTGTGTGTGTGTGTGTGTGTGTGTGGTGTGTGTATGTGTGTGTGTGTGTGGCAAGTGCCTGTACCTGATAAGATATTTTGCAAGCTATAAGCTAAAACTCCAAACACTTAGTAAATAAATTTTATGCTTGTCTTCTTTAAAATAATTTTTCTTTAAAATAATATTTTTTTAAAAAATAAATCTAAAAATTTGTTGTGTTAGCTATCTCAAATGAAAACAATCTATGGAGAAATAGATGTTTTTATAAAATTCTGGACTAGAGAAGCCATGTCTGGAAAGCTATTCATTGATCTATACTGTACCTTATATATGTGAGTTGAAATATTCTGTTTTGAAATGTATTTGTCACATGAAGATATGAAATTACATATTAATAAAAGGAATAGGGGAGCACTTCCCAAGCATCTAATTTGTTCATTTGGCAGAAATTCAAATCACAAATATAAGCTCGGTGATACTATCAATGTGGGCAAATGCTTATAGTCCATGCATCAGATGGGAAAATGAAACTTGTAAGTGATAAACAATATTTCTGAGGGATTTATGTCTGTATTTGTTTCCAATGGTCTTGGTCTTCATGTAGCTCCAAAGTATGCAGCTGGACAGGTATCACTGAGAAAAGAAGAAATTGGACAGGTGAGGGGAATAGGAAATATGTTGGTTTATGTCTGAGTAAAAAACTCAATGAAAGGAGAGTACATAAATAACATTTAAATAAGAAGGAGAGTGTTTAAAACAGAACAAAACAAAATACTGGTGTTTGTTTTGCAAATGCAAATTGTCCCAAACAAAAGAAAATAGTGTTTCTTATCTGAAGTGTTCCAATCTGCTTCATAGAGTACATTTTTCAGAATGAATGTAAGAGTTATAATTCTTCTCATCTTTACTTCTGCTTCTATTTGCAGAAACATGATTGTCTAGGTTACCAGATCCAGGAACCAGAGCTTACTTCATTCCTGCAACCCTTTCCAGAATTCTCAGATTCATTTGTTTTGCTTCCCCTTCTGAAGCAGGTCTTACAGTTCACTTTTCCCTGTTGTATTCCTGGTTATTCTCCCTCCAACATTATTTCAGCTTAAGCCTATCAATGTCTTTGAGATCAGTACTTCAAAGTAATACAATTCTTGACAATACCAAACAGAAGTCCCCAAGAAAGAAAGCTTACCAGAGCATTCCAAATACATCAAGCCACTTGTCTCTCTGAATCCAAGAGTAACATTTTCTAATCCCATAAAAGGACACAGGAAGCTATGCACTTTTGCACCTGTCCACTTAGCATTGGACCCAGTGTCTCTTCTTAGCCTTTGTAGATGTATTGTAGATGGCAGGGTGCCTTTATCTCATGTGGTTTCTGGTTTGCTGATGCTGACACGATGTGAACTTGCTCACTAAAATATGTCTCTCTTTAAATAACATGAATGTTTCTAATCTTTCTGAAATTTATAAAATGGTTTATTTTTCCATAAAAATGTATTCACATGTATTTTTTTCAAATCTAAAATTTATTGAACTTACTTGCAAATGTGCAAAGGTATTTATCTTCTTGGATGTCAGTAATAGATGTCTGGAATATGATTATCTTAAAGTGAACAGATAGGAAGTACGGGAAGCTGTAGTCCACTTTCCTTCTGTTCTCACCACTTTAAAAACTGCTCATAAAAACTGAAATTGCTCAGTGGGGTATAAATTTCTGTGTTTCTTCTATAGAAAAATTGTCAGATGCCCTAATTTGCTAATTACTATTTGAATATATATATATGTATATGTATATACATATACACATATATATATTCTTTTAAATTTTTATTTACACAAAATTCATTCCTCTGCTTTCTGAATGTGCCATGTCCCAAAACGTAAACTTCTCACCTTAAAGGGAAGACATATGACTCACTTCCTTCCCATGGTGCCTTCTGTTAGTATTGGATAATGGCAGGTGTTTGAGAAAGAGCTGTACTTAATTGGTTAGTTGAGGCACACATTTCAAGCTGGTTCTTCAAATTGTGCTGTTTGGCATATCCTCTGTATATAATGTGAAAATTTTATTCCATGAGTTGATAACTTGTTTTGGATTTTCAATCAGAAGAATTCTAAAACTGTAAAACAAAGGGAGTATAACACTGCAAACTTTTAGGGAGTAAGTGGGCAATTTAGATGAAATCTTATGGTTGTTACAGGTCTCCAACATGCCCAAATGCAAGTGGATTAACACTCTAACAAATTCAGGAAATTTCTACAAATTTTGAGTTTCATTAGTAGTTTCAGTAAGGTTTCTATCTCTCAGGTTGTAGCCAAAAATGAAACAATGTTTTATCTCTCCCAGATCTCTCTTACACAGTAAGTCTGCAACTAGGTAGGTATATCCATGAACTCTCAACAGCATGGCTTTCTTAATAAGACAAGACAATTCAAGTAACAGGTAACATCCCACAATAGATGGAGGAAATGTCATAAGGCCTACTACTAGGTGATTAGTTAGTACTTGTTAAATCAACATTTAAAAAAATAGATGATAACCATCTCTAGCTTTCTTCCTCCAGCTCTTCAGCCATCCAAGAGATAGCCCATCTACCTTAACAGTGAACTTATGTAATGATAGAAAGTATTTTATAAATCATCTTAAAGAAAGTTAATAAAAAATATATGAGGAACACAAACAACATTAGCAAAAGCAAGCATAGTGAACCTAGATTAAGACACAATTAAAGATAGATTTGATTTTGCAAAGTATATGCACAAATACCTAAAGATGTTCAAGATTACCAGTCTACAAAAGAAATGCAAAAATAATCCACAGTGAGATCTCATCTTACAATTCCTATGATGGCTAGTACTGAAAATATAAAATCAAAATAAGAAATAAACAATATTGGAATGGATGTAGAGAGAAAGGGAACTCATGGTAGCTACTGATAGATTTTTAAGCTGGTGTATTCCTTTTGAAGAAAAATATAAAATTTCTTAAAAAAAAAAAAAAAAACTCCATCTACCTTATGATTGAGCCACCGGACTTATAGATATGCAGTCAAAGGAAATGAAATCAACATCTGATAGGTAGCTCCGTCCTCACATGTTAGTTACTCACAGTGACAAAGATATGGCCGCTACTTGTTTTATACATAAAAGTGAACATTATAATGCCTACACGCATACACTTATATTTGATTAAACATTTATTCATATACATGAATAAAAATATGAAATATATATATTATTCTTAACAAATAAGGAACATCAGCAGTTTGCAGCAACAATGTGGAGGATAGGATATCTAAAAAAGTGAAAAAGACAAGGAAACATATTGAGAGATCTCCCATGTGAAACAAACCAGATAGAACATGGTTACATGAGTTGAGAAAATGTATGATTTTTGTATAGAGCTTACAGCTAAAAGACGCACATGTTCTTTGGATATAATTTGGTGGTCATCAAGCAACAGCATATTTTATGCCAAAATTCACTAAGTTCTTATTGTTTGCATGCTAAAATAAAATAATAATTACACAAGGTAATAAATATATTTATTATTTATAATAATCATTTCTTAATGTATATTAGAACATCATACTTTATGCCTTAAATGTATATAATAAAAATAGTGCTATACATATATAACTCAAATCTGATTTCCAGAAGGACTTTCTGGATATTTGATATTTAAGTAAAATCTGAAACAATTTTCATATTTGTGACTTCTTTAACAAAGACAAGACAAACTGATCAAGAGGATAGTATTATATAAAATAACAAGAGGGTTGTACTATGTAGACAAGGGGGAGAGTAAACTAATATGAGACAAGAGAAGAATAGTGCTACGGAGAACATGAGTGAACTCGAATACTGGCACAGTGAATAATGGAGAAAAAGAGTGAAATATGTCACTTATCACTATAACTCAAAAAAAATAGGATGTCTATATTTTAGAGACTATCAATTAACGAACATCAAAGAAGGTAGATTCATATTACAATGTGAAGGCTTAGGTAGTAATTGTATTTCCTACATCATAGCAAAAAAAGGATCAAATGTTCATTTAATAAAAATGTTTTCTTAAAAATAATTTTAAAGCTATGACTACTAAAAATTAGTATTAATCTCAAAGAAAATACTTAGGCCAGGCATGGTGATGCACACCTTTAATCTTAGCACTTAGGAGGCAGAGTCAGGTAGATCTTTGTCAGTTGAGGCTATCCTCTTCTACACAATGAGTTCTAGGCCAGAAAAGAGTATATAGTAAGATTCTACTTTAAGAAAAACTAAAATAAAATACTTAAAAAAACATAATTACTAAAGGATGCATTATTCTCCTGTAATAATAAGAAATTTAAACTAAAGTCAGGCCTGATATTTAAGCTACACCTAAAATCCAAGCATTTAGTATGTAGAGTGAGGAGGATTATAAATTTCATGCTATGAATAATCAATAATAAAATATAATGCAATGTTTATCCTAAGATTGTCATACTTAAATTAAATCTTTTAGGAACATCAATGAAGTACTTGATTCTTTTGCCATCAATACTTCTTTAACTTAGATTTCAAGTAATTTATAAAATGTTAACACCTTCTCTACTAAGCCATCTAATACCTCCAGAATCAATCACGTTATTAGGTAACATTATTGGCTGATGTAATGCACCATCAGAATTATATTATTGTGACAAAATACATTTAAAAGCAAATTAAGGCGTATCAGAATCATGCCAGCTCTGTATTCTGAGGTTTGTGTCTCTCATTAGCAGGCTCTGTTGCTGAGCTGTAATGAAGCAGAAAGTCATTGGTCAAGTGCATAGGAGTGGAGAGTGCTCAGTCTGTGCTAGTTTGGAAGGAGATAAAGACAAGGTGTACTTTTTCCAGTACCCACTCTTTTTCCATATAGTCCCTTACTTTCCACCATGCTGTTACGAGTTCATCAAGTGAGTGTTTCATTAGTTAAATTAGAGGTGTTATGATTCATTTACCTCCTGATTGATCAGGTGGTAGGAGAGAGCAAGGGTTGGAGACAGGAAATGAGGGAGAAAAGAGAATGGCTGAGTGGGAGAGAGAGATGTAGAAGTTGAACAAAGGAAACTGAGAATGTTACCCATCAAAACTGAAAATTTTATTATTTTCCTGACTTCTGACTAAAAATTAATTCCCCTCTGTTTGAACAAAAAAAAAAATATTGTGAGAAGGATGTCTGGAGATTTACTGGAGGTCTGGCATTTCTTGTAACACATTGATAATGTCTTCATCCTGTTGGACTACATATTCTGGGAAGGTTTAAGCCTGGGTATGGTGAATATTTTATTTACTATTCTATTTTCCCAATCTGCTTTTATACTATTTTAATTACATGCAAGTATTAATGTCAGTTCTAGGTTGAGGAACTTGCAATATAATAGATCCAAATAATCAAGGAATAAGCAAAACAATAAATGCAAATAGTCAAAGAACAAACAAGGAGATAAACAAAGTCCTGTAATCACTTCATGATCACTGTTTCTAAGGGCTTATCAGGGTAACCAAAATATCTGAGCCTACTTCCCTGTCCTAGCCCAAAGTCATTTTCATGCCTGAAGCCTACTTCTTTGTTCTAGCATAAGACTTAGATTCCTGTCTGAAATTCTTTGTTCTAGCCTAATGTCAGATTCCTGCCTGAAGCTCATTTCTTAGTCTTTGGCCAACATCAGATTCCTATCAAGCAGCCCATTTCCTTATCCTTGGCCAATGTCAGATTCCTGCAAAACAGCCCCAAAAGCTCTCCACATCTCCTGGTTTTTATTTCATAAACAAGACTGAGCCTATCTTAGGTCTTTCTGACAAGAATGACTTTCTTACCCAACATGGAATATGCATTATCAAAAGCAATGCACTTATGTCTTAGGTTGGTAAGCCTCTGTGCAGAATCTTACCAGTCCTTGGCTTGCCAGCCTATTAAATTAATAACTCTGTCTAGGGGTCCATTTTCAGTTTTAAGTGATGTACTTTGGTTGCCACCATGTTGATGTTGTTAAAGACAAGCTTTAATAGGATGGGCAAGAATAAAAGGATTCTCAGGACAAAATGGGCTAGCATGATCAAGCTATTTATGCCATTCTTGATGCTTGAACAAAATAAAGATACTGACCTCAGGCCATGGATAATTTTATTAGCAGTATCTACATCATCAAAGCTCAGCAGAGCAGCATGTTTTAAATTCATAATCTCACTATGCAAAGTTAAAACATCCAGAGAGGTGTTAGAATTATGCTAAATTCCCTGCAAGTGTCTTTAAACTTTTTCCTAATTATAACTATAATTTTCAATTTTAGAAGTAATACAAATCCAATGCTATTGGGTATGACACTCAAGATGGCTCCTTACTCTTAAACTTTGAACCTTTTTCCAATAATTTGAATAGGCTAAAGAGCATCAATCCATTGTTCCAAATGCCTATCTAAATCCTCTTGTATACTCAACACGTTAGTAATATATATATATATATTGCTAAATGATTAACAAAAGTAGCTGTCTTAACTTCTTGTGGCAAAGCAATTGCAGAAGCAGTGGTGCTAGCAATTATGTAATTAAAGCTGTTATACCAGCAATAATCAAGCCCACTACCCTCTTGCTTCTGCTTAAAATCTGACTCTCTTCTTCCAGTACTTGCAAGTTTTTTACAGAATACCAAGGTTCTGTAATACTCAGGGCAATGAAACAAAAGTTGTTGATAGATGCCTCTAACAGACATGCCGGGTTTTAACACATTAACACAATTAGAAAGTGTACAATCAAAACAACTTACATTAAATACTGTAGAAGAGACAAAAGTAATTTTAACTTGACAATTAAAAGAGCCTTAAGACATGCACTAAAACTTGTTTGAAATCCAGATCCTGTCACAGCTTTATCTCTTGCTAATATAACATCATAGAGATCTGTGGCTAACTTCCAAATATGTCTCTGAAAATGTCCAGAACTTGTCTTCCAAATGAAGGCTGTTATTTCCAATACTGGATTGATTTCTAGATCAGTCCATGATTGAGTCCGAATACCTGGTCACATTTAGGAAAAATACAAGGGTCATTATAACTTCTCTTTTTGATTCTCTGTCACACAAGGTCTAAAAACTTGAGGGAAGGTAGCTTGTCCCATCTGGGATATAGGCAAGCAAAGATAGGTCAGAAACATATGTCCAACACAGCTTCCCAGTCACCATTGTCTCAGGGTACTCAGAAAGCTCACAGGTCAGCATCATTCTTTGTCCCAGCATCAGCATGTTTCACCAATCACTCTGGTAGCCACCATGCTCCTTCAGCATCCTGCAGAAAAAATACAAACATGTCCTCTTCCCCATATTAAATACCTGATTGGGATCATGCTATATGCCAGTAAGTAGATGCTTCTTTTTCACCTAGATATAAGTATACCAAGTTGTAGGGTGTCATGGACACTCAGCAAAAAGTTCCTTAGCATCCAAATGTTTTAAATAATTTAAAATAAAAAGAACATGATTTAAATAAATTTGTGGTGTACAGGGATATACCTTCCCCCTTTTATTTTATGAAGATATTGTTTTAAAGTTCCATGGGCCCGTTTCACAATACCTTGTCCTTGAGGATTATAAGGAATCTCAGTAATAAGCATAATATTAAATTGTGATAAAAAGTCTTAAGTGCTTGACTGCAATTACCAGTTCTATTATCAACTGCTCTGAGTGACTAGGATCCTCTGGGATAGGTCAGAATATGGTGTCTACATAGGAGCAGACCAACTAGGAGTCTGCCACAGCAGAAAGGACCAGGCAGAGCTTTATTTACTATTCTAAACCCAAATATTTGAATTTGTTGAGGAAAACCTACTATCTGAGAACTGTACTATGCTTTCTTTCCTTCAGTGAAATCATGACATTTAAGTAAAAATACTGAAATTCTGTAAGAAATCAATGATTGCTAAGAAAGAGATAATTAGCCTCTCCCGGGACTGATTACCCTAAATTGAGAGTCTAATACAAAATGGTCTGCCTTGAAACTATAATCACAGAAGCCACACTAAACAGACTCAGCAGGTTCTATGTACATATGTATATATAAATAAGTAAAAGACAATCAGATGAAAGAGGCAATCCCTTTGAGAGGGAGTGGGGGACATTGCAAGAGTTGGAAGGAGAAAAAGGAAGGGGAAATGTGATGTGATTCTGTTTTAATTACCAATCTTTAATATTAAAAGAGAAAATATGCTTTGTAAGTCAATTATTTAAAGTTTAATCATTGGGTTAATGAGAACTTTCATTACTTATCAGATGATTTGTGAAAAGGTTTAACTGAAAGGTAAACATTGTTAATGTTCTATCTATGACTTTGTGGTGCTCGATTTTATAACCAAAAGTAACCAAAAGACCTCTCTAGAGACACAAAATAACTTGCTAACTGGCCACCAGAGTCTAATGGAAACTGCCCCAAATGTTTTCAGGGAGAAAAAATTATCCATTAGAGTCCACATAGTTTATATATTTGACTATAACAGTACTTATACAAATAGGGTTGTACATGGCCTAGCTATATCATAAAGGACTGAGAATCTGCATGTGGCAAGGGTATAAACTGATGGTTCAGCAAACACAATTGTTAAATACAGTCAGTATTACTACAAACTAGATCTGTTTGGGTGAGACATCATTCCTCCAGTAAAAGTGCCAGTACCTGGATTGCAAGTCAATTACACTGTAATCTTTTCCTTAACTAGGTAGAGGAGAACAATTCATTTACATTGATCAAGTGAAGAACACAAATTTTATGTATACATAACATATTCCCTTTTCCTTTTTTTGGGTCATCATTATTATGTAAAAACTCAAGCAATGCTCCATTAATCACTACTGAATCCTACCCCAAAAATGCTTTGACCAAGGAAAGATCTATTATATAATGACAATTGTAGAAGTGCTGTGACTCTGAAATTATACTTCACTAATTCTGTAAGTGTATTATACTATGGATAAATAATTCATAGGGAGGAATGTTGAATGACTTTATAAGGGTATTTCCATAAATACCACTTTGCGGAAGAGAAGTAAACAAGACTCGATAAGTTTTTACAATGTCTTTCAAGATGTTATACATATTTTCAAATATTTGTAATAACCATTCTATGCTCCCGTGCTCCTTATATCTGGGATACTTGGATTCAGTAATCCAAAGATTAGAAATACAACCTTTGTCTTTGAACCAACCTGCTTTTGGTGGCAGGTAAGCAGCAAAATACAAACAATATGTTTACAAAGGCTAAGAGTACTCCTCTAAGACATGCAGTAGACGTAAAGAAGGGAGAACAGTAAATACTGCCCTCTCATGCTAATTGCTCTATAGGTAAGCTTGCATTTTCTAGGATAACTCAAAATATGGGATTATAGTTTACTAAAATATGAACGATCTAGAGCAGCCATACTTCATAGTTCTAGTGTATGATAGTTTGGAGAATCGATTATGCCATCATTAATTCTCTGGCATTTGGGTAAAGAAACATGGATGCTGACAATGAAAATTCAAGTCAGGCACTGAGCACTAAGGGTGATGAGATGCTAGAACATCTACCATCCTGATCACATACTATCAGTTTCCCACTGGGTGCATTTGTTGCCTACTTGCTTGGTTTCATTTTCTATCAGTTTAAAGATAGATTTCAACTGGGGAAAACTTCTACCTGGAGAAATGAGTCAATCTTAACTTATGCCATGGCTGACAACTAGTCACTGAAAGTTATTCTTCATCCAGAGTTGAAAGAAACACTTCTCTGCTGTTAGTGGAAACTGGCCCTAATTTTCAGAAGTAAATAGAGAGACTAGTGTAAATAAATAGCGGAAGGGAGTCAGTAATTGAGTAGATGATCTGGTATGTTTTAATGTTTCTATGCTGGACAAAAATTCATGATTAGGTCATATTAGCAATTTCTACGTAACAAGAGCATAGCATCTTGCCAAATGCTTAGAGCATTCAGCAATAAAACCACTAGGCAATCAATTGATTCCAGCAAAACTAACAGTTGAGCATGATGGACACTTTTAGTGGCTTCAAATCAAGACATTGGATGCTATAATGTCCTTCATTCCAGGTATAGCAGTAAGAAGGGCTGAAACTATTTATACTTGGGTGAATAGACACAGATAGAGCGATTGACATACTAATCATAGAAGTGTACCTGAAAATGAAACAAATTGAGCTTGAGCTTATATCATTGTAGCTTGTTTATATCAGCTCTTTTACTTATCGTGGCAGAAAGAGAATGAGACAAAAAAATTTATCAAACATACCTCCATGATCTTCACTGAGAAAAGGTCTAAGAGGTTTTTTTAATGGTTGATAACAAATGAAGGTAGTACACTAGTCTAAAAATCCTAGTCACTACCATTCTCCCTGTATATACTCCACCAGTATCATACTCTTAGCAATCACCACTCATTAAAACGTACTTAATTTTTAAATAAATATAATAAATAGTTCTTATCATAATAAGCCTATTCTCCTGCAAAATTCTTTTATCCAGAATATTTATAGAGTATTTTCAAGAGATGTTGAACATTCCTCACCAACATGCTGTTCATTCCTTCATGCCTCATTTATTTTTTACTAATTTTCTCCATTCATCGGGAAAACAACATTTGTTTATTCAGAACCTGACACTTCCACCTGGGAAAATAAATGAATCAAGAATCATATGTGGACATAATTTTACAAGAATTATGTCCTAGAATATAGTAGTATTCTATTACCGCCTGCCCCCCCCCCATACATTTAACACTAAGATACTTGGTCCTAAAATGTTGCTGGCATCCTCTCTTACCACCTGTTAAATATAAAAGAAAGGTAACTTTTAAAGAATTTCCCATTAAGATTTTATGTTAAATTAATAATTTCCTTATTCAAGGATGATAAATTAAATGAGAATCAGAGGTGAAATGTATCTGTCTAGTCTTTGGCTTATAATATATTTTCTGGAGCACATTTTAAAGTGGACCAATAGTTTTGGATACAGAAAGCACATCAATGATAAATATCTTATCATTTGATATTTGGAAGATTTTTATAATGGAGTGATCTTAGTAAATCATGTCAGCCAGACAGAGTAGGCTAAATGTTTGGTTGTTATGAATTAACTTACTGAGGTCTATGGACAGATCAAAGGAAAGTATGGATTGTTTTAGAACTAAACATGTAATGAGAAGTATTCCCTTTATCTTCAAGAATGCATGAACTAGTAAGAATGGCAAATTAGTGTGGAATATGGCAAAAAGCTTTAAAGAGGACTATATATGGGAAACTGTACTGAAATGAAAGCAGGTCAGAGATGGTATCTGATGAAGCTGCCAGGGAGGGCATAAGCTAGACAATAAAAAGATATAGGAGAATGATATTTAGTACGGGGACAAAGGCTTGGATTTATGCTGATGTAGGGGTATTTAAGTAAGGATATGTTCTCATATAGACTTGGGTATCTGTTGGGGAATGACTAGTGATGTAGCTCCATTGGCACAATCTTTTCTAGCTTGTACATTTGATTCCAGACCAATAATTTTGCTGTGGTTGTGGATATGTTAATCTCAGTACTCAGAAAACGGAAGCAGGAAGATCAAAATTCAGAAACTCAATTTGGTTTCATAGTGAATTCAAGATCTTCATGAATACCCGATACTGTCCACAACAAAAGGGGGCAGGAAGTGCCTATTACTCTTCTACCTGTCATTTTGTGCGACTTGAGCTCTTTATAATATTATCCATAAGAACAGTTTGTTATTTATAACTTTAATACCCTGTGAAGATTCTGTCACTAATAAGGAGATGGATAATAGAATGGTCAGCTTTTGATTTGAATTTTGAATGCACTTTATCACTCATAATATACTCAGCACTTTTATGAATATCTTATTTGTATGAGATGTAGTCATAAGCAATTTACAAGGATTTATCTTCTCCCTATTTTAATTAAGGAAGCCAAGAATAAATTAGATTAAATTTGATATGCATGACCTATTACTTGCTAGATCTCGAGGTATACAAGATACACAAACAAAACAAGGTTCGGAGAAGAATCAAATTGCTACATTTCAGGAGAAAGAAATAGAACATATTAAAATCTCATACTAGTAAACTTTAACACTTTAATGACAAAGTTACTTTTGATTCTGTCAGCAGTTTCATGCACACGATTTACCATGATCAAACTTTTTACCTCCTTCCCATCCTATTAACTATCCCACACCTATTCCTGCTAGCTCCTTTCCCAGATTCATGACTTTGGTTTGGTTTGGTGACCTCTTTACTTTAGCCAAGGACATCTATGTACCATTCCATTGGAATTATCCATTATCCCATTGAGGTCATCAATGTGAATACAACTAAAGGCAATAACACCCCTTTCCCTGATCTATCACTAGCATGGAGTTCAGCAGTCAATGTTGGGAATCTTAAAGCCTTCCTCCTTATTTGCCTGACTTTCGACAGGCCCATTTCTATGCTTACCTTATAGAGTCACCAACAACTGCTGGGAGCTCATGGCTGTAAATGCTGTGTCTTATCAGGTGGTCACATCTCATGTTTTTCTTTATCTTGTATTTCATAATTTCTTTACACCTTCTCTTCTGTAAGATGACTCTGGATCTTAAAATACACATTATTAAAATAGGGACCTGATGTCATATTAGATATGGGTCATGCTTCTTTCCACTCTTCTACAACCCATGAATCTGCTAAAAAAAAAAAATGTATGTCCTTCCCAGTCGCTCACTCATCACCAAGTTGCCCTTAAGCATGTCAGAGATGTTTCTTCTTTATTACAAAGATATTTTTTGTCTCTTTTTTATTACTATTAATATATAAGTAGAAATACAGGGCATGATGGATTGACATATACTAGTGTTTAAGGCCTACTAGAAAATTAAAAATGAATCCTTTTTGTTGGATTATATTATTGTGATAATGACTTTTGTAAAAATAATTTATGTTGTAGAATGGTTCTTAATTTCTAGAGAAAACATCTGGACATATCTACTGAGGATAAAATCTGAACTATCAAGTAGTAGGGTCAAGAAGATTCTACCAACAGTAAAGATGATGTCAAAGAGAAAACATTGTAAAGTAGGTTCAGACTCTTATAGACTGTTGGCTTCATGCTGGAGGAAATTTGCACAAATGAATTGCTGATACCTTCCAAACACTGGTTTGTTCATCGAGCAGAGAAAAAAGTCTTGAGACTTGGTAGTCATGAAGAACATTCTTCTCTGATCCTGTATCTCAGTGATGCCACATGTTTCATCTATATTTGCTGTTACATTATCTGTATTTAGAGAGTAGAATCATAAGCCTGGCTGGTGTGTGGAGACGTGCAGCACACACAGCTCAGCCTCCCGTCTGACTGTTCTTCCTTTTTGAAAATAGCATCCTAAGTAACCTGCCCCAAGTTAATTCAATCTGTCTTATTTAGCAGGCCTTTGGGAAACTCACTTATCACAGATATAAGTAGCATCCATCAATGTCAACTTTTGTCATGAAAAAGGAAGTAAATGGCTGTGATATAATTTTTTTCTCTTATATTTTTGCTTATTCGGGACTATGCTTTGTAAGTTTATACTTTTTGTTTTTCATGTTGTACATTAAACAAACACCTTCTTTTCATAAAATGAGAGCAAGAACATTAATATACAGCATATTTGTACATGGTGCATGGCCATACTGTTCTTTCTCCTTTATCATTATTTTCTATTGTTGCTGCTGCTACTGTAACTGCCACTTTTAGTACTCTGTATGAGGAAGCCATTCAGGAACCATTTCAAAAACACCACTAATGACCTTCTTTCATTGGGATTTTCACAGGTTAACTACAATGCTGAGGTGTTGAGGCTTTACGAACATTTGCGGTATCGTTACCCAACACTTAAAGTTGCTAATGATCATCAAAGTGAAATTACATTTTATTGCCACAAACTTGTTCTACAACCCTTAAGGAATAATTTCACTGAATTTCTACAAGATGGAAATAACAAACCATTCTCTTCCTTTGTAGCTATGACCCTACATTATTACAGTATAGCAATAATAAATTTCTTCTCAGAGAATGTGATATTTTAACACTTTGAGAATATCTCAGGTTTGAATATGTGGGCAACAAAATCGCATTATCTTGACAGAGAATGTGAAGTATAACTTTACATTCAGTAAGAGGACCCTCTTAATGGGGAGCAAAGAGTTACAAGATGTGTCCCCAAAGAGCCTTACTGTGACTATAGGTTGGTTTTTATATAAAACCTCTTTTCTGTTTTCTAAATGAGTTGCAAGATTTGAAAACCATCCTGCTGTGAAATCAAATAAATCTTGTTCTGCTTTGAATACAGAAAGGTCACAGTGGTACAATATTGAAAGGCCATGTGAAGAAGAGAGTGGCAACAAGAATCCTGGTCCATTTTCGTAGATGTGCAAAGGACATCCATGCCCCAGGGGACTAGTTCTTCTGGGACCTTCATCTAGCATAGCGATTCTTTATTTTTTTCTAAATAGAATTTGTCTCTCATACAATACATATCAACCAGAGTTTTCAATCCCTCCATCTCTTTCCAGCTCCATCCCATCTCCCCTTTTCTCCACTCCTTTGTCTCCTATCAAAAAAGAACAGGCCTCCAAGAGACAGCAACTAAATACGACAACATAGACTACAATAAGACAAGGCAAAAGCCCTCGTCTCGAGGCTGGAAAAGCCAACCCAATAGGTGTAAAAGAATCAGGAGTAAAAAACAAGGGCAGGTAAAAGAGTCAGAGACACACCCACTCCCACTGTTTATAGTCTCTCAAAACCACCAAGCTAACAATCACAACATAAATACTGAGGACTTGTTTCAGACCCATGCAGACCCCATGCCAGCAACATCAGTCTCTGTGAGCCCATACAGCACAGTGATTCTTGGATTTTAACAGAGCTCTGAAAACACCGACTCTCAGTGCTATCACTGTACTCTGACATTCCATGAACATAGCACAAATAATTGTAGAATTTGTTTTTGTTAAAGGTTCCAGCAAGGTTTAGGAGCACATTAAGAATTATTAATATTCCTAACTTCCCCAGTAGATCTCTCCCATGCTGACCCATTCCCATTTCTATGGATATTTTGTGTTTTTATTGTTTGAGATAGTACCTCAATGTATAGCTTCTTACTGTGTACCCCAGTTTGGCACTAAATTTATGATCCTCCTGAAACAACCTTCCAAAATGCTTGGATTGTAGGCAGGTATCATTACTCTTTGTGTAGGAGTCTGTTTTTATGTTATTTTGTAGTAAATAAATATAAAGCTTATAATGCACAGCTTCGTTGTTATCTTTATAGCTTTGGAGAGGTCTTGTTTATCATAACCCAGAAACACCATATAAATTGCATTGAGATATAAGGAACCCAACAGTTGCTCTAAAACCCTAGATAATACAAATTGAAGGAGTTTCATATTCCTCTGTTTTCCTCATTTTTGTAAAAGAATGACAAAAAATAAATTCCCACTTGGAAAAGACTAAATGTTTGTCTTTTGAGTTTTCCAGAAAAATGTTCATTAAAGTTTAGTTGTTCTTACGTTTAAAATAACCATTAAATACTTTTTAGAACAAAATAAATGTATATTACATTGAGCCCCATTATTTTATGCTGGGTCAGTACCCTCTGCAAAACTATGTAAAGAACTTTCTTGTAATTTTCCCTAGAGCTTAATGACAGGACTTTTGTCTAGTTGACATCTGTCTGCAAGTTAGACAATCTGTCCAGTCTTCATTCTTGCCTCTTGGCTTTCTTTAATGTGCAAGAGTCTCTCACACTGGTAATCACAACGAGTGCTCCATCATTCATCAGTAAATCAGTTGGCATTTCCAACTGAGCTTTAAATACAAGAAACCTTTTCAGTGAAACATTTGTACTGGAAAGTGACCTTTACTGTACCTTTATGTAATTTTTATATGTCCAGTTGTCTCAGCTTTCAGTTGTCAGAAAGTAGCAAATGGCCCGTGCGCTGAACAGTTTCACTGACTTCTTTCAAAGTGCTCTTATTATTACTCCATAATAAGCAAATTGATGGTGCCTACTGCCATACATTTTTAATACTGAAAAAGTACACTTTAGAATTTTGCTAAAATAAAATTAAAAGCCATTAAATTATTTGCAGTTTTTCCACTTGGATATTATGCCTTATAAATTATTAAAAATATCCATTCTGGTTTACAGGACACAAATACTGGCATGAAGAATGTGTTATCTGTACACTTAAATTCTACTCTTTCCACAATAAAGATGTGTGGGTCCCTTGTTCTGGAGGATGTCCCACTATGATCTCCTGACTGGGGACAGGGTGAGAGCAGAGAGAGCTCGCTACTGTCTCCCCTGCTGCCTCCGGCCTGCGTCTCCACGGTCTGTAGGTCTCAGGCCTGGCCAAAGGACACAGAGTGCGAGCAGGAGGGGAGATTGCCTGCCCCTGCCACTGCCTCTGGTGCCCTGTCACTGACCAGTCTCTCCCAGGTGCTGTCCCTGTCTCTCCTTGCTGAGCCAATAAGAAGCTGGCTAGCTGGCAGGGAGGCAGCTTGGTGTCCCAGGGAGGTTTCCGGAAAGCCGGGCTCTCCCCAAGTGTTACAGCTCTTGTGACAAAAACTCTCGGACACCAGGATGATTCTTGAGCATGCACTTTTACTTCCACTAAATAGAGCCTTTATATATAGTTTTGGGGTGGGTTAGGGTCTGACAGCAGATAATGTCTATTGGCTTGACCTGAGAGCTTGGAGATACCTCATCTGCATGCAGAAGAGCCTGAGGGACCCTTCCACGTGACTGATGGTCATAAACCTCTCTGTGGGAGGAGCTTTTGGAGGACTGAAGCTAAGTGAAAAGAACCAGGGCCTGGGAGCAGAGCTGAACTCCTGCGGTCAGATAAAGGTTCCAGGGTTTGACACTCATGCTCAACCAAACACCCAGCTGCTTCTCACAGCCCACTGTCCTACAAAGATGTGGCACAATCCTGATGTGCAGCATTGATTAAGTGATAAGTTACCAAAGAGCCACTTGATAAATTTAATATTCAAACACAGAACTCTCACATATTTGTTTAGCTGCATTTATTGTTCGGTATGTAGGGTTAATGGGTTGGTTAAATGTGCTGAAGAATTATCTTGGCTGTCCTTTCTTCTTACAATAAAATATATTGGTGGCAGGAGAGATGGCTCAGTGGTTAAGAGCACAGGCTATACTTGCAGAAGACCTGGATTTTATTCCTAGCATCCACACAGTGACACATACCTACCTGTACCTCCTGTTACAGAGGATTTAATGCTTTCTGATGTCCACGGGGACAAGACACAGACACATGTTAAAAAACTTACATGAGAGAGAAAAACATTCACACAATAAGATAAATAAATATAAAATGTAAACAGAAAAATATATTAATAAATATATGTCGGTATCTGAAGTGTCTCAGTTACACAGTAATATGGTGGTAACTCTTATAAAAGAAAGCATTTAATTGGGGCTAGCTTACAGTTTTAGAGGTTTAGTCCATTATCAGCATGGTAGAAAGCATGGTAGTGTGTAGGCACACATGATGCTAGAGAAAGAGCTGAGAGTTCTACATCTTGATCTGCAGGCAGCAGAAGGGGACTGTCACACTAGGCCTAGCTTGAACATATAAAACTTCAAAACCTGACTGCATAGTGACACACTTCCTCCAACAAGGCCACATCTACTACAAGGCCACGCCTTCTAATAGTGCTCCTCCCTATGGACCAATGAGGGCTATTCCTCTTCAAATCACCACATTCCACTCCCTGACCCCAATAGGTTTGTAGCCATTACCATAATGAAACTTGTATTCAGTCCAACTTCAAAAATCCCCATAGTCTTTAACAATCTCAACCTTATTTAAAAGTCCAAAGCACAAAAATATTTCCTGAGATTCATACAATCTCTTAACTGTAATTCTCTGTAAAATCAAAATGAAAAAGCAAATTACATACTTTCAACATACAATGGTAAAGGATATAAATTATCATTCTGAAAGGAAGCATGATGAGGAAATGCTAGACCAAGGCAAAACAAAAACTCCAAACTCTGCATATCCATGGCTAATGTCTAAGTGCTCTTCAGATCACCAATTTCTTTCAGCTTTGTTAACTTCAGTACACTTCTCTCTTTTGGGTTGGTTCCACTCGCCATTTTCATCTCACCTTAGCAAGTATCCAAGAGCACTGGTGTCTTTAATATTTTAGTGTTTCCAAACAATCCTGGACTTCCCTTCACAGCTTCATGAAATGGCCTTTCTTGGCCTCTATGCAGAGACACCTCTGCCACACACCTGGTCTGAGCAATTTTTTAGTCTCAGAGGGAGGTTCCATATTTCCTTTTCTTCTCTTCTTGACTCTGAAGCCTGAACCAAATGGCTGAAGCCACCATGTTCTGCTGCTTCCTGGGACTGTAACATGACCCCACCTTGTTCAATTATATCTTCACCAGCTTTCTGGCTTTGATGGTTGCCTTCACTGGCTAAGGTAAGCACTGGCTGTCCTGGAACTCACTCTGTAGACTAGACTGGCCACACACAGAGATATTTACCAGATTCTGCATTCCAAGTTTTGGGAGTAAAAGTGTGCACAACCACACTTTTAAGTGGGGCTCATTAAGCCCCACTTAAAGTGTTGAACTGCTTTTCTAACTCAAAGTTCCAAAGTCTACATTCCTGCAAACAAAAGCATGAGCAGGCTTATCAAAGCTTTACCCCAGGTCTTGGTATCAACTTTTGTTATAGTGTTTCTATTGCTGTGAAGAGACACCATGACCATGACAACTCTTATAAAGAAAAACAGTTAATTGGCACTGGCTTACACTCTCAAAGTTCTAATTCATTATTCTCATGGCAGGAAGCATGACACGCAGGCAGACATGATGCTAAAAAAGGAGCTGAGAATTTTACATCATAATCCATTGTAGCATTGTAGCAATCCATTGTAGAATGTGAGCCACAATGGGCATAGCTTGAGTATATGAGACCTCAGAGCTTGCCCACACAGTGACATACTTCTTCCAATAAGGCCACACCTCTTAATAGTGACATTCCTATGGACCTATAGAGACCATTACTATTCAAACCATCACACAATGAATTCTTATTTTTGTATGTTTTTAATGGTGTGTGTGTGTGTGTGTGTGTGTGTGTGTGTGTATGTAATGTGGGCATGTGCATACACATAGTGGTACACATATGAAACTTAGAGGAAGACTTGGGCTGGTGGTTTCAAGTAGGTTCTGATAAATAATCTCATGCCATCAGACTTGGTGCAAGTGTCTATTTACATTGTGCCATACCAATATTTCTATTCAACAGAATCTCAATGAGGACAGAGCTCTCAGGCAGCTGAAGATTGCAAGAATATTTTGAGTATATTTCTTTGAGAAGACATATACAAAAAGAAGAATGACATTTAAAAAAAATGACAACAAAGGCTAGGGAAGATGTGGGGATGAAGCTGTGTTCACTGCCAGTGAGAAGAGAAAGTGGTTACAGCCACTGTGGAAATCAGCATGGAAGTTCTGCAAAACATTAAAGACTTAGATATGCCACACCTTATTTTATACTCAAAGGCCTGTTAATACATGCTTACACATCTATATATTTTTCTGAACTCTTTGCAACACCTTGGAAATGGAATCAGACTAGATGCCCAATGAAGGATGAATGAATAAGAAAAATGTGGTGCATGTATACAGTATAATTTTATTTAGCATTGGAGGAAATAATGTCATTTGAAGAAAAATGGATGATATAGAGATCATGCAAAATGAAGCAAGCCAGATTCAGAAAGACATAACACGTTGTTTTAGTTTGGTGGGCAATAGAGCTCATGGATCTATATATGAGCTAATGGAAGAAAAGAGGTCTTAATGGAGAGAAGAATAAAAGTGAAAGTGATTAGTATTGATATGAAAGATCAGCTTTTGGAAGGAGGGATCAGTAAGAAGGGTATAAGGGCTGAGAAAAAGTTATAGGGTTGTATGTTGTGGGGGAAGACTTATGACAATAATTCATAAAAATTCCATAATGAAATCCATTGCCTCTTGTCTAATTTAAAACTAATCAGAGTGATAATATTCCATATTATAAAACTAATTATCATTATCTAATAGTCCCAGTATCTATAGGTTTGTTCAACTTCACTTCATTTGACAAATACAAACACTGAGACATGACTATGTTATGTTATGATTTAAAACAATAACATTGTCACAGAAGTGGTACATTAACAGATTTGTAGCTCAGAGGAAAGGGAAGACCTGAAAACAGAAATGCTTCTATATGCATAGTGCTTATAAATTAGCAGAGTCTTTAATTTTTCATGATGTTAACATACAAAGCATATAATCAAAACTTACAGATTTGTATACAATAAAATGCCAAGACATTCAAAATATATGTTGAATGCTATATAGACATTGCACTCATAGAGAGATAGAATTTTCTGTGCCCATATGCATAGCTATTATCTTCTTAATTTCCATACATATGGCTATTCAAATTTATTTCTGAAAATACTCAGATGACAGGTTTGTATGAGAAAAACTATCCGATGTGTTCAAGCCAGTTATTTTTAATATAGTGCAGCAATTACACTACTTGGTTATACCGACAACTAGAAAGCATCCAAGCATAAAAATAGATTTAGCTCAGTCGTCTGTGAATGCTCAAACATCATTTAACACATGATGCTATTTATCAAGAATAAACCATCAGGAAAATGCTCGTCGATGTGTGTCAATTTCCTCAAAAAACATAAACAGCTGAGCCTGCAGTTGATTATCCTCTATTTTGACTCCTGATATTTTAGGCTAAGAATTTTTGAATGGACTGAGATGCTATCAAGCTCTTCATATTAGCAACCACTATCTCATATCACACATCAATCCATCAATCCTATTTCCAGTACTTGTCACAGTCTCTAGGGGGAAAAATGCTCCTGGCTGTCCCCTCTGCACTCCACCTTCTTGTCTGGTTCAGACTTCTAATTACAATTCTAAAAGCCTGCCGCCATCAAGGACCATCAGATGAAACCCTTACCCCAATTCCCTGCCTGATGGCCCCTATGGTCAAACCTCTGCACTTCATTTCCCCTGGTCAAAAGTCCACTTGAATCCCTCAAGGCATACTGCTGCCAGGGCCAACCAGGTGAGATCACTAATCCCCAAACCTGCCTGCTGGATCCTCTACAAGCTCAGCAGCTGTGAGGCAAGCCAAGTAAGTATGCCCATCCCCTCTGCACTCCATCTTCTGGTCCACACCTCTAAACACAATTCCAAATGCCTTCATGCAACTATCAAGGTTCACCAGGTAAGACACTAACCCAATTCTCTGCCTGCTGCTTCCTCTGAGCAGCTCTGCCCCCTCTGCACTCCATTTCCCATGTAACAACTCTGCCTGCATCCCTGGAGGCTTGCTGCTGGCCAGGACAGAGGCCTGCAACCACCAACTCTACGTGTAATCCCAGAGATCTACTTACATCAGAGACAACCAAATCTGCCTGTAGCTCCAGAGGCCTGCTCCCATCAGGGACTACTGGGCTTGCCAACACTAAGAACAACTGCATGTCTAAAAGCCAGCTTAAGAACACAATCAATAAAAGAGGAGGTAATATGGCACCACCAGAACCCAGCTATTATACAACAGAAAGCCCTGGATATCATAACACATCAGAATTATAGGAAAATGCCTTGTATCTAATCCTATGAAAATGATAGAGGCCTTTAAAGATGAGATAAATAAATCCCTTAAAGAAATACAGAAAAATAAGAACAAATAGGGGCCCTTAAATAGAAAATGAATAAATATAAATAAATACAGGAAAATACAATCAAACAAGTAAAAGAAATGAACAAAACTGTTCAAGACCAAAAACAACAACAACAAAAAAATGAAAATAGAAGCAACAAAGAGAACCCAAACTGAGGGAATCCTGGAGACAGAAAACCTAGGAAAGATCAGTAACTACAAACACAAGCATCACCAACAAAATACAAGTTATGGAAGAGAGGATCTCAGCCATATATGATACAATAAAAGAAATCAATACACTAGTCAACAAAATGCTAAAGCTAAAACCTTTCTAACACAAAACATCCAGGAAATTTTGGACACTACTATAAGTCCAAACCTAAAAATAGCAGGAGTAGAAGAAGAAGACTCCCAACATAAAGGCCTAGAAAATATCTTCAAAAAATCATAAAAGAAAATTTCCCTAACCTAAAGAAAGGGATGCCTATAAATGTTCAAGATGCTTACTAATAGAGTTGACGAAAAAAGAAAATCTTCCCACCATCTAATAATCAACACACTAACTGTACAGAAGAAACAATACTAAAAACACAAGGGATAAAGCCAAAATACCATATAAAGGCAGACCTAATAGGATTACACTAGACTTCTCAACAGAGACTTTAAAGCCAGAAGAGCCTGAGCTCTGATAGTCCTTAGGAGTTCACTGATGCCAGCTTAGATTTTCAATCACCACAGACAGAGAAAACAAGAAATTACATGAGAAAACCAAATTTAAATAATATATTTTCACTAATCTAACCCTACAGAAGATACTAGGAGGAAAACTCCAACACAAGGAGGGTAACAACACGTAAGAAAACACAAGAAATTGATATTTTTCACGCCAGCAAAACCAGAAAACACACACACACACAGTACCACGACTAACATCAAAACAACAGGAACTAACAATCATTGGCTGTTAATTTCTCCCAAAATCAATGGTCTGAATTTCCACCAAAATGACACAAGTAAACAGAGTAGAACATTCTGCTGCATCTAAGAAACATACCTCAGCAACAAAGATAGACATTACTTCAGAGTAAAGGGCTAGAGAAAAGGTTTTCCAAGCAAATGGACCCAAGAAACAACCCAGAGTTTCCATTTTAGTATATAATAAAATAGACTTTCAACTAAAAGTAATAAAAAGACATGCAGAAGGACCCTTCATATTTATTAAAGAAACAATCCACCAAGAACACATCTCGATTCTGAAAGTCTGTGTCCCACGTGCAAGGACTTAAGCATTTGTAAAAGAAACATTATTAAATATTTCTTACATTACACAAAGAACCCAATATATTAATCATGGGAGACATCAATCAGGTCACTGAGGCAGAAATTAAAGAGAGAATTAATGAAACTAACAGAGGTTATGGATCAAATGGACCTAACAGATATCCACAGAATATTTCACCCAAACACACACACACAAAACCAAACAACCACAAAAAAACCATAAAGGTTATGAATCATATCATTTCCTGTTTGTGTTCAGAGAATAAATACTCAAAAATAGGGAAAAAGTTAACTCCTTATGTCCTATCAGACCATTATGGATTAAAGCTTGACTTCAACAACAGCAGAAACAACAGAGAACCTAGATACTTATAAAAACTGAACAACTCTGGTCAATTACCACTGAGTCAACAAAGAAATAAAGAAAGAAATTAAAGACTGTAAAATTTATTGACAATAAAGGTACAACATACCCAAACTTATGAGACACAATGAAAGCAGTGCTAAGAGGAAAGTTCATAGCATTAAGTGCCTTCATAAAGAAATTAAAGAGTTTTCATACTAACAGTTTAAAAGTACATCTGAAAGCTCAAGAAAACAAATGAAGGAAGAGGAAGAGGAGAGGAAGAGAAAAGGAGGAGGAGGAGGAAGAGGATGATGATGATGATGATGAGGAGGAGGAGGAGGAGGAGAGTAGTACATCCAAGAGTAGTAGTAGATGGCAGGAAATAATCAAACTCAGGGTTAAAATCAATCAATTAGAAGCAAAGAGAGCAATCTAAAGAATCAACAAAACAAAGAGCTGGTTCTTTGAGAAAATCAAAAAGATAGACAAACCTTTAGCAAAACTAACTAAAAAGCAGAAAAGCAGTACCCAAATTAGCAAAATCAGAAATGCAAAAAAGAAACATAACAACAGACACTGAGGAAAATCAAAGAATCAGTAGGTCTTACTTCAAAAGCCTATACTCTACAAAACTGGAAACTCTAAATGAAATGGATGATTTTCTAGACAGAAACTACTTATCAACACTAAATCAAAATCAAGTATACTATCTACATACTTCTATAACCCCCTAAAGAAAGAAAAACCATCATTAAAAGTCTCCCAACCAATAAAAGCTTATGGCCAGATGGTTTTAGTGCAGAATTCTGCCAGACATTCAAAAAAAGAGCTAATATAAATATTCCTCAAATTTTCCACAGAACAGAAACAGAAGGAACAATGCCTAATTCATTCTTTGAGGCTACAATTACACTGGTTCCTAAACCACACAATGACTCAACAAAGAAAAAGAACTTCAGACTGATTTTTCTTATGAACATTAATATAAAATATTCAATAAAATATTCTCAAACCAAATTCAGGAACACATCAAAAAACATCATCCATCATGATTAAGTTGGCTTTATTCCAGGGATGTAGCGATGGTTCAATATATGAAAATCTATCAATGTAATCCACCGAATGAACAAACTGAAAGAAAAAATAAATCACACAGTCATCTCACTGGATGCTGAAAAGGCCTTTGACAAAATCCAACACTCCATCATGGTAACAGTATTAAAGAGATCAAAGATAAAGGCAAATACCTAAACATAATCAAAGCAATATACAGCAACCCAATAGCCAACATCAAGCTAAATGGAGAGAAACTTAAAGCATTTCCATTAAAAATCAGGGACAAGACCAGGCTGCCCACTCTCTCCCTATCTATTCATTATAGTACTTGAAGTTTTATCCAGAGCAGTAAGACAAGTAAAGGAGATTAATTGGTTGCAAACAGGAAAAGAAATCAAAGTATTTCTATTTGCAGATGATATGACATTATACATAAGCAGCCCCAACAATTCTACCAGAGAAGTCCTAAAGCTAATAAAGAACTTTGGTAAAACAGCCTTCTACAATAGCCAAGAATAATATAAAGTATCTTGGTGAAACTCTAGCCAAACAAGTGAAAGATCTGTATGACAAGAACTACAAGACTCTGAAGAAAGAAATCAAAGAAGATCTCAGAAGATGGAAAGATCTCCCATGCGCATGCATAGGCAGGATTAACATAGTGAAAATGGTCATCTTCCCAAAAGCAATCTACAGATTCAATACAGTCTTCATCAAATTTTTTGTAGACCTTGAAAGAGCAATTCTCAACTTCATATGGGAAAAGAAAAAAGCCCAGGATAAACAAAACAATCTTGAACAATAAAAGAACTTCTGGAGGAATTACCATCCCTGACCTCAAGCTGTACTACAGAGCAATGGTGATAGAAGCTGCATGGTATTGGTACTGAAACAGGTATGTTGACCAATGGAATTCATGCAAAAGCATTCAGAGGAAGAAAAAGCTGAAAGTTCTAACCAGAGCAATAAGACAACTAAAGGAGATCGAGCAGTTACAAATTGGAAAGAAAGAAGTCATAGTATTACTATTTGTTTATGATATGATAGTACTGCTCTAAAGTACTACATTTTACTTTCTTTGAATTCCTTCTATTCCTTAAAGGATAATGGTTAAATTATCTACAATAAATATTTCCAGTAAGGTTTGAGATAAAAAAGGTTGACAAACATCCAAGCCCTGAATCTGTTCTAGATGGGACAATGACTAGAAACCCTTCATCTAATAATTTATAAATTCAATGACTACAATACTAGGAACTTAAGAACAGAATGAAGATCACTACTCATCTCAGTTTGCATAAAAAGAACATTTTCCTGGTGCTAAGCTGCAGACTCAGAGATTGTAAATTGCAATAAAATGCCAGGAAACATGGCAACATACAGCATCATGTGACTTAGGGGACATAAAAGTCAAACCATGAATTAATTTTAAGTTGTCAGACTCATGGTTCTGGGAATGCCTTACTGAGGCAACCTTACAAAGACAGTACAGACAGTGTGAAGACCATGGGCTTTGGAGATAGTAGATGTGACTCCACCACTCAGTGGTAGCAAGAATGCCTTCCATTAGCTTTGTTCAATTTCTTCATCTCAGTCCATTTTGTGCTCCTTTAATAAAGTACTTAATGTGAAATAATGTATAAGAAAAACAAGTTTATTTTGCTCACAATTCTAATGCCAGGAGCCCTCTGGCTATCCTGTAATATAAGCTATAACATATATAGAGGAGGTTTTACATTGCCAGACTATATGCAAGAGAGGCCATGTGACAAAAATAAGGCAGGAGAGTGAGGTAAAGAAAACAAAATTATTTTACCATCTCTTCTTGTGATCAATTCAATGCCATAATAAAAGATATGAGTCTCTTTTTTTTTTTCCAAGAAAAGAATCAGTCCCTTTCACCTACTTAACCATCTCTTGAAGAACTCATCTCTTTACCCTGTATGTGTAGTCAATATTTACCCCAGTAGCTATAGGTTATTAAACAATAACTTCTCTATGAGTTGTTGGCCAAGAAATCCAAGAGAGTCCCCTCACCACCAAATATTAATTTCTGCTATTGCTGTTGCTTTCCCAGCTGAACTAGAAAATAAGACCCTGGAGCTGAAGACAACACTTTGGATATACAATATAGAACAATTATGTTAGAACTGAGCTAAAAAAAATTTTTCCTTTTGTTATGTTGCCACAGGATTAGTATTTAGGAAGAAAAAGCCAGCTATAGACTTTACATGCTTTAATACCAATTTGTCAGGAAAGATGTGGCTACTGGTGCAATTTTGACATGACCATTATGAGAGTAACAAACTGCATTTTTACTGCATGTTAGTGCTGCTCAACAACATGAAGAAATACCTGGTACAATGGATCTGGTCAAAGATGCATGGAATGGAAAGCCATACACCCTAGTGTATACTATTCCTACTGCTTCTGCTTTGCTAAGTGGATATTTGTCAAACTGCCTTCTAAATATTTATGTTTGTACTCAAGTGTTTACACTCCCAAACTCCCAAATTTTGTCGAAGAAATTATATATATATATATATATATATATATATATATATATATATATATATATATTCTATATCTGCCCACCTCCCTTACAACCTCCTCTTCCCCTCAACCAAAACAAAAATTTCACCAGGGTACCTGTGGTGTTTCACATAGTGTACCCTTTTGTCCACATTTCTTTCTGTGCAAATGTTCATTGCAATGAGTCATTGGTCTAGTTCTAAACCTCTGGCTTCTGCCACACTTACAGTTGGATATCCTGTTGTTGTCCTGTGTCATGGAGATCCTGCAGCTTTTGTTCTGCAGAACTGGCCTCTTCATATGCTCCAGTAGTTCATAGAGGGATAGATGTTGTAGGGAGTCTTACTCAAAGTCCTTGATTTGGACCTGAGTAGTAGCTGAGTTGGTCTTCCCACCAGCTCTCTCATATCCATGCCACCAGAGACAGTTCCACAATGCTGCTTAGGTGAGGAATTGGCCCTGCTCTCGTGCTTTCTGGCTCTAGTAGTCAGTTCTTGAACACTACCCAGGAAAAGAGTGGAGCCAGTTCTTCGGTCTGCTATAGGAGGCTGGGGCCTAGAAAGGGTATCTGTCCCCACCCATGCCATTAAAGAACATGTGAGGGACTGGGCCAGCTCTCCTATGCTCATCCTCAGGCTGGCTCACCCATGCCCACCAACAAGGCCAGCTGTACTGTGCTGCACAGACAAAGGTGCAAGAGCCATTCCTGCTCAGAACTCACATATTTATATGGACCTAGGCAGCAGCCCAAACTAGAACCATCTATACAATCTTTGATGGTAGCAGGTATATATACACAGAGTACTGTTTCAGGACCATGTATCCAGACATGGCTCTTGCTGGCAGAACTAGACTGGAATTTACCATAGCCTCGGGTAGCAGCCCAGGCTAAACATATCAGGCTGTTGCTCACCATCCTAGTGTCTCCAGTTCTACCTCTCTTCATAGTGCACAAACTGTTCTGCTTCTTTGTCTCTTCCATCTCTCCATTATATATTTGTTCATTGTGCTGTGTCAGCAATGACGTCTTTTGAAAGGTAGGATGGTCAAATGCTTGCCCAAACTAAAAATTCCAAAGGACATAAACCTCTGGCCAAACTTAAACACAGCACAAAAAAAGAAATTATAATTCAGCATAGAACTGTCCAATCATGTGGCTGAACTGCCACCACAACCAACTAAAGAGATTAGCAAATACACCAATGATTAGAAGTAAACACATCAGAACACATTGAGTCAGTTGTGGTTCTCCACTCATCAGGCGCTGCTCTTCTGAACTAGGATACAGTTCTGGGAGTCAAAGAGACTCACACAGTGAGTGGGTGGCTCTCTCAAAGGCAGAAGGCGCAGGCTTATTGACACTTGATGGCCAATGGCTCCAATGATGGTCAATGAAATTCAGCATCTGCCAAGGAGCAAGCGCACCAATGGCCTTTGCTTCTCCTTATAGTTAGTTCACAAAGCTTGCTGCTTCTCTTCCTCTTCCATCACTTCACCACCTACTTGCATACCTCCTGTCATGCCCTGCACGGGAAAGGCTGTGCTCAGTCTGTGGTGTCATCTCAATGTTTCCTGCTGACATGAGCTGGCAGGTTTTTTTTTTTGTTGTGGTGGTGGTTGTTGTTGTTGTTTGATTGGGGGTATTTATTTGTTCATTTATTTGGTGAGTGGCAGTTAATGCAGAGATTCACAGAATGTCAAGTGTTGAGGGCTGTGTAAGAAGAACAGCAAAACAGCTTTAGAATTCATAATATTCAGCCCAATGATTAGCACAGAGGGCATCCTTCAGAGAAGCAAACCCCTGAGGACCTTAGGACTTCATGCTGTTATTGAGCATTGCTCTGCTTGCTGTCTTCACAGTCACAACATCACTCATAATTTATGAGTTATATGAAAATTCTAAGGGGGCTTCCAGCCCCTCACTGGGCAGTATCATTGACACTTACAATAATAGCTATTGATCATTTTCAAGCATTGCTGCTGGGCAGATTGATTCATCCACCACCATCAGAAAGAATTTAAAGATGTAGATTGTGAGCAATGACCATCACCTTTAGAAAGAATATGGAGAAAATTGTTAGTAAAATTAGATTAAGATTTTTTGTGAGGGGCTTTGACTTAAAAGAAATTAGGGAACAATTTAGAGTTCAAAAAGTCACACTTTTGATTATCGAACAAGTGTTTTTTTTAAGGTTGGAGAACAAGAACAATGGTATCCCAACTAGTACCAACTTAGAGGTGTCAGAATTTGACTGTGTTCACTCCACTCAGCACCAGGCAAACATCTGGATGTGGGAAGCCCCAAAGCTCTGCTCCAGGGTAGAGAGAAGACAATCTGAGACCCCTCGCAGCCAGAGGTCTTGTGTTGGGGATCCCTGGGCCAGGAGGCTGTTGGGGACCGACTGGTCTCAAGCCCTTGGGCTCTCAGGCATCGCTGAGAGGCATCAAAAAGGCAGAGATGCGGGGGGGGGGGCATAAGGGCTTGGTCTACCCACAGCCAAAGGGGTGAGGGGGAGAAGCTCTGTCTGAACCCCACAGGGATGAGACTCTAGGTCACAGTGACTCTCTTGGCTGCATCATGGCTGGGTCTCCATAGCTGAAACATAGAGAGGCCAGGAGGTTAGAAGACTCCTCAGTAGTTGGAGACTTTCTCCACAGTTCCTCATGGCAGGCCCCAATGAGGAGAGATAGTCCATAATCTTAAAACATTTATTGTCATGGAGGAAAGTGGATGAGGCTATACCACATATTCTCAGGGTGGGCCTGAGGTTAAATACCTTTTGCAAGGAGGAGGGTCTGGAAAGGAATGCTTAATTGGCTATGCCCTCTGGCCTTTAGGTATCTCATGAATATGGAGATTTCTTGAGGCTCTGCAGCCTGTAGTCATACCCTCTACCTATGCTACATGACCTATGGCCACAAACCTCTCTTTGGGAGGGGCTGTAGCTAAGTGAAAGGAACCAGGGCCCAGAAGCAACACCAAACTCCTACCTTCCCTGAGGGTCCCCAGGGTTCAAAGTGTGCTTGACCAGTTACCCAGCTGCCTCTCACAGCCCACCACTCCACATTATGTGCCATTTTTGCTAAAACTGAACTGGTGATCAAGGTGATGGATGATTAATTTTTTTGTGCCCACTTTTTGCCCTCAGATTCCTGATACAATTTAATAAAAATTGTTAATGTGTAGATGTGAAAACTGAAGATTTAAAGTAGAAATGATTGATTGTTTTTATGTAATAGTTGAGATTTGTGATTCTCTTAAGTATTTCATATGATTCCTTTTAAGATAATAATAAAATAATTGATCCTTTCTTTGTTACAGCAAATTGCAGCCTTTGTTACAGTAAGAGAAACTGGCTCAGAAAATTACCTTGATTAGTTACAAATGCATGTGGGTTCTGGAGAATAATTATTTTATCCCATACCACATCATGTTTATTCATGTAAGGATATTGAAGAACATGTTTTTCTATGTATACTCATTGTGATCAATTACTTAATGAAAAATAGAATGTAACAACATTGTGAGTTTTTGTACTTTTTGGAATATTTTGTTGGAATATATAAGCTGTAGGAGAAAAAATAAAGTTGTTACAGATATGTTCTATCCACACAATGTACAAGTGTCTTGTGTAAGTGTTTGTGTGTTTGTGTGTATGTATATATGTATGTATGTATGTGTATTTATATGTATGTGTGGATTATATATGTATGTGTATGTGTAAAGTTGTTGAAGCTTGCTTCATCCACCTAATTGTGTGTGTGTGTGTGTGTGTGTGTGTGTGTGTGTGTGTGTGTGTGTGTGTGTTTCTTCACTCCTTTTCCTTTTAGCCCACAAAGAGTTGAATGTTATATGCTCACCCCCCTCAAAAGAATATTCATATAATCCCTTTTATGACTCAGGAATCATCATGGAAGAGTGATGAACAGTCTCTAAAGGCAGACAGTGTGGAGAAAGGTCATGGAACACTGGCTTCTACACATGGTGTGGCCACTGCTCTCAACATCACAGCCACTACAGGTAGCTGCACATGGCCTTCAGAAGACTGGAGCTGTCTACATTCTGTCGTAAAAGGAGGACTCAAAAAATCACATGATCATCTCATTAGATGCTGAGAAAGCATTTGACAAAATTCAAAACCCCTTCATGATAAAAATCTTGAAAAGGTCATGAGTTCAAGGCCCATGCCTAAACATAGTAAAAGCACTATACAACAAACCAGTAGCCAACATCAAACTAAATGGAGAGAAACTTGAAGTAATCCCACTAAAATCAGGGACTAGATAAGCCTGCCCACTCTCTCCCTATCTATTCAATACAGTACTTGAAGTTCTAGTTAGAGCAATTAGACAACAAAAGGAGGTCAAAGGGATACAAATTCAAAAGGAAGAAGTTAAAATATCATTATTTGCTGATGATATGATAGTATACTTAAGTGACTGCAAAATGTCCACTAGAGAACTCCTAAACCTAATTTACAACTTTAGCAACATGGCTGGATATAAAATTAACTCAAACAAATCAGTCACCTTCCTCTATTTAAAGGATAAACAGGCTGAGAAAGAAATTAGGGAAATGACACCCTTTACAATAGTCACAAATAGTATAAAATATCTTGATGTGACTCTAATCTAACAAGTGAAAGATCTGTACAACAAGAACTTCAAGTCTCTGAAGAAAGAAATCAAAGATCTCAGATGATGGAAAGATCTCCCCATGTTCATGGTTTGGCAGGATTAATATAGTAAAAATGGCCATCTTGCCGAAAGCAATGTACAGATTTAATGCGATCTCCATCAAAATTTCAACTCAATTCTTCATAAAGTTTGAAAGAGCAATTTGCAAATTAATTTGGAATAACAAATAATCCAGTATAGAGAAAACTATAATCAATAATAAAATAACTCCCAGGGGATTCAAAATCCCTAACTTTAAGCTGTATTACAGAGCCATAATGATAAAAACTGCATGGTATTAGTACAGAGACTGGCAGGTAGATCAATGCAATAGAATTGAAGATCCAGAAATGAACCCACACACTTGATCTTTGACCATAAGTAGATAAAACCATCTAGTGGAAAAAAGACAGGATTTTCAACAAATGGTGCTGGTTCAACGAAAGGTCAACATGTAGAAGAATGCACCCTCATAGAAGCAGGGGGAGGGAGGATGTGATCTGGGGTTTCCATGGGGGAAACTGGAAAAAGGAATAATATTTGAATTGTAAATAAATAAAATATCCAATTTTTTTTAAAGGAGGAGTTCACAGAGCCTAGCTTTTCACGAGAGAGATAAGGGCAGTAGGAAGCTAGAGACAGTTGTTACCTTCATTGGTGAAGCCACTTATAAGTTAACTGTGAGTCTGTGGAAAATTATATATCCATGCCCTTAAGAGTGGTCTTGTTTAAACACAGTGGATAGCAAAATGAAAACCACATGAGAGTGTCTTTTGATGGTAGGAAGAAACATTTTAAATAGAAGCATAAGAAAGGAAAGAGTAATAATTGTCCCTAGACTGTTTTATATACACATTATAAAATTGTCAAAGAATGAAGTAATTTGTAAAATGAATAAAATAAAGGTGGTACTTCATATCAAAAGGCCATTACATTAAAGAATCAAGTCACGAGCACTTGAAACTTTGAGTGACAAACCACACCTAAACTGGACCAATATTCTTCTGGAAATTAGGTTCTGAGTAAAAGTGCTTTCATTTTGACATTATAAAATCATGTAGATATATGAAATTATAAATAAATAATATATTATATACATATAATGAAGAACATGTGAGCAGATATATATTTCGGAGGTATTACTTGCTGTTGCTAACACTTTTAAATATATACATACATATAGAATATAGGGCTCCAATCCTGACATGGTATGGTTTTGACATGGGCACTGTTATACCTCAGGCCCATGGAAAATTAGTAAATCCTGTCTCATCCACACCTCCACAATCACCTACCTCCCCACCTCCAGCATCCGATCAGAGAGATGGCAAAGCTTTCCTCTGGACCAAGTGAGAATACTGAGAGTATGTTCAAGTACCAACATGTATGAAGCATTAGCCAGTGTGTACAAAACCTAGCAAATGAATCTTCCTCTCATATGTTTATACCCAGAGATGGCTTGCCTACAGAAACTAGGTACAGAAGACACTAGATAACTCGTCCCCCTCTGCTGCGCACAATGAACATGCAGAGGTTCCCAGTTGCCACATAGTTGCTGTGGTTCCATCAGAGCATGCACAGCACACTTGATAGCTCATTCTCTGTACATGTGTGCATATGTGTCTGACTTTTCTTCACTCCATCATGGCTGCTAGTCAGTTTCCAGGACGAAGCTTCCTACAGTTGGTCACCTGATATCTCTCCTTTTGGTCCTTTTATTTTAAACCTTCCTTTTCTCTTTTCATAGTTCTCTTTATAATTTTGCAACACACATATATATATATACACATATATATGTATATATATATACATTTAAATATATAATCTCATCTAGATGCTACCTATGAAATAAAGCATACGATATTTGTTATTCTATTCACATTATCTTCGTGTCTTCTTCCTTCCAAGTCCATTTACATATTTAAATCCCTTTTTTAAAAAATAGTAAATTTAATGTTTTTACAATTTCATATAATATCTATTAAACATATTCACTCCCACTCCTCTTCTTTTGCTCTTCCCTCAGCTCCTCCTAGAGCAATCTCCTCTTTCCTACACTTGCCCAGTTCATGGCCATTTTATTTTTCAGAAGATACTATCTTCTGTCAAATATTCTGGTCCTCTGGCAATTTTTGTTGCTCTAACCCTTTTTGTGTAATGCTTCCTAAACCTTAAGTTTGGTGTTAGTGTCATAAATGTATTAATGACACTAACATTAACTAAATGTATAATGATACATGGCGTGGGCACATGTCAATTGATCTCTGCATTTTGACCAATTATGACTTTCTCTCATGGTCTCTATTTATTGCAAAATAGAACTTCTTTGATGGTAGGTGAGAACTACAGTTATATGTGTATATAAGACTAAGTATTTAGAATGCAATTAGGAATCATACTGGTTTAGGAAACTGCCAGGAGCTAGTCTTCCACTGGATTCCATAGCCTCAAAAGCCATTGATAGTTGACTAATTTTACAATGTAGCCATGAATTCCCTCCTATGTGTAGGGAATAAAGAAGGAATGAAAAGCAATAAATATGGTTGAAAGCCATAGAAAATATATTATTTTATAATTACTTAACCTTATAAATGTATATATCATTCAGTTGAATTTAGCATGACAATGGTCCCCACTCAACCAAAAACTCATAGGCCACCTAACAAAACCCCCATGTTAGATGTGGGAAATCTTTCACCGCTGATCCCTGGACTCCATGTGACTTCCACTGAAATTTCTATTTTTCATATTCTAAAAATAAGCAGGCTACAGCAATTAGCACTACAGTTTTTCTCTAATTATGTTTTTTATTTCTTTTGTTTCTTCTATACTCATTATTTAAATTTTTGAAGGAAACATACCACTTCTCTACTTTGTTCTACATATTATTTACAACAATATTGATCTTAGGTAATTTATAATGATATTATCTATGGATATTTATTTATTTGTGGGGCTAGTTTCATAACATCATTTATTGCATTGGTCAAATTTTCAAGCTTTAGCCATAGAATTGCTTTCTTTAATTTGGATTTTGTTCTGTTTAAATGTACCATGATCTCTTCCTTATCTTGTGTTCTTTCATCTCCATATGTAAAACTATCTATTTCTCTTGAAAGTGTTGCTTCCTGATATTATAAAATGATTATTTTTATCAATAAGATCATCATGTATGGCCTGATGGATAGGAATAGGAGACATACATGAATGCTCTACCATGTATTTATGCAAGTTATTAATATAAATAATTATTTAAACATTACTACTCACATATGTTTAGTAGAGGTCATACCATTAATACTCCGATATCCATGTTTATTTATAATTTCCTTTCCCTGACATGAGATTGTGGCTGCATTACCTACATTTATTTCTTAAACTTCAGTATTCATTAGTTTCACAACTGGCAAAACATACACCATTGATGGATGAATAATAATGAATAGTCATTGTATCTATTTCTTTTATGTCTTTACCTTTGTTGAGGTCATTGAAAACAATGACTTCCACATTAATTTAGCTTAGTTGTCTTCTCCCCACATCTTGTAGACAACATACCCATAAACATAAGACCTATGTTACAGTTGGATTCTAGGCATGTCTACTGATTTTTCAAATATCAAACAGTTAACTTTACTCATCATTGATCAGGAATATGCCTCTGTAAATAACTTGTCATACCAAACTATTTTATCATCCTAATCCAGCTCCAATGTGTCCTTCATAGTTACTGCTTAACCCACAGCTTCACCTCAGGCAGTAGGGTATTCTCGGTTTTACATTTTTTACTTTATGTGGAATGTCATAAGAATGTCTTATGCAATATGTGGATTTCCCCATCTGGTTCCTTTTATTTTGCAAGAAGAATTATAATTTGAAACATAATAGTTTCCTTCAAAGGTAATTTTTTTCAATAAGAATGAGCAAAAGATACTTTTACTATGGAAAAATCATCTTAAAATATTTAAAAATAAATTTTAGTTTGAATAGGGAAGTTGAGTCATTTCTAAATCTCTCAAATCTGCATCCTTAAAAAAGAAAATTGAATTTTAAATAGATAATTTGAGTGAAATTTTAAAGCATATGTAAAACTATAAAAATTCATTAGTATTCTACTAAGCTTATAAGAAAAAGTACTTAAGAATAGGAATGTTGAAAACTTATATCCATATTTCCAAAGATAATTGCATTTTTTATAATTGGAAAATGTAGATATCCTGATTTAATTGTTATTTGGAACCGAATGTCTTTAAGAAGTACTTTTGAAGGTATTAGAAAAACTAAAACAAAATATAATCAGAAATTAAAACTTGAATTTTTAATCACTTTACCATAAGATATCAAATAAATCTCAAAAATATCTAACAATTTCAGTTACTATACATGTTCTGATAATTAAAATTGAGAATAGCTTATTATTTAACTGGTATTCATTTTATCTTGGGTATATTGCAAAAAGTTATACATAGAAATATAGGGCAGTTGGGGCTAGAGAGATGGTTAAGAGCATTTACTACTTTCCTAGAAGATGCAGGTTTGGTCCCCAACAGCCATTTCAGAGGCCTTATAATTGCCTATAAATTCAGCTGCAGGGGTTCCAATGTCTTCTTCTGCTTCCCAAGGGCAATGGCACACATGTAGCACACATAGCCCCCACATACATGCATGCACTAAAATTATTTTTAAAAGGAAATATATAGTGGTCATATATAACTTATTAAAATGGATATGGATATACCATGAGTACAGTGTTGTGACATTTTATAACTGAAAGGATATACACAGTTACCTGGAGCCCACTGAAATATAACACAGGCTCAATTGCATGACATGGACTCCATGTTCTGGGAATATTGTGGGTGAACAAGATATTCACATATTGCCTATGAAGTACTTGGTCTAGAGCTGCTCTTTATGTCATAGCCATATTTCTCTATGTTGAAAACACAAGACCCATTTGGATGAAACTGTTAAAAATCAGATAGAGTGACAGCTATTGGGCAAATTGGTGCTATCTCCTGTCACTATAAACCCAGTCTACAGGAAAATGTCTCAAAGACCTATGCTATTTTAAGAAATTTGAAGTAGAATGAATATACTCAGGAAGTATTCAGTATTTTCCCATTAACATTACTTTAAGCATCAATAAAAACAAGCATTCTGAAAAGTAGTTTAGTAGCTGGGGCATTTTGTGGTTTGCTACAGTTTTTTTCTCTATCTGAGACATCGAATACATAGTAGTGTGCCGACATATCCATCTTTTCTATCACACCCTAAAGACATAAGTAGTTACACTTGTTTGCTGAGTTAGTAGGTATTAAAATAGGATTAAGTTGTTAGGAAAAAAGTCAGTTAATATGTTCTTACATATACTGGCACAGAAAAAGTAATCTTGAATGAATTTCTGCTTATTTCTGCACAGCAGCAACACCTCCTACAGTTAGGATGAAGATGGGCTCCCAAGGGTTCATCTGTGTCAAGGGTTGGTCTCTAGAGCAGTGATTCTAAAGTGGCATAAAACTTTTAGGAGGTAGAGAGATAATAGTAGGTCATGAGGTCATCAAGGACTTGAGAAGAGATTATTATACTGAGTCTGATCTCAGCTGATTCCCAGAAGAGGGGTCCTTAGAAGAAGCCTGAACCTCAATGTTCTCTCTCTGCCTTTGTCTCATCTCACCCTTTGGTCTCCCTCCCACCCAGCTTCCACCTCTCCACCCCTATCCCAATGCCCGCCCCCTGACCCCAACAACTTGAATTTATCTAATTTTTTTTTTTTTTTTTTTTGGTTAGACTGAGGGAAATGTATTGTGTTAAAGCCTTCTCCTCAAATCTGGTATTAGTATTAGTATTTGTTGTTAGTAATGTTAACTTTATTTGCTTGATGTAAGATTTGCTAGATTTCTCTGTTGCTAAGTCAGTATTTTTCCATTTTCTGTTAAAGTGTGTTCATTAGAAATGAGTCATTCAGCACAGATTACACTTAAAGAAAAGACAACAAGAACAATTAAAAATAAAAGTTTGCCTCCTGGAGGGATCCAGGGACAATCTTGAACTTCCAGCCTCCAAAATCATAGGTTCAAATCCTTTCTTTACAAACAACCCATTCTGATACACCAGTTGAAAACACAATGGCATCCTTCAACTTCCAGTAGTATTTGTTACAATGACTTCTAATTAGTTTGCTTTTTTCATAACATTACTTAGCATTCTAGATTATCATAATGTTGAATTCTTAAATTACAGTGTACTCAACTGTGATTTCTTTACTCTAGATAAGGTAAAAGGGATTTAAAGGCAACATGATAATAGTTGAAATTTTGAAACAAAATCCTGAATTTTCACTCTATCATTGTTTTTCTTTATACCTCATTAGTAAAATATAATTTCTCCAAATACTGAGCATAACCTTCTATTTGTTCTCACCTGGAGATTCTCACAGTGCTTGTCAAAGAAAAAAAAAAAAAAAAGCAGTATCCTAGACATAAAGATATAGCACTGGATGACAGGGGTCAGACCCCTGCTCCTAAAAATGAACCATCTGTTTTGAAAATATTTTTCCCCTTGAAAAAAAAAACAAGCAAATCTAACTTTATTTAATCTGTCAAGAGACCCAAATTATATAATATGGAAATGTGTAGCAATGTTTATTACCACATTAAGTGTCACAAAATGTATTCTATCGGATGAGTTATTTCTGCAGAGGAACTATTTTTGGAATATTTAGTGTTATGAAGTGCCTAAAAAAGAATATTGAAGGTATCATTTTAATCTTTCATTATCACTTATATGTGTGCAAACTGTTCTTTTCAAATTTCTTGTTGCTACTTATCAAATATTTTAAAGTGACTATCAGGAATTATAGAATTAGTTTGTGTCTAAAAGCTCTGAGGGGAAAAAAAAGTAACAAAAACCATTTGCTTTTATATGCCCTTTATTATTTAGGTATTTTCTTACGCTATGATATCCTGGTATAGGAATAGAAGCCAGTAATTAAATTAGAAAAGAGCATTGTTTCTCTGAAACTTCCAGTTATCCTGCTTTCTAAATTTTTTTGTATTTATGTAATCATAATAATATAAGAAAAAAAGGGTCATAGATTTTGGGGAAGGGTACAGGTGAGGAACTGGAAGGGTGGGTTCTGAAGGAAGTGTATGAAGTTTCCTTAGCTGCAGAGAAGGGAACAGCAGAGGGAGCTTAATTGATTTGGGTTGCTGTCACTGCTCCAAGGATCAGTCACTCTGGTGTCCGGAGAGGTTCTGAAGAAAAGGCAAAGGAAGGGACTTCTTCGGCAAAGACTTAAACTGAGGAAGGAAATTGTGCTCACATCTCATAAAAACAGACATGTACTTACACTGATGCACGGGTCCATATAGGTTTAAGTTCTCTGTGTACCTGACCTCTGAAAATAGTAATCATGTACACTGTCTCCTTCTGAAGGAGTCTTCATCATTCCTGTGATTACATATATTGAAATAAAGATTTTCATGATAGGTTGACTATGCATATTAGACCATGTTCCAAATGGATGGGAAATGTATCATCTTCAGATTTTAAACATTAACTATACAATATCTTCTTCATGGGATTTGGTGGCATAGGGTTGTAATTCCTCCATAGGAATATGAGGTAGTGGCATGGCAAATTTGAGAGATGACTAGGATGCAGAGCAAGTCTAAGGCCATCTGGCTAATTTATTTAGATTTGTTTCAAATCAAAATATATAGAATGTCCTGGGGATGTAGTTCAGTGGTAGCTGCTTGTCTAACATGTGCAAGGCCCTTGGATAATCTCCCAGTAGTGCAAGTAATTTAAAAAAAAATTGTCATATCTTCTAATTATGAATAATGACTATTCTTTTAAATTCAATAATCTGAAAGAAAAAACATGTTCGTGTTATATAAAAATGAGTAGCATCCACTTACATATTCACTGAAATTAAAAACTCTATTCATCCAGCAAACTTCCCTGCTCTAAAAAAAAGGATTCAGAAGGAATCCAAAGTTAGTCAACTTTGATTTTTACATAGCATTTTCAGAAGATCAATATACCATTACATGTAAATTGCTTCCCTCTGAGAAATGACATAAATCAATCTGTATGTCGGTCTACCTGTTTATCTTCACTCAGGCAGATGAGAATTGAAAATAATATCACTCAAAAATCACTATTTAGCATGCATCAATCCATAAAAATGATTGTGTTTTGAGAGTTATTGATTCTGTGTATAAAAGCAATTTAGAAAATAAAAGAATCTCAGGTTTTTTTTTTTAACAACCACATTACAAGCATGATGCTTTAACCCCAGAGATGTGATCCTGTTCTAAAAACATTTTAGAAATAAAAATTTATTTTTAACTCTGTCAAATAACTTATCCAACATGATTGGTCGCAAATGACTAAGGACAAAATATAGCATGCCCAAACTAAAAGAAACACTTCTTTAGTGTTTTTGAGATTATAATATAATTACAAAATTCCTCACTCCCATCTCTTCTCATTCCTTTTCTTGTGTGAGATCCAGAAGAGAAAGAACCAATATTGTCATTATTGTAACAAGACTTGTGAATTCTCAAGAACTCTGACACCCAAACAGAAGTTCTTTACCAGACTTCTCTGCATCCTGTAGCTCTGGCTTTCAAAGCCTGAAGACAGCTGACACTGCTGGAGCCATTTCTGGCTGTTGTTTTGATTTGTTATTGCCTAAACAGGATTTTTTTTCTTTTTTCTTTTTGGTACTAATCCACTATTGGTTTCTCTGACCTTAATTCCCTCAGGCCTCTGACAGTTCTACCTCTCTAATCCCTCTTTTAAATCCATTCCTGGAAAAAGGAAAAAAAAAATAAAATAAAAGATAGACTTACCTTACAACTATTTCCCAGAACACAACCTAACCTTTAGGCTACCTAAGGAAATCAAGCTATACACCTTTTGTCACATCAAAACAAAACCAATTTCTCATCAACTTCCTTAAACCTTGATATATTTCTCTCCTTTAAAAATGACAGTAGGAACATATAAGAGGTATTGAAAAAAATACCATTAGGAGGAAGATTTATTATTTGTAAGTTTTTTGACTGTATGTTAGATCCACACCCCTCCTCCTCACTCCAAACATTTCTGCCTACCTCAATTGTATAATCACCAAAACCCTTTCCTAAAATGGTGAGGAAATACAAATGTTGCATAAAAATTCAGAAGCATAAAGAATGTACCAGAAAGTATATTTAGTACTGTGCATGTATACAAGAAGATAAGACAAGGAATGTGAGAATGATGAGCAAAATTTAGGAATGAGTCAAAATCTAAAATCAGATGGGTGGGAAAGGGGGGCACATTAATTAATCCCATGGTTGTGCTGTACAAGGCAGGAAGCAGCTGTCTATGTAACATCTACATGAAGATGGAAGATAAAAAGAGGCCTGTGAAGAGCTAAGCGGGGAATCAAGCTTCATTAGTTGAAGATGTGGGAAATCTTTCTACTTTCAATTGTAGCTGAGTTGCACACTGTTTATACTTGCAGGTTTCATTAGCAGGGCGAACTTCCTCTGTAATTCAAGTGTGGAGAACGACCCTTTCCTTAGGAAATGATAGATGTTTTTCATTTCTAATACAAGGTTCACTCATTTACATGATCATGTATTCTGGGAGTAAAATTAACTTGAAATCTGTTAAATATGAAATATCCAACTCCAAGAAAGATAAGTATGCTATGTCGCAGGGACCTCAAAGACCACCGAGGATCCAATTTCAAAGCAAACATATAAGGATCTTTTATTAGGAGCTGGCAAGCAAGGTCTCTCAAACTCTCACCTTCTCAGACTCTCACCTTCGCAGAGGGTCAGAGCAAAGAGCTCCGGAGTCTAGGGGTGCAGGGTTTTATTCTGGTTACAGGAATTTCCATATGGGTCAGCAAGTTAGTATTTTAAAAATTGCATTTCTGGTGTAATCTGCAGGAACCAAACACGAGGGCAGAACCACCTGACAAACAGGATGGTCAGGTTACCTATTCTCTGCAGGATGTCTTAGGTTATCTCTGTGTACCTTGATCCAGCTATTGTAGCCTCGCCTTGCTAAGGGGTAGAGGTGGGGGTTGTCACAGGATGTTTGCTCAGGTGGACTTTGTGATTTTCTTTCTGGAATTGGATTTTAGCCACTTGTCTCGAACAAAATGGAGTTTCTTCAAAATCATAGTTGGTTGGGCTTTACAGCTCAGAATTTAATGGCGGATCAAGAAGGAATAAATTAACCCTAGGCTTATAGATAAAATTCTTTGTGTGTTGTTAAAGTAAAGAATGGAATCTCCCTAGATCTAGAAGACATGTCATTATCTCCTCTTTTAACAGTCTAGCTGGGCAGGTCAATCACCTACTCACAACCCAGCCCCATGATCCCACCCCACCTCACAAACACCAGGAAGGTATGCAACCTTGAGCTATGCTATGTAGTTAGGAGAAATAATTTTCCCCGTAAAAAAGGTAAAGTTTATTTCTTCCCAGAATTCCTATCTCTGGGCCTCCACAGCTTTGCGGATAGCCAGTCTGCCTGCTTTTCTGAGTTGTTAAGAACTGTATAGCTTTCTTTTTCTTCTCTCTGATAAGCTTTCCCTAACACAGTGACTTTAAAGCTCCCCTCCCAACCATGTGGCTGACTTCCAATCTAGCTAAACTCTAATGAAGAAGCCTCTCCTCTTTCCCGCCTCTCCAAGGCAGATACCATGATTTACAACTTCCTACTGTGGGATTTTTCTTTTAAATACAAATAAAAGTAGCCAGGAACAGCATTTCTCAGCCTGTGGGACTCAACCCCTTTTTGGATAGCATATCAGATGTCTTGCATATCAGATATTTACATTATATTTCTTTTTTTTTTTGGGGGGGGGGGGTTGAGACAGGGTTTCTCTGTGTAACCCTGGCTGTCCTGGCACTCACTCTGTAGACCAGGCTGGCCTGGAACTCAGAAATCCGCCTGCCTCTGCCTCCCAAGTGCTGGGATTAAAGGCATGCGCCACCACCGCCCGGCATCATTATAATTCTTAACAGTAGCAAAATTGCATTTATTAAGAAGCAACGAAAAGATCTTATTGTTGTGGTCACCACAACATGAGGAATTTCATCAAACCATTAGAAATGGTGAGAACCACTGCCCTAGAAATTCCCTTTGAGCTTGTTCTTTTTTTCTTTTCTTTTTATTTTTTTCCTTTTGGATATTTTCTCTATTTACATTTCAAATGATATCCCCTTTACTGTTTGCCTTCCCCTTTACTGTTTGCCTTCCCCTTTACTGTTTGCCTTCCACAAACCTCCTTTGCCATCCTCCCTCCCCTTGCTTCTATGAGTGTGCTCCCCACCCACCCACCCACTACTGCCTCCCCACCCTGGCATTCCCCTGCAGTGGGGCATCAGCCTTCACAGGATCAAGGGCCATTGATGCCAGATAAGGCCATCCTCTTCTACATGTGCAGCTGGTTCCATGGGTTGCTCCATGTGCACCCTTTGGTTGGTGGTTTAGTCCCTGGGAGCTCTGGGGGGTCTGGTTGGTTGATATTGTTATTCTTTCTGTGGGGTTGCAAACCCTTTCAGCTTCTTCGGTCCTTTCTCTAACTCCTCCATTGGGGACCCAGTGCTCAGTCCAATTGTTCTTAAATTCCTTATTAATTCAATTAAGAAGCTCAAAGGGTAATTCTGATTTCCAAGTAAAAAATATTATTCTTAAATTTATCTAATTAAAAGAGTGCTTAAATGTGAATTATTGATTAACAGTTTTTAGATATGTTGAATAAGGAATATATCATTTTGATATTGCATGCTAGCATCTGTGGCTATTAAATATAAAACAATAATGTAACAAATGGTAATTATATAGTTTGTATATTCTAGGCTTACAATATACTCTTATTTCGGTAGAATAATTTAATATACATATGAAAAGTTGATAGATAAAGGGAACATTAGAATCTAATTTAACATATAAACACTTAGGTTGTAGAATATGCCAAGATAGTTGGTATATACAAATTCACCAACAAGAAACTGCTTGTCTATAGTGTATCAACTTTAATTAACAACTTTTCTTAATATATTGCAGAGTTCGTTTCAATGATTCTAAATACTAAAAAGCTCTGTCTTTATAAAGATTAAACATTTACACATAGACATTTATATTAAACATTTACACATCAGCATTTCTACATAATAGCCTTAAAATAACAATAATTAAAATTTGTGGAATATGAGCAAGCTATTCTATCACTGAAACCCAAAGGGCTGAACACATTGTGTGTACACTTAAATTTATTCTCTGAAACTTACTTAAATGATGCTAAGGTTTTAATGACTCTGAATGCAATGTTTTAGTTGAAGTTTAGATTGGATTGTAGGAGTCATGTCAATAGTAAAGTATTTAAAATTTCAAACAAAATAAATATTGAAATAGTTCAACAAATATAATTTCATATACAAAGTATTTACACAATGGGGTACTACTCAGCTATTAAAGACAATGACTTCATGAAATTTGCAGGTAAATGGATGGAACTAGAAAATATCATCCTGAGTGAGGTAACCCAGTCACAAAAGAACACACATGGTATGCACTCACTGATAAGTGGATATTAGGCAAAAAGCTCAGAATATCCACAATACAACTCACAGACCATATGAAGCTCAAGAAGAAGGGAAAGCAAAGTGTGGATGCTTCAGTCCTACTTAGAAGGGGGAACAAAATAGTCTGAGGAGGTAGAGAATGTGAGGGTCTTTGTTAGAAGAGAGGAGGGGGAAGGGAAAAAGGAGGGACAGGATCAGGTATGGGAAGAGACAGGGGAAATGTACAGAGGGTCAGTAAATTGAACAGATGTGTATAGCAATGGGGGATGGGGAACTGGGGGTAGCCACCAGAAAGTCTCAGATGACAGGAAAGCAAGAAGCTCCCAGGACCCCACATGGATGACATTAGCTGAAATACCCAACAAAGGGGAGAGAGAATCTGTAGAGACCATATCCACAGGTTAGGCATGGCCTCTGGTTGAGGGAAGGGGCCACCCACCCATTTTAAAAATATTAACCCAGAATTGCTCTAAAGAAAATATGGGGACAAAGAGTGGACCAGAGATTGAAGGAAAGGCCATCCAGAGACTGCACCACCTGGGGATCCATCCCATATGCTGATACTATCCCAAACCCAGACACTATTGCTGATGCCAAGAAGTGCTTATTGACAGGATCCTGATACAGCTGTCTACTGAGAGGTTCTGCTAGAGCCTGACCAATACAGATGCCAATGCTCACAACCAACCATCAGACTGAACACAGGGACCCCAGTAGAGGAGTTAGAAAAAAGACTGAAGGAGCTGAAAAGGTTTGCAATCCCATAGGAAGAACAACAATATCAACTAAGCAGACCCCCCCCCCCCCAGAGTTCTCAGGGACTAAACCACCAACCAATACATATGGAGACATGGAGGGAACCATGGCTCCAGCTGCATATGTAGCAGAGGATGGTCGTATCTGGTATCAATGGGAGGGAAGGCACTTGGTCCTGTGAAGGCTCGATGTCCCAGTGTAGGGGAATGCTAGGGTGGTGAGGTAGGAGTGGGTAGGTGAGAACCCTTATAGAAGCAGGGAGAGGGGTAATGGGATAGGGGATTTGTGGAGGGGAAACTGGGAATGGGGATAACATTTGGAATGTAAATAAATAAAATAACCAATAAAAAATTTGTCTCTCCTCTCTGTGTTAGTCATTCTGCTTGATAACTGCTTAAGTTGTTCTTCCATGTTCTACACTGTTCAAAGTACCTTACCAGTACTAACCCATTTAATGATATAAGTTTTATTGAACTCTTGGTAGAATTATTCTATAATTACTTCTTTACACTTTACAATTGCAAAAAGTAATAAAACAGCTGTTCCTCCCAAAAGCTTATATCAAGTGTGATTTCAGCTGTAAAGCACTTTATACAATATCCCTTGCTATAATATCATTCATTTAACTGCCTTCATATTCTAGAGACTCCTATGGGGAGAACTGAATTTGTTAAAGTTCAATGGCATAAGGAAAGTCTTAATTCTGACTACTATTTTCAACTGTTTGTCCCTCTGTGCTTTTTCAACCATTGTGTCTGTTGGTGGACTGTGCATTCTAAATTCCCTATGGCATTTGCTATGCATGACAACCACAAAATTACTCAGCTGATATTAAGTTTTAATAACAGCATCTACACAATCCTAAATAATTAGTCCTCTAGAGAAGATGTTGTTCAGTAATAAGAGATATTAGCAGCCTCAGAGATCTAGAGCTCTTCCTCATAATCAGATTTTAATTTAGGCTCCTGTTTCCTTGGTAACACTAGACAGAAAAGTGTCAGTTTTGCCCTTTCTTAGAATTTAAAATATCACATGAAAAGATGGAGACATTGAGGTTTTGTTGTGAAAGAGTTAAAATTTTTTAAACCTTCCACAGATGGAGTCAAGAGTGCAGATCAGCTTGTTCTGTGCTCTGGGTCCTAGGAAACTAGCTATCCACAAGACAAAATAAGTAAGATAAGAGTTTAGAGCTGGGAGTTCAGGACAGCGTGACCAAGTGCTATGGGTATCAGGAACTAAAAACTGACCATAAGATAGATTGAATAAGGTTTGAGCTGGGAGTTCAAGTTATCGTGCCTGTGCACCCTAGATACCGGGAACTTGGCTGACCACAAGATAGATGGCTGATTATGTATAGGCTCTTAGAGAATAGCCTGTTCCTCGTACCCTGTCACAAACTGAATAATGGGCTGGGACTTTCCACAGGTGCTCTCCAATAGCCATCCCTTACTCCCTCTGGGTTGTGGTCCCCCCCCCCAGTTGTGGTTTTGGGCTTTAAATTCTCTCTGTCTCCAAAGCCCCAGGGTCAGACCCCATTGCCCTTGTGTGGGCTACAGGTCTTGACCTCAGTATACTGATTAAAATATACCTCTTGCTGATTACATCAAGTTTGGTGTCTTACAGTTGATGGGTGGCCATGAATTCCTGAGACTTGGGTAAGGTCCTCCATTCATGGGGGCCTTACAGTTGTGTCCCAGTAAGGCAGAGCTTGCCTTTCTCTAGTCAAAAGAATGGAGTGGAAGGGCTGCTTCTGGCTCTGAGTAGAAACTTGGTATTTTTATTTGCCCCAAAGAGAATAATGAATATTATTGTCCTTTTCTTTAAGATTTTATCCAGCTGCCTGCCAGTCACTTGTCTAGCAGACCCCCTCAGGAAGATTGATTCACCTGAAGACTTGATAAGGTGATCAGAAGAATAATTGTCCCCTTAGTGCAATAAAGTACTTAAACATTGCAGACACACCTCCCTCTCAGTTGCTTGGCAATCCTTATTGCTAAGCTGTCTCACTTTTTAGAGTCCTATTTAAAAAAAAAAAAAAATACTGGTCAAAATCCTAAGTGTACTTTCCCTATCACCCTGGGCTCTCTCTCTCTCTCTCTCTCTCTCTCTCTCTCTCTCTCTCTCTCTCTCTCTCTCTGACAACACCCACTTTACAAAGTTGCCTGCTGACCTCCATGCTTAATTGAAAATCCATGACTGTTTCCTCTTATGCATCTCTCCTACTGGAAGCTGTCAACATTTTTAAGTTACCTGTTATGATGGTTTAAATGAGACTGGTTCTCACTGGTACATGTGTTTGAATACTTGGTCTCCAATTGATTGAATTGTTTGGAAAAAATTGAGAATCCTGGCTGTGATGGAGAAAGTGTATCACTGGGTCAGGCTTTGGTGTTTCCAAAAGCTGTAACTTTCCCAGAGTTTCTTTCTCTCGGCAATCTTCCCTTCATATCAAAATGTGAGCTCTCAACTGTTCCTGCTACTATGCCTTTGCTCTGTCACCATGGACTCTGACCGTCATAAACTGTAAACCCACTTACATACTTTCTTCTATATATTGTCTTGGTCGTAGCATTTTCTCAAAACAATGGAAAAGTAGCTATGACAGAAACTGGTACCAGAAGTGGGGTAGTTATATCATGTTAGGCAGAATTATGACCTGTGTATTGGTTTCATTTTGAAATCAAGCAGGGTTTAAGGAAATAAGATTTTGTGTTGAGTTTAAAAGGTGTGGATTTGTGATGGCTAGTCTTGGTTGTCAACTTGACTCCATCTGGAAGCAATTAAAACTTAAGCAGCTGGGCACTCCTTTAGAGAACTGTCTTGACTGAATCATTTGAGGTAAGAAGACCCATCTTAAATCTGGGTCACACCTTCTGGTGGCATTCTATTTTAAAAGGCATAGAAAAAGGAAGGCATTGCTTTCATTATCACTAGTTTATTTATCCTGCTACCTAGGCATGGATATAGAAAATGTGGTTCATTTACTCAATGGAATACTACTCAACTATTAAGAACAAGCACATCATGAGTTTTGCAGACAAATGGATGGAACTAGAAAATACCTCATCCTGACTGAGGTAACTCAGACTTAAAAGGACTTGCATGGTATGTACTCACTAATAAGTGGACATTAGCTTTTAAAAAACATACAGAATATCAAGGATACAATCCACATATCTCAAAAAGGTTAACAAGCTGAAGGGCCCAAGTGAGGATGCCTCAATCCAAATTGGGAAAGAGAAGAAAGCAATCACAGGGAGGGAAAGGGGACAGGGAGACCAAGAGGGGAACATGATCTGGTATTAGGTCAGGGGAAGTGGACTGAAGCCCTGAAAGCCAGCATAAAGAATGAAAACAGGAAACCTCAGCAGATTTGATATGAGGTCAGGGAACCCTCCAGAATGTATCAGAGAGCTGGGAGGTAAGAGACTCTCAGGACTCAAAGGGAGGGACCTTAGATGAAATGCCATACAGTGGGGAGAGGGAACCTGTAAAGCCCACCACCAGCAGAAAGACAGGGCATCAAGTGAGGGATGGGGTTGCCATCCCACAGTAAAAAACTCTGACCCATAATTGTTCTTGTCTGAAAATGGAGAAGAGTCCTCTAGAGAAGATGTTGTTCAGTAATAAGAGATATTAGCAGTAAGAAGGTAAACAAACAAAAAAATGTACAGTACCTCTCTCTTATTCTTTAATAATTTTTTATATTCATATAAGGAGAATTTTGGTTGTTTTCAAACCTTCATTACTCTTTCACCAACTATCTTTTCCACAGAAGCCCTTCTTTTCCACAAGTATGTTTCCTACTTTTATGTCTGTTTCTGTCTCTGTCCCACTCTGTCTCTCTATCTCTCTGCTTCTGTCTCTCCTTCCCTCGTACCCACCAATCATGTATCTATGTGTGTGTGTAACAGTAAGATATGTTTGCTTGCATGGGTACAGACAGGGGATTATTTACTTTAGCATGGTAATGTTTCATTGACTGCACCACTGAATACAATGTCACTCCCTCTCTAACTAACCATTTATAGTCAATAGTCACTCAGTGACTAATGGAAAGTTGAGAGACTCAATCTTGTATAGATCTTATTCAGGAAACCACAATGCTGTGCATTCATGAGTACAACAGCCATGTCATGTCCAGAAGATATCATTTCACAACACTTGTCTTCAACCTCTGGCTTTTACATTCTTTCCAAGCTCCTTTTCTGGAATGTTCTTAGAAATTGCCTAGGGTATCGATATACTCTATAGTCTCAACAAATATTTATTTTCATTATTTGGACTAGTTATTAATTTCTTCATTGATGAATGATGACACAAGCATTAATTTATGGATATAAACATAAGTATGAATATGCTTTACTATAACCTGGTCAAAAGCCTGTGATTGGGAAAGTCATATGGCCAGGGGCTGAGGTGATGTCCTACTATTATTGTTTACTCCTTGGTTTCATAATGACATTTTTTTCATTGAATTTATGGTCTCACTGGGAAATTTAAAACTATCTCATCTTAAGATACTTAATTATAGCTGTGAAGACCCTTTTGCCAAATATTTTCACACTGACAGTTAATGAGGGTTATTATGGGAATATATTATTTGAGAGTGGGATGCTACTCAACACACTCCCACTGCATTCCTAGCACCTGCAGCAACTCACAGCATTATGCAAAATGCTCTATAAATATTTGAAGGAAATACTAGTATCTTGAAACTGATGGTTAAGATTCAACTTTTTTTCTCTATTAATATCTAGCTAGAAAATAATTTAGATTTAGCAAACTCTAAGACTCTATTACAACTGTTCATTACTATTGTAACTTAGAGAATAGCCAGAAATAATACAAATTAAAAATCATATTTCAATCAAACATTTTTCATATGTCCTGGATTTGGAGTTTACATCATATGTCTCAAAATATTCTTTATTTGATATATTTCAATCATGAAAAGTTGTAAGAGGTTGTCTTCATTCTGTACAAAGCAAAGCAAGCAGCAGACAAGGTTTGACCTATTGAAGTTCACCCTGAGGAGCACCAGTGTGGGCCATCATTGTTTAATGTGTTAGCAGGAAATTGAGGTCACCTTCCCAGGTCCTTGGGTTTCTAATAATGTTAAGCATTTTCAGAAAACATGAAAACTTAAATTCTACTTGGAAGTGACAGAGCAACAAATGGCAAAATAAAGAAAACATGCATATGATACATGAGAAGATGCCATAGTCATTTAGCAATAAGAGAAAAAGGAAAGCACCGTGATTCAGAACAACACAAGTTCTCACCTAGAGTGGTTGATTCCTTGAGAATGTGACATTTGAACAACTGCGTGAAAATATCTTTACAAAGGTACTGGTCAATATAAGAACTTACAATGAAAGCATGTGTGCCATTGCTTAGCAACAATGGTGAATCCTGTGTGTCTATGAAGAAATTGTGAGGATATTGATATTTAGACATATGAGATCCTAGAAAAAGAAAAGAAATGTAAGTCAGAGGCCTCCATTTGAGTAAAACTGAAGGGTGTTGCAAGATTTTAAAGAAAAAAATAACATAAAGAACTTGAACAGAACTCAGTAACATTCGAGTTATGTTAAAATGAAACTGTATTGGGGTAAAAATGGTGCTGAGGACAATCTATCCGTATCATTTCACTAGAATGCTATGCTGGTTAATTTTTGTTAATTTAGCTCAACTCTAGATAAACTTAGAAGAAATCTCAACTGAAGGATGGCCTCCATTGTGGTGGCCTATGCGAAATGTCTGTGGGGGATTTTCTTGATTGCTATTGGTGTAGGAGGACCCAGCATACTGAGTGATACCTTGCAGGCAGAACAAGTCAATAAGCAGTGCTCCTTCATGACTTCTGCTTCAGTGTTTTGTCATGAGCCTTGTCTAGTAACTGTGGATAACAATTATAACCTGTTAGCTAAAAATAAACTGCTTCCTCCCCTAGCTACTCTTGGTCATGGAACTTATCAGAGAAAAGAAAATAAACTGTAACAAATAGTAATGAAAATGGCTAGACAATGATAGTGGCTAGTAGTAGTAGTTGAATGAGAATTATGTTTGAAAGTTACAGCTTGAAGGTTTTTGAAGCAGGTTGACTATGAGAAGAGAAACAAAGAGACATGCCTCTAATTTTTAATATAATGTGTTGTTTTCATACAGAAGCAGGGACTATATGCCCAGGAATAACAGCACCAACCAGGGGCTAGTGCTCCCCCATTGATCACTAATTGGGAAAACACTTTACAGCTGGATTTCATGTAGGTATTTCCTTAAATGAGTCTCCTTCCTCTCTGATGACTCCAGCTGTGTCAAGCTGCACAAGTCTAGCTATATCCAGAAAACCTGACAGTATAGTATCCATATGTTTTGCATTTGGGGAACAGTAATATATACATATATAAAATCTCAAAATATCATCAATTGTATTTGGTAACTAACTATGGGACTAGAAAAGATACATGGATTTGTACCCTACAATGCTGGATAAGTGAGATAGGAGTATATTCTTATGATAAGGGACCATGAAAACCAGCCAATAAGGCAGAAGACAAACTTAGAGAGTGACACTCTGAATATTCCTGGAAAAGTTGTCTGAAGGACATTGGACTGACCATTTCTATCAAGTACATCTGATAAGCCAGGTAATGTAAAGATTGAAAACTGGATATGATTTGTCAGCATGGACATTAATGTAAACAAAGAAGAGTGGTGAAATGCCAATGCCAAAATGCATTTACAAAGAATAGAGAATTTATAGGCATTGAGAACAGAACATTTCACAAAGAATTATCATAAAAATATAAAAGCAGGGATAAAGTATAGAGCTGAATAAAAAATACAAGAACATCTTATGACTCTCCAGTTTAGTTTTGGTTGTTCAAGGAAGAAGAAATAAGGATTTTCACATTTGAGAGATTAACCAATATTGGAAATAAAATAACAATACATGAAGAAAAGACAATTAGAATTATTCAGTTAATAGGAATGAGCAGCACTCTTTGTGAGATTTTTCTCCCTTCCATGTTGCCATGTCTGTTGGTGTTGTCCTTATGGGGATCTTGTTTAGGCAGCTGTCTGTTAAGATTTTATGGGTATAATTTTTCTGATATCTGTAAAAGAAATCTCAAAATTATGATCTCACAGCAGCCATCCTTTGACTTTTATAATCTTCCTGTCTCTATTATCACATGTGCCATGGGTGAAGAAATTGTGTTGTAGATGGATCACTTGTGGCTGGGCACCAGATATTTGTTCTTTGCTTGTTGGTGTGTTGTGGTAATTGTTTCTGCCTATTGCAAAGAGAAGTATTCATATACCTAGGAATCGTATCTATCTACCTATCTATGTATCTACCAATCATCCATCCATCCATCTAGCTAGCTATCAAAACAAAGGAGGCCAGGAGCCGTGAATTTGGGAAGAAGCAACAGAGTGTATGGGAGCAGCTGGAGGGAGTAAAGAGAAAGGGGAAATGGTTTAACTATATTTTAACTTCTAAAAATAAAAATCAAAATTAAAAATAAACAACATTTAAAGGGAAGGCTGGGGTGGAGGAATTGGCAAAGAATCAGAAACTACACTTTTTTTTTCCTTGTTTTTTTTGAGACAAGGTTTTTCTGTATAGCCCTGGCTGTCCTGGAACTCAATCTGTAGACCAGGTTAGCCTTAAACTCAGAAATCCACCTGCCTCTGCCTCCCAAGTGCTGGGATTAAAGTTGTACACCACCACTGCACGGCAGAAACTACACTCTTTAATAAAACTATTAATAACAGAAAAAAAAAGGAACTAGAGCTCTTGTTAGGTAAAATTATCCAGGGCTACAGTGACAAACAAAACTTATTTTCTATTATTTGTTAAATATAGAAAAAGAAAAATGCAATGAAAATGAAAGAGAAATTATAATGGATGCAGAAGAGGAAGGAGGTAATGAAACGAGATATACAAAAGTGAATATGGTACAAGTACATCATATTCCTAGTGAAAATGTCACAGTGAAACTCCTTTGCAAAATTAATAGGTGTTGATCAGTGGATGCCAGTGATTAACAATGAAAGTAAATAAAAACAAAAAAAAGTAAGAATGTTAAGACCCAAATATGATCACAACAGTGATGAAAAATGAGTGGCGTGCTTTGATGCATGACATTCAAAGTCACTGATACTTACCAAGGAAGGGAGATCAGTAAGGAATAAGTATTCACAAAAATTAAACACAGCACGAAAATTACATTAGAACCAATTTAAAATAATTTTAATTAAACTGTTTATATTGAAATATGTTTAGTCAAGATTGCTTTGAACAAAAAAATTTTATGAAGCTTTCCTTACTTGCCGATAATTTTGCTTTACCTTTGTAATTCACTCTTTTAATTTTCACACATTACTATAATAATGTGTTGGTTTTAATTTAATAAATCACCTATTTTTTTCACGGTATCCTTTGATAGATATATAAAGAACGGGGGCTTTAAAATCCAACTAATTTCCTCTCATTATCTATTGTCATCTACAGAGCAGGGATTCTCCAGCATCAATTGGTGTCTGTTCCTTCCCATCATGTCAGTGACTTTGCTGAGTTGAGATTTGTCCATCTCAGAATCTGTGCAAGTTCATTATCTTTTTCATCTGTTATGTAAATCTAAGATCTCGTTCCATCTCAGTAATGAAGACTGGTCTTAGCAGCTGAGAATGTTAGATGAAGTCCTGTAGGACCATCCTTATTTTTGTGGGTATTTCCACTGTTTTTACAACTGGATATTTTATAAAATACTCTTTATGTAATTTATAGGTTAGTAAGATGCGAATAAATGAGACATAAATACCAAAAGTCAAAGTCTGCCAGGGTACACAGAGTTCCTGAGTTCCATGAATATCTCTCCTTCAACAATTTAATATTAGTAATGTTCCACCCATATTAGGTTATATTATGCTTTTAGTCACCAAATATCTGTACTGGCATCCAAATGTTATGGCCATATTGTTTGGGGTCTTTTTGTTTATTTGGTTGTTTGTTTGGGGTTTTTTGTTGTTTTTTGGCAGTGGGTAGGACAGACAATGTTAGGCAAAGTTTGGTTTGCTGCCACCCCTACTGCAAGAGTGACAAGGTTATATTTGAAGAGTGCATCATCAAAACTTCCTGATATGTGAGGAGTAATATATTTTACCTGATAAAAATTCTGTTGCAAAGCTCTAAATAAATCAGAAACTGTTCTAAGTGCCATCATTAATGCATGGCAGAGAGTGGTGAGCAATAAAATATAATACTTAGGCATTTTATTTGGTTTTTGTTTTGTCCAAATCCACAAAAAAAAAAAAAATCAAGTACAAAACTTTTTAAAAAGTTGTTATTTATGACATTTTACATTAAGCTTACATCTATACATTCTGTGTTTCAGGTGAATCTGAGTCCTCTTTTATATTATCTTTTGATGATTGATCACAAAATAATCAGCTGGCATTACGAATTTTCTGTCTTGATAAACACGATAATTCTAAGTACAGTTTAAATTTCGGATTATGTGTTTTCTTTACTAAGAACTTAAATAATTTAAAAATATTTTGATTGACTAATTACAGTTTAACAGTTAATTTTCTCATCGAGTTATAATTTTAATCAAACTTTTATATATAAAGAGTTACCCTCTTCTAAAATGACTCTAGGTTTTGTAAAGTTGACATGAAACTAGCCAGCATAGGAGGACTATTGATTGTGTCCCTTCTTTGACAATATGCCTAGTGCCATCTATCATTATAAAAGCCATTTCTCATGGAGAAGCTTTCCAGTCATATAGAGCTCAATTTCTCAAATGTTTGTATCTAAAGCACATGGTTTCTTCAGGAATATGGGTTTACCTTTAACTTCTTAGGGGTCACCAATGGCAAAAGAAAGAGTCCATATTGTGTTGTGGTTCTCATTTTCTCATTTGAGAAAATGCATGGGCCAGATTGTCGTGCATTTTAATGACTGATGAGGGAGAACTCACCTCACTGTGAGCAGCATTACCCTGGACTGGTGGTTCTGGTTACAATAAAAAAATTAAAAAATAAATAAAAAATAAAAAGCTGAGCAAACCATGAAGATCAAGACAGTAAATAACATACCCTCACGGCCTCTACTTTAGTTCTTTCCTCCCGGTTCCTGCCTTGAGTTCTTACCCTGACTTCAATCAGTAATGGAATGTCATATGGAACTGTGACTTAAAATAAGCTGTTTCTTCCCCAAGTAGTTTTTGATTGGTGACCTTTTTTTTTTCTTTCAAACATCACAGCAATAGAAACCCAATCTAAAATAAATACAAATCTGTAGTACCTATGTACTACATCAATGGCCAGCATGTCAAAATATTACTACAGATGACATCTTGGTGGCTAACAGCTGTCTAGTTAGACATAAGCCTATTCAATAGAAGGGAATTCATGTCTTTCCTGGGAAATATAGAACACTACTGATGGCCACTGAGACCACGGAACTTAGAAAAGAACCCAGTAATACCACTTTCCTAAATTTATATAATTTCTGACCACATTCTATATATTTATCTTTTTACCCACAGATAAGTGTACCTATCATCCCTCATCAAAACACTTGCTTTTTGCTTCTCACAGACATGGTTAAAGAAAACCACAATTGATGCACTGACAATATAGCTCCTATACCTTAGGCTCAGGGGATATTCTGAAAGAGGAGATGGAAAGATTCTAAGAGCCAGAGAAATAAAATACTTGTGCTGTGAGATTTTTATTATGAGATATTTTTCAAGTAATAAACACAATTTTTAGATATAAACAAAGATGTATTAAACATCAGTATATTATTGATTCTTTTACTCTCACAAAAATGAAGTTCAAAGAAATCATTGACAAACTATAGTAAAAGAAAGTGGTATAAGGAAACACATTGTATGTATAATTATTATGTGCTAACACTGTCAGTGGAACCAGGCATTTGCTCCACTTTAATATTATATAATGTTTCCAAAAGACTTTAGTAATTCACATCTGAATTACATATCCAAGTAGTATTCAGATTTACAGTCTGCTGTGACATCTTGATGAGATGGATGTTGGTGATGTAGATACTGATGGTGAGATGCTAGATAGAAATGGTGGCTTCTTGGTTTATTTTCATACTAAGAAGATGCTGAGAAGTGTTGTAGAGTCAGGCTGAAGCTGAGAGAGTGCAAAATAAAAGATAATCACTACTAAGGTGTTGCATAGTCAAAATATGATAAAACCATATCATGAATGGGACAATGGAGAATGCTTAAGACGGACTCACAGTACAGAAGATGAGTAAGTCATAAAAGGGGACAAAAGTTTCAAGATAGAGAGCTTGAGATGTCATCAAGTGGTCTTTTATGGGGGTAAGATCAGAATACATGTTTACTCTAATGTTAGAGTACATGCTCAAGACAAATAACAGGAAACCTTATTGGATTTCAGGTTCTAGTAACCCGAACATAAAGTAAAACGATCAGTGGGACAACATTTAGTATAATATATTTTGGAAAAAAAAAACTGTAAAGTAGAAGAAAACAGATGATGATTTCCAATCCCATTATCCTAGTGTACATTCTGTTAAGTCTCTCACGATTGCGTCATAAGGAATGATCTTTAGGTAAAATAATCAAGGACCTCATTAAGTTAAAACTTATGAATCTGCCTACAGAAACAAACACTTATAAACATTGCCGCCGGCTCATTAAAATAATGAAGGGCAATTTAGTTTGCATGAAAGAATGCCTGGTTGCTTTGCAGTTTCTCTTTACATTGCTGTCCTTGTGGAGACGTCCTTTCCTTCCTCCCAGGCTATTTGGGCAGGTTCTTCTGTTCAAAATACACATTGCATAACTAATTCCATAATGATATACTGTGTCCTTTATGGTCTTTTCTGCATAGGTAATCAGGGTTTTATGTGTAGATGGTATAATTCAACAGATAGCATATTCATTTCTGCACTATGAAATCTGTCTAGAGGTGTGATTATCTACCAATATTTTATTCTTCTTCAGTCACAAAACATTTAACAATACATAAAAATCAACATGACTAAGCCATCAAAGAAGCATGAGCATTTAACGACCACATTATTTTTATTTTGTTAATTCTAGAGGAGACATTTTGTGTTTTTGTCTAAGAAAACTACCTGGCATTACTTCTGACCTGAAGACAGAGGTTGCTTTATCTCTTAAAGTGTATACATCTTTGATATATTTATTCATATCAGTATTTAATCTTTATTTACTGAGTGTGTTTTGGTGAGCTTTCTTTTGAATGTTTTTTACATTTGAACCATTCAAACTACTTCAACATTTTCAAACACACTTCACTATTCACTTTTACAGAGCCTCAGGCAAAAATTTCATCCATGACTTGTGTTAAAAATATCTGTGTATAAAAAGAGATATACTGATATGCAAAGTATTCTCAGCATGAATGATGGAAACACCATAATTTATTTCATTTTGGAAAACGTATAGAAAAAAATAAATGCTTGACAAAAGTACAGCTTAAAGAGCTTCAGTCAAAGTTCATATTTAAAACTCTAAAACAGCTTGTCCTCAATATTCATCTCTATAAATATATTCATAAAGAAGAAGATATTTTGGATGTGATACTGTCAATCTTGAAGTTCTGAGTGTGACCAACAACCATTCATAGTTGTTCTTCATAATGAAAAAAGTTTGTTTTAATCAGAAGGCAAAGGTAAAAGGTAAAAGAATATATATATATATATATATATATATATATATATATATATATATATTCTAATATTAAAAAATGGGGTTATCCAAGTTGCAAAAGCATCAAACTTTAACTAAAATATCTTGACAGAAAAACAGAAAAATATCTTTATTTTGAAGAGAAAAGCAATAAGGAAAATAAACCTGCATTACATACTAAAATTATAGGGAAAACACCAGACTGCTTGTGATAGAAAGTACTGTTCTTTCAAGTGTATTTCTAGGATGGCAAGTGAACCATTGTCTATCCACATTTTATACAAGATGTTGAGCTGCTTCATATTACAATATTATAACTTAATAACTTTTAAAAGACATCACCTAGCCCTAACTTGGTCATATTTACTAGTGTTCCTCCAGATACCTAGTTACCAGTGGTGTTTCAATTATTAGTACAAACTTATAAGGCAGTGTTTCTCAACCTTTTGAACACTGTGACATTTATTATTAATATATTTAAAATATTTAATATAGTTCCTCATGTTATGGTGACCCCAACCTTAAAATTTCTTTCATTGTTACTTCATAACTGTAATTTTGATACTGTTATGAATCATAATATAAGAATTTGTATTTTGCAACAGTCTAAAATGGTCATGACACACAGGTTAAGAACCACAGTTATAAGGACAATATAATTGAAAACTAATAAAGATATATTAGTGTATGTGACGTAACAGTTACTAAGAATATATGTTTAACAGGCTATACCAGTAAGACATTTGTATGTGAATGGTTTTGCTTGAGTCATCAGTTGCTCATCCCACAGATGATTACTAGAAGTTGCCTAGTAAACATTACTAGGTCCATGTCTCTGCCTCTAATTTTCCCCCTAGTTTTCCGTTATTGTAAGTTGAAGTAGAAATCCACAGAACATCAAGGACAGATGATACCATTGCACACATCTAGGGTGAAAATGAACATGCCACATATCCAGTGTCATTATCTTTGCTTTGCTACAGTTACGAAAATGAAGATTATACATTTATTTAAGAAGAACTTTGTGAGGATAATAATGGAATATAGTAAAATTAAAAGGCATTTGTTAGGGATGAAGTCATGATAGACTACTCAGTACAAAGCATCCATTTTACAATATCCACTATGAAATTTATTTCTTACTATACTGAAACAGAATTCATTCATGCACAGATATATGTGCTTTAGCAACAAAGCTAGTGACTTAAGTAAAAAGTAGAGGAAATTAATTATGGCGTATACCATTTAATATATAAATACTCAAGGATGAATATCCTAGAAAATATAATGAAATATTCATGCACTTGCAACTAGAATCCTCCTGAGCAGAGAAATGTAATTACAAATCATGAGAGTTGTGGTGCACTGGTAACTCAGACAACAAAGTAACATATGTGCTGTGACTTTCCATCCTGGGTAGTATAGTTGCTCCTGAGTTGCTGCTTTGGTTGGCAGTGGGTTCAGTGAATGAAACAACTAGATTACTTTTATTCCGCAGCACACTGACTTACAGTTAGTGTCATAGACCATAGCAACTACATTGCAAGATCACCAGACAGAGCCTACTACAGAGAATGGCACCTAACATTCATGTGCATTTTACTCTGTTTTCTACATATGACTTAAGATACAAAACCATTTTAGCATGATAGATTTTTGGATGTTAAACATTACTCAAGATTTTCTCTATTGGCCAAAACAACCCAACTGAAATGCCTGGTGGTAAAACATGACAGAACTTATTCAATAAACATGTGAAGAATTCTGCTTTACATTGACACACAAAATAAATAATAGCTTCACAATTATAGATATAAAGCAATATATTGCCAACTAAGAAATTAACTAGTTAGAAACCAGGTATGGTGCCACGTGACTTCTATACCAGCATACAGAAGGAGAACCAGGCAGCTCACTACTAATTTGATACCAGTCTGGTATACATAGTGAATTCCAGGCCACAGAAAGCACCATAGTGAGACCATATCTCAAAATACAGCAATTACAAAAAAAGAAAAGAAAGAAAGAAAGAAAAAAGAAACAAAGAAACAAAGAAGCAAAGAAACAAAGAAAGAAAGAGCAGAAGAGGGAAAGGAGAAGAGAGGAGAGGAGAGGAGAGGAGAGGAGAGGAGAGGAGAGGAGAGGAGAGGAGAGGAGAGGAGAGGAGAGGAGAGGAGAGGAGAAGAGAGGAGAACAAGACAAAAAATTTTAAAAAGAAACAGGTAGGGTGAAGGAAGGAAGGAAAAAATCAGTTAACTAGTTAGAGTTGTATATTCTTTTTTATTTTCCTGTGAATTTGAAGGGCTCCAGACTATGTCGCATGGGCTGCCTTTCCATTGGTGATCTGTCTGCTTCAGTCTTTAGAGTGCAAGACCAATAAATGCTCATCACTCTACCCTACACAAACTATTCACTTTATATTTTTGTTTTGTTGTTTATGGTGGTGTTTTAATGTGTTTTGCTTTCCATGAGAAAGAGTCTATCTATGTGGCTCTAGCTGTCCTGGATCTCATTTTGTAAACCAGGATGGCCTCAAGATTAGAGATCTGCCTGCCTTGGCCTCCCAAGTGCTGAGATTAAAGATGTTTTTTATATTTGGGTTACTAATTTCTGTGATGAAACACAGTGGCTTAAGCAACTTGAGGAGAAACGCTTTACTTCACTCACAGTTCCATATAACCATTAATTATCAAAAGGAGGGAGGGCAGGAATTCAAATAAGGTAGGAGCCTGGAGGCAGGAACAAACGCAATAGCCAGGGAGAGGTGCCATTTATTGGCTTGCTCCCCCTTGCTTGCACATCCTGCTTTCTTATAGAACCCAGTACGCCTAGCCCAAGGATGGCACCATGGACAATGGACTGAGCCCTTTCCCATCAATCACTGATTACGAAAGTGTCCGATAGGCATGTTGGCAGCCTGCTCTTTATGAAGGCATTTGCTTAACTGACGTTCTCTCTTTTCAGATGTCTTCAGCTAGTGTCAAGTGAAATAAAATAGCCAGGAAAGGCATGCACCATCATGCCCAACTAAATAATTCATTTTCAATAATTGGACTACACAAAAATAAATGAGGAAACAGAAGAGTTGAAGGGTCATGTGGCAGCTGAATTAAACAGGCATGCATTAAACACTGCAATCAACAACAGTTGGATATGTATTTATTTTCAAGTGTTCCTAGGCAAAGGAAGTTTGATAAAATTTAATAGCATTAACATCATATGAAATATGGCACCTAAACACAGTGGAGTAAAATTGGAAACCATTTCAAGCAGAAAATCTGAAAAATTAGCATATATGTAGAAATGAAATGAGATTTTCTATAAACAAAATAATGTTCATGAGATCATTTACAAAATGCCTCGAGATAAAATAAAAAGGAAAATACAAGGTACAACAATCTAGACGGAATACAGCTGAAACAGTAATGAAATGAAACTTTAGTTATAAATTTACATTAAAACTGTTCTCAAATCAACAACTAGATTTACCATATGGACAAAGCAAAGCAACCAAAACTACATTTGAGGCAAACCACAGTCCAAAAATGTTTAAGATTTGTGAAGAAATAAAACAAGCCATTAAAAACCCAAACAGAATGAAATATTAAATTACTAACATAGGGATCCAGGAGGAAGTCACTGCTTACTAAAGATAGGAGAAGAACGACAAATAAGCACTACAGAAAATGATATACTGATCATGTAGATAGCGAGGATGAAGCAAGTGAACTTCTGTATCGACGGGAATCACTGGGTGGTGTTAAGAAAGGAAATGGAAAACTGGCGGGACTCACAGTTATGGATAGAATTAGTCAATTCAAACTTTCCACAGAGAAAAGCGTAAGCCTTCATTGTATCAAAATTTAAAATTTAATTAATATCCACTTATCCTCATCTCTTACAAAATTGACATTATGTAAGAACATTGTCATCCTAATATTTCTGTAATATTACCAACATTCTAATCAAGAAAAAGGAAAATTATCTAGAGACCAATATCATTAATGAATATAGACCTGAACAACTATATGACCTTCAAAGGCAAACAACGACATTAATGACAATATAAACAGCACCAAAGCTCCAAAGAGATTCTTCCAGGAGACACTAGCTTAGTTTAAAATCTGAAAAATCTGTGACTATAAAAGAATAAAGCAAAATTATCACTTCTCAATTTTTAATAAATTCACAAAGAATCCTTTGGAAAAATATTTAAAGTTCTTTCATGGTAAAACACCCAATAACCTTATAAAAGGTCAGAGCTTCCTCATCAGCATCAAGCTTTCTCTGAGAAATCCTAAGTGTGTTTCAAATACGGTAGGGAAAAGCTCAGGGCTTTTTCTCTAGCCATAAATGCAAGAAAAAGACCCATTTCAGACACTTCCAGTCAACACTGCTGGAGAGATTGTAACCTGAGAAATCAGGGACCAAATTAGATCTTCCAACTGCAAACTAGTATGTAAAGCCATCGAGAAGTGTTACACAGAAAAACTATATATAAAATGGATTCGTCGGGCAGTGGTGGTGCACGCCTTTAATCCCAGCACTTGGGAGGCAGAGGCAGGCAGATTTCTGAGTTCGAGGCCAGCCTGGTCTACAGAGTGAGTTCCAGGACAGCCAGGGCTACACAGAGAAACCCTGTCTCGAAAAAACAACAACAACAAAAATAATAATAATAAAATAAAAATAAATAAATAAATAAAATGGATTATTCTAGCAAAATTATAGGATATAAAATCAGGTTGGGAAAACACAATGTAGTTTTATGTATTAACAATGATTTAATCCAGAAATGGAGTTAAGGGAACAATTAATTATATTTCAACAGTATAAAATATTTAGGATTATGTTTTTAAAGTAGGTATAGGAGTTATAAATTAGGTGTCAGTGAGCTGGCTCAATGGGTAGACATACCTGCCACTGAGCTTGATCACTCGTCTTATTTTATATTGGATATTTTATTTATTTACATTCCAGATGTCATCCCCTTTCCCCATTTCTCCTCCCTAGAAACCCCTCAAGTCTTTTCCTGGGGAACCACAGGGACTTCAGACTTCAGAAAGGTGTTCTTTGACTTCCACCCCTGCCCTCAATAAATTAGAATGTAGTTAACACATTGAAAAATGCTTATATAGTAAAGATCAAAGGCTATCATTAGAGAAAAATACAAAAAATCTAAATAAATAAAATAACATGTCTGATTATATGCAAAGATAAGAAAATTTAGCATTAAGATACTCCCCAAATTAAATCACAGTTGTCAAAAATCCCACTGAGTTTTCTTCAGAAACTGGCATATTGATCTTAAAAATCACATAGAGGCTGGGCGGTGGTGGCGCACACCTTTAATCCCAGCACTTGGGAGGCAGAGGCAGGCAGATTTCTTAGTTTGAGGCCAGCCTGGTCTACAGAGTGAGTTCCAGGACAGCCAGGGCTACAAAGAGAAACCCTGTCTCAAAAAAATCAAAAAAAAAAAAAAAAAAAAATCACATAGAGAAATAAAGAGCTAAAGTCCTAAGCAAATCTGGAAAACAAAGAACACGCAAGTGTAGATGATATAATTTTTCATTATCAAAATCGTTTTCAAAACAGTGGTTGATGTCTATAATTCTTTTGACTCCTAGACACCAACATGATACAATGGAGAGTCCAAAACAGCTGTATGTCCCATGAGCTGATTTCTGATATGTGTGCTGGAAGATAAGGAGGGAAAAAAAGTCCTCCCAACACATTGTACTGCGCATCAGTGAATGCATCCAGCTACCACCAAATGGAGCTGGATTGCTATGGTGGGTGGTTTGAATTATGCTTGGCCCAGGGAGTGGTACTATTAGGAGGTATAGCCTTGTTGGAGTAGGTTTGTCACTGTGGCTCTAAGACCCTCATCCTAGCTACCTGGAAGTCAGTTTTCTCCTAGTGGCCTTCAGATGAAGATGTAGAACTCTCAGCTCCTCCTGCACCATGCCTGCCTGGATGCTGCCATGTTCCTGCCTTGATAATAATGGACTGAACCTCTGAACCTGCAAGCCAGTCTCAAATGTTGTCCCTATAAGAGTTGCCTTGATCATGGTGTTTGTTCACAGCAGTAAAACCCTAACCTTACCTCATACCATATCTAATGTACCATAAAATCTATAGTTTAATGTGCACAGAAAAATTCCTGTACTGGGAATTTAGTTCCCCAATAAAGAGGCAGTGAGAAGGACAGCTTGATTAGGTCTCGGAACTCTGACCTCATGACTGGATTGATGTTATTTTTCCAAGATAAGTAAGTTATAGAGCTATAACTTCTTGATCACTTGTCTTTCCTCTTGCCCTCCTGCCATGAGATGGGAAAGCAGAAAATACATGTTTGCTCAGCAGACAACAGCACTCTACTAACAAAATTCCCAGACTTGAGAGGAGTAACACACACAGTTGTTCACTTTATAAATTAGTATGGTGTTCTGTGATGGCAATACAGAATGAATGAGGAAAATTGATTCCAACGTAAGAGCCAAACATACAATTACTAAACTGCTATAAGATGCCTAATATTTATGAACTTTGATTAAAGTGAGCTTCTGTACAAAGGACAAAAAGCCCAAGAGACAAAAAGGAGGGGTGGCCTTTATCAAATTAAAAACCTTGAGCATTAAAAGAATAATAGCATTGAACAAGCTGAAGTGGAAGCAAGGAATCTCATGGGGTCCCAGGAACACATGAAGAGAACTACAACCAATTAAGGACTGTCACGAAAGGGAGAATCAGTTTTCCCCAGAGATGTTTCCTAATTGTTTATGTAACACCAAGTGGTTAGCTCTGAAATCTTCTTTGTGTAAAAAACACTAAATGGACTCAAAAGATGTATTTATGTTTATACAAATATTCATGTGTATAACAACAATAATAAAAAATATAGAGAGACCATGAATTTGAACAGGAAGAAAGAAGGGAACAGAAGGATTTAAAGTGTGAAGAGGAGAGGTAAATGATATACCTCTACTTTATTTCTTTTTTTCTTGTTTTTTTTAATTTAATCATTTTATTCATTTACATTTCAAATGATATCCCCTTTCCCAGTTATCCATCTACACTTCCATATTCCACCCTCTCTTCCCCCTCCCCTTTGCCTATATGAGGTGCTACTGCACCCAATCACACACTCCTGCCTAACTGCTCTAGAATCCCCCCTATGCTGGGGCATCAAGCCTCCACAGGACCAAAGGCTTCCCCTCCCATTGATGCCAGATAAGGCCATCCTCTGCTACATATGCAGCTGGAGCCATGGATCCCTCCATGCATACTCTTTGTTTGGTGGTTTAGTTCCTGGGAGCTCTGTATGGTCCAGTTAGTTGATATTGTTGTTCTTCCTATGGTGTTACAATCCCCTTCAGCTCCTTCAGTCTTTCCCCTAGCTCTTCCATTGGGGTCCCTGGATTCAGTCTGATGGTTGGCTGTGAGTATCTGCATCTGTATTGGTCAAGTGCTGGTAGAACCCCTCAGGGAATAGCCATACCAGGTTCCCGTCAGCAAGTGCTTCTTGGCATCAGCAAAAGTGTGAGGGTTTGGTGTCTGCAGATGGGATGGATCCCTGGGGTGGTCTCTGGATGGTCTTTCCTTTGGTCTGTGTTCAAATTTTTGTCCCTGTCTTTCCTTCGCACGGGAACACTTCTGGGCTAACAATTTTGAGATGGGTGGGTGGCCCCATCCTTCAACTGAGGACCATGCCTATCTACCGGAGGTGATGTCTAGAGGTTCTATCTGCTTTGTTGAGTATTTTGGCTAAAATCATCCTCGTTGGGTCCTGGGAGCCTCTCACTTCCCTGGCATCTTGGGAACTTTATTTCTTAAAACTTATGAATATATACCATGTACATATGTGAAAATGTTACAATGAAAGCAGTTGCATATAGTTGATATATGGTAATAAAATATATTCAGTTAGTAATATAATAAGTGAAACCACTTGTGTGGCTCATGCCTATTGTTTCAGTACTCAAGACATAGATAAAAAAAATTAGACACCTGAGGCCACTGTCAGCTACATAGAAATTTTAAGGTAATCCCATTCTTCAAAATATATATACGAATATACACAGACAGACAGACATGCACACATAGAGAAATAGAGAGAGAGAGACAGATACAGAGACACAGAGAGACACAGAGGCAGAAAACCAACCACCAACTGAGAAAATGGTTGTCAAATTATTCTAAAATCAAATCTCTGACAAATGTTTAGTATTCATTACAGACAGCATTTATAAAGACATTTTAAAAAGATGTAGAAATGTCCAGAAGCCACAAAAAATTTCATACTATCATCAGCTACCAAGAAAATGCACACCACATAGCCTGGAGAAACCATTTTATACCCCTTAAAGTGCTACACACACACACACACACACACACACACACACACACAAAGCAGGGTCTTATAGCTGCTGGTGTGAACAGAGACAAATCTGAACTCTCACGTACTTCTGTCTGTGGTGAGGCAAACTGTCACCGCTGCCTGGAAACTCAGTCTCTCAGCTACTTCAAAAGGAACATCCAGTTACGCAGTAGTTTCATATACTGCAATAATGTAACTCCTAAACTGAGATTTTAAAACACAGTTCAGAATTCCACATGTTGTACATTAATGTTCTTGCCAGTTCTTTTAAAGAAACGTGGAAACGCATATATCCCTCAGCCAGCAAATGGAAACCCATTGTTTCTTACTCTAGCAAACAAGATGAGTGAAAGTAAAAGAAATCAGTATCTAAGCAAATACACTGTCTTTACTGTGTGGCATTATTTGGCCATAAACTAGAATAAAATGCTGATGTGCCCATCTCCAAGTTTGAGTTTGAACCAGAGGTGAATCTAAAAAACAATACACTAAGTGGAAGGATCAAGTTACAATGAAGATCATGTTATGTAACAAGTCTATGAACACAAGAAGTAGAATTCTGAGTACCAGGGACTAGGGGTAAAGAAGAATGAGAAGTGACCTCTAATGACAGACAATAGAGCCTCTTTTTGAAATGACACCAATGAGATTCTGGTGACAAGTCTGCAAATCTGAGAATATACTATTCACCACGGTGCAGAGTAAGTTATAGCAATGGATTTTATGGCATGTGGGTTCTAGCTCAGTAAGACTGTTTATATTGAAGCACAGTTCCTTTGTTTTTATTCACTGTCTATCCTTAAGCCAAAGTCCTTTATAACGTGGTCATGTATTGTGATGCCCTTTGCTTTTTCCATCTTCTGTGTTCTCCTGTGTTGCAACTTCTGTGTTTACACTCAGTGTAATTTTTTAAACTATGGTTTTTCATGATTATGAATAATTTTGCCGACATTTATGAAAATAATACAGTTTAAAAACTCTGGTCATTGGGACTGGAGAGATGGCTCAGCAGTTAAGAGCACTGACTGCTCTTCCAGAGGTCCTGAAATCAATTCCCAGCAACCACACGGTGGCTCACTCACAACCATCTGTAATGGGATCCGGTGCCCTCTTCTCATGTGTCTGAAGACAGCTACAGTGTACTCATATACATAAAATAAATAAGTAAATCTCACAAAAACATTTTTTTTTTAATGTGGTCATTGTTACAGAGAGAATCACTTGAGCAATATATGGATTCACCACCTGTCAATAAAAATGTTGTTGACCTATCAGCTTAGGCAGAAAATAGGTTGAAAGTTCTTATAGAGAGAGAGAAGATTTCTGGGTTGTGAGGTGTAAGAGATTTACCCCTAACTCTGGGGAAGCCTGTTGCATGAACCTGAGGGAAAGTAACTAACCACTTGGTGGGACTTAGAACAGAATAAACAGGGTAATTAAATTCCGAGCTAGCAGGAACTAGCCAAATCTGTTAGCCTGGGCAATTATTTCTAAATAATTCAGTCTCAGAGTTTTTATTTTGGAGAACAAAGAGTTCATTTGAAAAAGCCAAAGGTTATACATTGTTCTTTCATTTTTTTTTTCTTTTTTTCTTTTTTTCTGGTTTTTCGAGACAGGGTTTCTCTGTATAGCCTTGGCTGTCCTGTAACTCACTCTGTAGACCAGGCTGGCCTCAAACTCAGAAATCTGCCTGCATCTGCCTCCCAAGTGCTGAGATTAAAGGCGTGCGCCACCACTGCCCGGCTTTTTTTTTTTTTTTTTTTTTTAGAACAAAGCCAAAGGTTATACATTGTTCCTTCATTTTTGGCCTCCTGTCTTTAGTCTCTATGCTGATAACCTATGCTTTCATATATCTCACAAACATGAAGCGTTCCACTTACATGGTTAAAAGCAATGACACATTTACCTCGCTGGAAGTCTGCTCCTTTTTCTCTGTGCATTTGCTGTTCTTCAGTCCTAACCTACTTTCCATGGCTTGGCATTTCTTTCCTTGCCCATCAATAAGAAAAGTCAAATGCTCCTTTGTCCAATCCTACTTTACATGAGCATCGCTCATCCATTCAATCAGGTGTCCAGATATTTTGCTTACGTGCTTGGTTTCTAGGATGTTGGAAGCATTCAACGAATAGCATTTATTTCTCATCATTTGACCAGTCATTGATTCTTCACATTCTGTAATTCAGATAAGAAGTATAGAGAAATAATTTGCAGGTAACATAACACTGGGGATTTTTGAGTAAACATAAGTGTTTTTTTTAATTCGGTGTTGTTCAAAAGAGGTGGGTAGAGTGATTGTTAAGAATACAGGTGGCAGATGTCTGGAATGAAACAATGTTTCTCTCCATAATAAGGCAGTTCACATATGAACTCACAGTAGTTGTCCTGACATGCATGAACTCTTCATAGGCTGGAGACAAAATCCTAGCATGGGGGTAGGATTTTGAGCACCATGTCCAGTGTCTTGCCCATAGCTTAGGAGCTATTTTCAATTGGTAGCTGTTGATAGAGGATGAGTCACTTATCTTGAAGGGGTGATTCCTGGTAGTTTGATGACACTCCAGAATTTGGCCCCAAACAATAGGATATTTGAGCAATACTAACTGAGCTGGAGGGGAAAAAAAAGATGAGTGGGTAGGTTAAGGGTTATAGATCTGGGAGAAATTGGGGAAAGGATTTGAATATGATCACAATACACTATGAAATTCTAAAAGTATTAATAAAAATTATTTAAAATTATATTATTCTAAAATCTAGCAATTGTACATCATAGAGTGTTTTCTGATATTCTGATTTCTTAAGCAAGGGTCATTGGTTTTTTCTCTTAAACACAAGACACATGGTTTGAGACAAGAATATCTTAAACTAAGGCTAACTGTGGATCTGAGCCAAATGGTCAATTGGTAATCAATCAAAGCTAAGGAATTTTTGTGTCATAGAGGCCTAGATTCTGGGCTTGCCTTCAGTTTTATTAACATTTTTAAAGTGTTTGGACGAGCTACTTAATCTCTGTGTCTTTCCTCATCCATAGCACAAGTCCACACTGAAAACAAAAAAGAGAAGCCCCAATGGCATGTTTCATGCAGTGCTTTGGATGACGGCACAGAGTGAATTCTAACTGTCATTGCTATTGTTAGCTTAAAAATAAAATAAAGATTCAGAACAGGTTTTTTTCCCAATAAGCTACAAAAACATAGGAACAAATAAATAGCAGACACTGGTCCTACATACGTGCCTTGGATGTATCTGGAAGCATCTTACGTGGAGATCATGCCTTTTACTAACACCTGGAGACATTAGCTATCTCGTGAGTGATGTGTAGAATCTCTGTGATATATTAGAGATAGGCAGTGAATTATATCTAGTTCTAAACTTACAAATCGACACACCATCTTTTTCATTCATGTCTTTAGTTTTGGCAAAAGATATAATTGATAAAATAAAATGCTATCCCACAAAATTCTTAAGCTAAAAAGCGGAGAGATAACTAGCTGTCAATTTGAGGGCTATAAGAAGCTCCATGCGCCCCCTAGTGTCCACTCTCCTTCAAGTGTTTTGTTGTTTGTTTTGTTTTGCTTTTCCAATGAAATAGAATTACAAATGAGAGAACACAGGATGAATTGAATCATATATCTAAAATGCTTATTATTTTAGGAAACTGGATAGTCTCTCTCTCTCTCTCTCTCTCTCTCTCTCTCTCTCTCTCTCTCTATCTATATACACATATACATACAATGTTTAATTCTGTTACTAAAGCAATGCAGTGATTAAATTTAGTTAAACACGTAATCAAGGCTATTTTTAATGGACACACTGACATCCTTCGTATTAAAACCAACACTTCTATTCTAATAGTATATATGACTTGAAGATAAGTTTCGGTAAGATATGCTGATTTAAGTTCTCAGATTGGAGGCTTGTATTTTCCAAGGTCAAGAGAAATCACATGACCCTCAATTATTTTAAACCACTGATAATAACTCCTGAAAAGGGAAAAAAGACACCTGGTTTTATTTTATTCCCATTCATTTGAAAAGAAACCCTCAGAAATTAGAAAATACTTTGAGTTCAGAAGATACTTGGTATTTTGGGGATCAAATTTCTTTTAACATTCTAGTATAAAAAATGACAATATATACAATTTTGAAACATTTATAATTTGCATGATTCTAAGTGTACAAGTTAATATAAGGAAATGATTAAATGGACTTTTTCAGCCAGAATGATATTTATCTCATGTGGTCATATTGGAAAATATTTAAAACTCTTTTTCATACCCATTAGGCCTGAAAAAAATAAACTTTCACTAATTGCTATCATCTAGTGTTCTTATTGCTGGTCTAATAATCAATTTTTTTTTCTTATTTTTAATTTAACTTCACAATTTGAGGAGAGAACACAGAATTTGAGATTGTATGCAGCGATCACAGGACATTCCTCATGTCCCCTTCCCTAGTCAGTGAAAGCTTCACCTATTCTGCACAGATTCCTCGCATAACTCATTCTTATGCACTATCCAGTAATTTTTCCCAGTGAAACAATTACTCTGTAACCTTTCATTCACACTCAGAATCAGCAAGTCAGGATGATGCTTGAAGAGCATCTCTTAGATGATGAGATCAAGAGTCAACACCCAGTTACCACTGCAAGAACAATTGGTACAGCTGAAAACACCCTTAGGAAACAGATTGACACTGATGCAAGAAAGTTTATCAGAAGCAGGTGGTGGGAAAGCAGGTGCTTAGAAGCCAGGTGTTTAGAAGGCAGGTGTTTGGGACGCAGGTGATTGGGAGGCAGGTGATTGGAAGGCAGAGGGTTAAAAGGAGCTGTTTCAAAGGCAAATGTTTGAAAAGGAAGTGGTTAAAAGGCATGTGATTAGAAATCAGGTATTCAGAAGGCTGGTAGTTGGAAGGCAGCTGTTGGGAAAGCAGGTAGATTGAAAGCAAGTATGTGGAAGGCAGGTGGCCGCAAAACAAGAGGTGGGAAGGCAGGTGGTTGAATTCTCTTGTTTTCTTTTGAAAGAAGTTTCTCTACCCTGAAACCCTCTATGTAGAACAAGCTAGACTGGAACTCACAAAGACGCCCCTGCCCCTGCCCCTGCCCCTGCCCCTGCCCCTTGCCCCTGCCCCTGCCCCTGCCCCTGCCCCTGCCCCTGCCCCTGCCCCTGCCCCTGCCCCTGCCCCTGCCCCTGCCCCTGCCCCTGCCCCTGCCCCTGCCCCTGCCCCTGCCCCTGCCCCTGCCCCTGCCCCTGCCCCTGCCCCTGCCCCTGCCCCTGCCCCTGCCCCTGCCCCTCAAAGATGTATGTGCTACTACAGCTGTCTAAGTTTAAAATATATATGTATACATACATATGTATATATGTGTGTACATATATATGCATATATACATAGATAATTTTTAAAATATATAATTTAAGATATATATGTCATTTAACATATATTAAAAATAAAACTAATTTAAAATGTAAAAATTAAAAATTAATAAAAACCACTGAATTGTATTATCTCTTGGGTATAAAATCTGAATTAAGGTTTTTTTTTTTTTTAACTATCATACATATGTCAGGATGATTAGCCTGGTAAGCACACTACTTTACATGATAGATTCTGAAATAAGACATCCTAACAGGTTTACACAACAATGGGAAACTACACGGATTTGAATAAATTTAAGGCAACAGGAATGAACAGTGTGGAAACAGGTGATCCTTTTTGGTGAACCAAAGCCGTGGTGTATGCATGAACCTGTGTCTGTTTCTTTGGGTCCTGGAACATTTTGTTTCTCAGATACCTTAATTAGAGAGTACAATTGAAAATGTTTATGGGTGTCACTGAAGATATTATGGCAAACTGACATATTAGTATCTCGGATATAACTCCGGAGAAGAATTCAAATTCAGCAAATTAGAAACAACAGACAAGTGAACCTTCCATTTCTTACCACTCTGTTGCAGCATCTGTCTTTTACCTCATAAAGCAAAATGGCATTGTACAAAAAAATCATTGAAGGTAAACAGAATTAAATAGTTAATTATATCATTTTAATCATGAGGACAGAAGACTGATTCCCTTATCATTTGAGGATTGGATGCCAGCACTGTTGAAAACATTTGGTGATCACCAAGGTCAGTCTGCTCAGGTTGAGTCCAGTTTTTCTAGTAATAATGGTCTTACCTGTTGAAATATACCAACATACACACTTTCCCTGAGTATACACAACCAGGTAGAATTCGTGGGTATACAAACTTTGTCTAGAGTGTCCTGTTAAGTAAATATTAATGAAGTATTTCTTGTCAACTACTACAAAAATATCAGAATTTCAACATATCAGAAGCAGACAAGACATTCTGAAAAATGCAGACTTCAGTGTGATTGAACAAATAAAACAACCACATAGCGTCACCTCATTACCTGATTCCTTTTTCTATATCCATGTTACTCCATGAAAACCTTTACTCTGAGCTACTTTGTGCAGTTTCTAATTTGGAAGCTCTGGGAAGTTCCTTCCTCAGATTTTGTTCTGCTTCAGTTTATCTTTCTAACAAATGAGAAGGTTGAAAACAAAAGTGATTCTTCATGAGCTTAATTAATGGTAACGCCAGATAGGGAAACAGAATCCATTTGTCGTGCACTGAGTGATTTATACCACTGCCCATGATACATCTGTATATTTGTCTGTGTTTCCTTTTTTAATAGAATGACTTGTCCAAGTCCTGCATCATATGCTACTCTTAAACGATGCAGGTGGCTTTCAAGGTCTGGTGATGAACACATCCCACTTGCTGTAGAAAACACAAAGTGAAACATAAACGAGGGGAGATTGTTATGCTTAGTATTAACTACTGAGTAACTGTGACTGATGTCGAGTGCTTCAAATGTTCTTCTGCATCAATTAACTCAACACCTGTCATCAATTAGAGAGGTTTCAGTTACAGTCTAATGCAAATTTCAGTTTTCATTATTTTACAATAATTTATTTCTTATAAGACCGGCAGACTCTCTTTAATAAAATTCATTTAGGATAACTTGTGGCCTTAATATTTGTTGTCAGTCAATTCTATTAAAAGTTAATCAGCGAATTACTGAAATTAGAGGCAAGTATGAATGTGTAGAAACGAATGTATCAGCACCATGCTGAATCAATATTAGGTTTGGGTACTTAGTGACTCCTCCTCAAGATAATTTTATTACTTTAATGTATTTTGTTAAAGCATGTTTCCCTGAATTACCTTCCTTAGGATGATTTTTTCATTGGTGAAATTTAGAATTCGAATATTAAAATATTTTATCTCTCTTTAGTAAAAAAGTAGAATAAATAAAAATGTCATATAAAGGCTTATAGGTTGGTCATGAAAAAATATAAATGATTAATTGATGTCTTGCTTGAAAATTTATCAAAATCAAAATTAAAAATTATTATCAATGAAAGTAGTTAACTTTTGTACTAAAGACTGAAAGGGTTTGTTTCCAAATTTGTTGGAATCCTAGTTCTTAGTGTGGCAGTATTTGAAAGTGGGACATTTGAGAGGGAAGAAGAGTTAATTAAGCTTTGAAGATAAACGTCATGATGAGGCTACTGTTCTACAAGAAGATGAAGGGACAGAACATCCTTACTACTGAACATCCTTACTATGTGAAAATACAAGATGTCTCTTTGCAAACCAGGAAGAGGGTCCTTATACAGAACTGGAGTGGCTAGAAACTTGACCAGACACTTCTTAGCTTTTAGGAATTGTGAAGTATGAGTGTCTACTCAAAGAAAAAAAAAACTAGTGAGTACTATTTTTCTTTTACCAGACAAATTTTTAAGGTTTTGATAACTAACGTTTTCCATTATAAAACTCATCATTATGAAGAAACTTGATGGGATGTAGTAGGCTCCCATCTCTTTAATGAGTAAAATCGATACAAGTACATTTTCTAAGTAGACTGCCGCCTCACCTCAGCATCTGCCCTGGATTTTGTCAGTCACTCAATAAGTGGGCATATTTTGTACCTAACATAGTTAGTACTACATAAACTATGATGTTTCTTCTTAAACATCATTTATAAATCTCTGTACAATAAAACAGGATGTTCTGGAAGTGCTGTTCACATTATGTAAGTATTTGGCTTAGGAGATTTGTTCTTCCTCGGTGATAAGCAGCCTCATCCTGTTTTCTCTTCTTGGGGGTTTCAAGGAAATGATTTTAAGAACATATTTCTATTTGGGAAATCTGTCTTTTATATTTCCATCCATTCTTGTCAAAAGTTCCTCAATTTCTGCTTAATCCAAGCAAACACAATAAAACCTCCCAAGTGAGTGTACAAAGATGGTGTACCACTAGATAGATGATAGATAGATAGATAGATAGATAGATAGATAGATAGATAGATAGATTAAACTTTTGTTGAGACAGGATAGATCTAGCAAAATCAAAACAAAAAAGATAGAAATATAAATAAAAAGAGTACTGTGAACATTCAAAATTCTAGGTAAATTAGCAGTCCTTAAATCTTTCAATGGTTACTCTCTTGGAAAAATACCCTTGCTTAGCTCATCACATTAGTATTTTTAACTGACATTCTTGTGTTCACTGATTCCTTGGATCATGTTCTCTATATCTTTCATGTCCTACTTATTATTTAATGTTTAACTCAAGTCTTAAGTGTTCCTTGGTTGCTGAATCTAAATGTGAATGCATTTGGTTTATTTTCTTTGAAAAGGCAAAAAGTATATTGTTCAGATGTGGCTATTATGAAATATAGAGTTGGTCTCTATTTTGTTTTGTTTTGTTTTTTTGATACAAAGTTTCTATAATTTTTAGACTTTCCAGAATGATTTTAAATGGTAACAATATGCTTAGGGTCCCTAATACCTCAGGATAAGAACTAGTCATTGGAAGACCAAGGTATTATTGGACTTCTGTTACAGAATATTTTATCACAATGTGAACCTTGAGGTTGTGTTATTTACTGAAGAAAAGAAAAAAAATAAACCTTTTTTTCCTAGTTGTGGTGTGACTCAGCTCTTAGTACACACCTTCAACCCCAACTCAAACAATGAAGGTAAAGTTAGTTTGTAGAAGAAAGCAGCCATGTTTGAAAGTAATTCTAATTGAGTGCCACATAAAAGTGACGAATCAGAGAAATACTTGACAGAATAGCATATGTCCGACTCTTACTGGAAAAGAGAAGAAAGGGGAGTTCCCATTTAAGAGGGAGCAGCACAGAGGGAGAAGGGAAGCAGTTTTATTGGGACAGCTGTACAGAAACAGGTAACATACAGAGAACAAGTTAGACATAGATGAAGACAGAATAAGCCAGAAAATGAGAAGGAGCCAGAAGATTAGAACAGATTGCCAGAGCTAGTTTGAGGCCAAGCTAGACCAATTCAAGAAAAGCTGAAAGAAGCCAGATTGAGTCAGTCAGTCTGGATAGGAGTTTGAGTCAGAACAGCTGAGTTGAATCAGCCAATCAGAGCTCAGAAAGACCAAGAAAGAGTGGCTTATTCAGTAGTAAGTCTCAGAGGCTGAAAACATTCTAGGACTAGATAAGATTGTGAGGAGGCTACAAGCTTCCAAGTCTAGGGCCAGGTTAACAGAGGGAGACAGTAAGCCTCTGAGATGCCTATTACTTCAGAGAAAATAAAGATGACAATTACAAATATCAGTTTCATTTTCTACACTCAGAAGTAGTTAGAAAGAAACCTTGAACCTTATCCTTATCACAAATCACCAGTTGTACTCATGTGACAAAACATTTATAAAGCCCGAAGTACCAAATTAAGGGAATTTGAAAATGAGTCAGCACACGAGCACTCCTTGAGAGTGACCATCTGGAGGGATCATAAAAACCCTGACTATCTCCTCCTACACCTGAAGAGATGGATCTCCTCCATATGTTCATCTGCATGCTTCATCCTTCACAATAAGTATGTCAACATGAGAAAAGTGGGATTTTTTTCTGAATTCTCTGGGCCTTGTAGCACTTTAGTCAAGTCCAAGGAAGAGACATGACAGAAACCTCCGTTCATTCAACGCTTTCTGGAGCACAAGTCAGAAATGATTGACATCTGAAGCCAAGAGTAATTTTGGGAACTGAGCCATGAATCTATGGGATTAAAGATTTCTCCAAGTAGATAGTATAAGGAAACATTATTGTTCAGCTGTTGACCTTAGGGCATAGGCTTTTGAGGATTTTGTTTCTATGTTCTATAGTTTTTCAAGTTTCACTGGAAAATTAGTAATACTAGTAATAAATTTTACTACTTTATCAGGAAGATCCAACTCCAAAACTTCTTTCCTATTAAACTCATATGTAAACATTGACTCTAGAATATGGAATAATGGCCCCATGTTTCTAACAAGATGTGTCAAAGCATAATAGTTGCTTCTGTATCTAACCTCTGAATAGATTTTTATCAAGATCTCTGAACCAATCAATTTTTATATAATCAACAGAAGTTCAGACAACAAGACCAGAGACACTTCAAGCTCAAAAAAAGAAAAAAATGATAGTGAGAACAAGCCAAGCTTCACATCACAGTTCCCAGATGCCTTTGTGTGCTGCAAAGAAAGCAATAGGATACAGACATGAAAACCTCTTTTTAAAATAAATACTCTATATAATGTCTTATAGAAACAACCATGTCATCATAAGAAGGTATCTGACCTGTGTGGAAACTACTATTACCATGACACTTGTGACCAGGGGTGTCTGGTTTTTCCATCCCAGTATGCACAGTAGGCAGTGCTGCTGAATGAGCACAGACTGAAGAGATGCAACAGTAGATAGAGTGAAGGTGTAAGTGGAAATAGCACAGCATTCAAAATCCATTAGACTCACTAGAAGGAAAGAATTTCACTTTCTATTTGAATCATTAATGTGAGAGATCAGCTAATGTTTTGGTTCCCAAGTTTAGAGAAAAGTTGGCTTTCTTTGCAGAATATCCAAACAAATGGGGTTTGGTTTGCTTTGTTTTGGTTTGTTTTGGTTTGTTTTGGTTTGGTTTGGTTTGGTTTGGTTTGGTTTTGGGGGTTTTTTTCTGGGTGATTTTAACCCTCAACAGATATTTGGCAATACCCAAGACAACAAATTTCATCACAATTGTACTAGTCGAAGGAGTCTGATTGGTATCTTCTTTGTAGAATGCAGACATGCTTCTAAACACCCTAAAACACAAAGACTATCCTCAACAAAAGAAAGAAATAAGGAAAGGAAGGAAGGGAGGGAGAGAGGGATGGAGGGAGGGAGGGAGAGAGAGAGAGAGAGAGAGAGAGAGAGAGAGAGAGAGAGAGAGAGAGAAAGAAAGAAAGAAAGAAAGAAAGAAAGAAAGAAAGAAAGAATTGGCTGGTTTTCTTTAACACTGCAGAGCCTGAGAAAGCTCTTCTAAATTAATCCATGGGATTATTTCACATCTCTCTTATTTCCATCTCTCCAAGAACTGGCTCATTTGTGAGTCAATTGAAAGGAAAGTGCATTATCTCTTTCTATCTAAATTGTGGAAGGGAAAACCAGGTCTGAGAATCAGAGCAGAGAATAACACAAACAAGCCTCATACCCATGGAAAGAAATCTATTTCTGGAAAAGTTCAGCACTGATTGTGAGGGAAACCTGATAAATCATGGGCATCCACTCATTGTCCTTGTGCTCCTTGTGCACTCTTTGGGTCTCATGAACCAGAGCAAGCTTTATACCACTGTTCAAACCTTGGATGTCCTCTAACACACTTCAAAAAAAAGGAGAGTCTTTACTCTTTCTTGTAATGATCCTGTGTTATCTGACCCCTGATTGTTTCTCTGGCCCTGGGTCTGATCAGTCTTTCTCATTCTTCCTACATGACAACCACCTTATCTTCACCTTCCCACAAACACAGGTCATATATGCTTTGTACTCAGTGGCTTCCTATGTCTGAGTTGATCTCCTGCAAGTATTTTCATGGCTCTCCTCTTATGATGTATTGTTATTATTATGGACTCTGTTCCAGTGTCATCCATGCATGTAACAGAGCAGCTTTTGATAACTGGTATTCACTTGCTGTTCCATTTTCTTTCTGGAACTTTCTATTACTTGCCAATTTTGTAGTGATTTGCTTGTTTATTGTCTGTTTTGCCCTGCCATCATGTCCCCAGATGAGTGGGGCATTTGTTTAACTATTCTTTATCTTCAGCACTTAGGATCGTTCCCATGAAATGGTAATTGCTTCATGAATAGTTGTTAAACTGATCAATATGTGAATGAATCAGCATTTAAGACAGCTAAATTACTAAAATAGTCTCATGCCTTGACATTCTCACTGCATGCTGATATTTGGCCAAATAGAGGAAGAAATTGATTCAAGCTTTGGAGACTTAAGCCTCTATCTAGAAAGACATTAAGACAGCAAGAACCTATGGGGAAAAAAGTTTAAGTACTTCAGCCAAACTACTGAAGTCTATAACATGTCCTTATGTACAGGGCCCTCACATAAGTATCTCACAGCTACACTGTTTAGCAGACCAAGGCCATTTCACTGACATCCTGCTATGCTAACTAAAAAGACATGCAAATCAATAAGGGAATACAACAGACAAGACCAAAGGAAGAGAGTGCAGGAGACAGATGAAGAATGAAACACTACAAGAGATAATGACTCTAATACTAGGTTTTGGAATAATTGGATCTGTATTTAAGCCTTGTCTGTCTTATAATTCTCAGAGCAGAGCTTAGATGTGGCTTGTGTACTAGAAGACACTAACGAAGAAGTAAAGAAATAAGAAAAGGAAAAACAAGTGGTTTTATAAGCAAAATTCCAAACTCTGCTTATCTCTTCCCATTCTTGCTACCTGGGCTCTATAGTGTGAACTGCTTCAATCAAGAGAGATGGGCATGCCACTGACTAGGGTCTTCCAGATGAAACCTTCTAAGACTTAGGAAAACTGCAATCCAAGTTTCCCTTCTTATGTGTATTAATACGAAGTGCCTGGGATCTAGGTAGAATAGCTTCTCTTCTAAACTAGAAGAAACTAACCGTAGTATATACAGAAGAGTAGGAGGCTAGCATGAGTCCAGATATATAATACTATAACTCTAATAATAACTATTACTCTGGATTTTGACTGGCAGTATTTTACCATAAAATAGATTACCATACATGTAAAAATGTGTTTTTTTATTTAGTGAGTGAATGTGAACTCACAGGTGATAAATTATACAATTCATAAAAGGAATATAGGCTATAGGAAGAAAGTGAGAGTTTAAGAATTCTATAGTAAATTTGTATAGTAATATTTGTATAGTAATATTTGTATAGAAACATTTGTAAAGCAATAATTGTATAGTAATATTTAAGAAGTGTATAGTAATTTTATAGTAAGCAGGGAATTAGGTATTAATATACATGAGAAGGAAACCTCAGATGTAAGTTTTCCTGGACCCGCAGAGCTTTGACTGAGATATGGTGGTCTGAATATATTCCCAAATTCTATTTCTGTTGGAAGCTTGAAGCTAATGAGGTGATGTGAGAGGTGATGAGAACTGTAAGAAGCGGAAGAGGTGATGAGAACTGTAAGCCATCTCCTTGATATGGGGAGATGGCTCAGTGAAAAAGCATTTGCAGAATAAGCACAAAGACCTGAGTTTGAATCCCCAGAACCCACACTAAGTCACACACAGTAGCACACATCTATAATCCCAGAGATGCTTCAGTGAGACAGGTGACAGAGAAGCTCCAGCCCATCTAGTCAGTTGTATTCAGTACACACACGCGCACACACGCACACGCACACACACACACGCACACGCACACGCACACGCACACGCACATGCACATGCACACAAATATCAAAAGTGAAAAGAAGCAACATCTAGTGGCAAGATCTGTAGTCACTGAGAAATCTATCTGTAGTCAGAGGGAAAACTGCCCTTTTAAAAGATTAAGGTAGCCCTTCTAGGACTCCTGAGCTCTCACAAGAAAGCTGTAAAGCAAGCCTAGTGCATGAAATATTCTCTGGAATCCTATATATATACACATCTGATCTCTTCCTGTATCACATTTTCCCAACATCCTTCATAGGGTCCCTGTTAAAGTTGGAATTTAATTGTTAAAGTTGGACTTTCAATGCTCAAAACTTTAAATAGTTTCTGTGATGGATTGTATATGCTTGGACTAGGGAGTGGCACTATTTAAAGTTGTGACCTTGTTGGAGTAGGTGTGTCACTATGGGCATGGGTTTTAAGACACTACTCCTAGCTGCCTGGAATTCAATCTTCCACCAGCTGCCTTCAGATGAAGAACTAGAACACTCAGCTCCTCCTGTATCATACCTTCCTGGATGCTCCCATCCTCTTGCCTTGACAATAATAGACCAAACCTCTGACCCTGTAAGCCAGCCCTAATTAAATATTGTCCTTATAAGAGTTGCCTTGGTCATGGTGTCTGGTCACAGCAGTAAGACCCTAACTAAGACAATTTCTTTCCCTCTATTCCTCATTTTCTCCTCTTTCTACTTTTTTACTCCTCCTTCTTCCTCTCCTCCTCCTCCTCCTCCTCCTCCTCCTCCTCCTCCTCTTCTTCTTCTTCTTCTTCTTCTGCCTCTCGCTCTCTCTCTCTCTCTCTCTCCTCTCTCTCTCTCTCTCTCTCTCTCTCTCTCTCTCTCTCTCCCTCACTACAATATGCATGCAGTCATACATGTAAATGTGTATGAATGTATGAGCATGTGGGCATAAAGGCCAGAAGACAACCAAGGGTGCACTAGGGTGTGGTTGCTCAGGCATGGTCACTGCCTTTTGATTTTGAGAAAGGATTTCTCTGACCAGTGAGGAACTCATTAAATAAGCTTGGATGGCTCATAGAGCCTCAGAGAACTGCAGGTCTCTCTTCCCAGCACTGCTGTGACAGGTGTGTGCCAGTACACCAAAACTTTTTCTGTGTTGTAAGGAGCAAAGCCTTCCTCCTGCTTCCAGGGCAAACACTTTAAAGACTGAGGTATCTTCTCAGCTCCTCTTTTCTTTATCAAGTTAGCTGGTTTCGAGTGTTTTGATATAGTAATAAGAAGTTGACAGATACACCAAAACATGTGGGTCACTGACTAAAATTGGAGAAATAAGGAAGAAAATGCCCCCAGGCTGCCAATGAAGTGAGATTGGATAGCTGTAGTCTTTGTGGGACAGTTTGAGTGATTATTTCTGGTCCAATAGAAGTGAAGAAGGAAAGAAAATACTTTTGTCAGGTCCCTGCCCTGTGTAAATAAAATGCAATGAATTAATAGGTAGGTACTTTAGCACTTAATTCATTTTTAAGAGCACACCAAGAAACTGCCTCAAAGATATGTCTAAAGAAAACTCTGGCCTTTGATTTTTCCTTTTCAGGGTAGACACAACAAGCAGGAAGAAAAACAAGCAAATAAACAAAACTGTGAACTGATATTTACTCTGTAAGTCATATATTTATTCATTTCCCAGAATTCAAATCTTTCTGAGTAGGTCAGCTGTTCCACTGATAATGCTGCAGATATATGACCACAATATTTCAATAGCGTGTGAGAGACCAAACCTATTCCATCTTGGGACTGGCCTCCATCTTAAAAGAAACAGAACCTGAGAACTTGACCTGTAGCTGAACCCAAGCTGCACCCAAGTACCGGGAGGAATGCCATGGCTGCTCCTTGGCCCATACCCCAGAGTTACTCCCTAGCTCCTTCCAGCAACAGTCAATTAAGATTAGTCTGATTGTTTCAAATGTCCTTTGTGATTGTTCATGGTTTGGTTTCAGAATACCCACCTGTCAGCTTACAATAGTCATTCAATTAGATGCTTGCCACGCTGGAAACCCCCTTGTTTGCTTGCCATTTCATATAAAACCCTGTCCCGCTGAAGGCTCCAGGTTTTACCCTCCTGTCCTGCTGCATCAGAGGTGGAAGTATAGCCCAAGCTCAAGCTTGAATAAAGACCCTAGTGTGACTGCATAAGAATAGGCTGCTTGGTGGTCTTTTGAGGTTCACAAAATGGGTACAACACATGTAGTAACAAACATCATTTTTCAAAAGTCACCGAGTTCATCTAATCTAAGCTAAGCTTACCTGAAAATATGAAGGCAGGCTGCCAGGATTGGATTGTGGTTTTCAGTGTATATCTGTCAGTCAGATATACCCTGTTTTTATGTCACTCGTGTGACATAATGTTTTTATGGTCACTCTCTGTTTTTATGTCTCACCTCTTTAGAACAGCAAGTTGTCCAGGAAGTATATTCTCATTGTCAAATGTTCAAGAAAGCAAGTAAGATCCCAGGATACCCTGTTACACTTATCAGTGATCCTGGCACACTATTATTTCTTACTGTTACCAGAGATAGTTAGCAGCATGGCTAAGATAACATGCAAACCATGACTCCTTTATATAGGATGAGGGTATACTGATGCTGAGTTTGGAGGAAAGGCTAAAATAGATAACTAAATCAAACAAAGAATTCTATCTTTATCTAAATCACAACCTTGAAAATTCTACTTCAATATGATTATCAAAAACACTTTCTTAATTTCAAAGACTAGATTAGCTTGGATACTGAAAGGGAAAAATAAAGAACCATTTGCCAGCAGGTTTCTTGCCAAAGTCATCCTGCAATAATAAACACACCTGTGTATCCATATGTGAACTCATAGCAACTCAGGTGGACTTTAATGTTTATGCACATATGAGTGGTTTTGACTGCATCAGTGTAAATGCACCACATGTATGTAGTGACGAGGAATGAAGGAGGGGGCGCTAAATCCCCTGGAACTGGAGTTCCAGATGGCTGTAAGCCACTTTGTGGGTGCTGGGAACTGAACTTGTGTCCTCCGCAAAAGCAGTAAATGCTCTTAACTGCTGAGCCATCTCTCCAACCTCAGGTGTACTTTTCTTCAAAGATACTTTTTAATAACACTCAAATGTTTAATTATTTTAGAGGTGAATCACAAAATGTTAAGATAGAAATATTTGTACTTCTAGCAAGATTTTATGCACAACAAGTAACGGGTGCTTAGTGGTGTGTCAGCTAAGATAGTGTCAATTACGAAGGGATCAGATTTCAGAGACCCATTTAACATAGCTTCTGTAATAATTCAGAAAACTTCAATAAAGGAAATGACTCAGTCAACACTGCTGACAAGACAGGGCAAATTTTAGAAAATGTCTTTGTAACATCAGTGTGAACAGAGGCATTGTTATAAAACGATCCCAACCATCTGTCTTCTTTGAAGATCACTGAAAATGTATTCGATGTTTTAAAAGGAGAAATTACGAATCTTTTTCTTTTATTCCTAAGGGTTCCCTCTTTGTTGTCTGTGACTGATTTGATGCCAGAAGAATCATCTTACAGAGGCACGGATGTAGGATTCCCTTTGGACATACATCTGAAATCCCAGCATCCCATGGGATTGCTCCCATGTGTAGTCTGAGAGGAATGGCTGACCCAGCAAAAATGATAGCAAAGCTCAAATTCAGGTGCTGAGTTCAAGGGCAAGTGAATCCTCATTGGGGCCAATTATACTTCCTACCGAATCCTCAGTAGGCATGGTGAAAGTCTTGACACAAGTCTAAAAATAATCATTACTGAGAAATGACTTAAAACACATGATCACCTGCACACGAAAGCAAAAAAGACATATGCCCTAAAAGAGCAGCCTCCTTACTTTGGAAATAAGATTCTTCAAATGTAAACTAAAATAATCAGTAAAATGATGTGTGAGGCTGAACAATGAAAATTACTAATTTTAATGGAGAAATAACTTAAAAATGTAGCTGAACCTAAAGCTATAATGGCAAATGAAAAATCAAGATGCTCACAATGTGAGACCCTAAATCATTTATATAATTTTAGATACTAAATAAAGCCTCATGCAAGTGAGATACATTGTGAAAAGGCAAAATATACTAAAAATATAAAGAATAATATACAATCAGTTTAAGATGCAGTTACCCTGGAGGACAGTAGGAATCATCACAGGAAGTGTGTAGAAGGGGCATCAGTTGCTAAGGAATTGTTACATTTTTTTTTTTTTATCACTGAAGCAGGATTTGTATTTGCAAGTTCATTTCTCTTGTTTGCAGTATTGCTTTTTGTAAGTCAAGCATTTAATAGTAATTTTATTAATGAAAGCATTAAGATATAGTCTATTGTGATCATTAATCATTAAAAGTGACAAGTTTTGGTTGTCTTTCTAAAACTAACACGAAAACACAATATTGTGTCCTTTTAATTGATTTTTTTTCTGTTGTGTTTTGTTTTCTTGTTTAAATCACAATCAAAATGGCACTAGAAGCAGGGGCCCAGGCCAAGGACAGCTGATGCAATAAATTATGCAAGGGCTGAAAAATGAAAAAAATGTGCATAGCATCTCAATTTAGGCAAATTTTATCTGGCATTTCGATGAATTTTTTTGGGCAAACAATGACCATCAGACACTCTGCCTGTGCTCAGATAGCATGTGTTGAGTGGATACAAGACAGGGATGGTAAGTGATCACACAATTCCAAAGAAAACTAGGCTCTTAGTAAATTCCCAAAGAGAAGCAGAGGGTCTTTGAAGGGTAAATGCAGTCTATCATTGAGATGTTATCAGTCAGAAAACTTAAGAATGGCCCTTTTGAGAGGAAAGTGAGAAAGTTTCTCCATGTGGGACACAGAGGGTAATGAGAAGTTTCCTGGGGGAGAACAGAACACATCCAAAGACTTTGTGTCCAGCGTGTACAAAGAGGGGCTGTGGTAGATTAGAGAGAAAGAAGGAAAAAGAAAGAAAGGAAGGAAGAAAGAAAGAAAGAAAGAAAGGAAGGAAGGAAGGAAGGAAGGAAGAAGAGAGAAGGGGAAAGGAAAAAGAAGAAAAGAAAGGGCAAAGGATGGAGTGACCAGATTCCACCTTTTGTTAATTTTGGCCTTATTTCTCAGTCACTACTCTCTGCATAACATTTTTTCCTAATTTATTCCTCTCTATTCCTAGAATAACTACTTCATTAAAAGGAAATAAAAAAAGGTTTGCAGTATACAGGAGTGTGAGTTCCACAGCCATTAGTAAACCTTAGTTATCATTCATGTTTGAAATGTATTCAGCATATAAGAATATGTCTCTGTAGATAGATAGATAGATAGATAGATAGATAGATAGATAGATAGATAGATAGATATGTATATTTATATGTATATGTATATATATTATATACATAAGGTAATATATATTCACTGGAATTCAAATGGAGTGTAGTAATCTTGTTGGTTTTTTAAATCCTATAAGGAATTTTGTTATTGGTTTTTGGTGGGTGGAGACTGAAGGGCCCTAGAAAATTGTTCCCTGCTAACATGAAAAGATAAGACAGATGGCACTGTACTTTGTGTCTTTTTTTTCTATTGAAAGCATGTTATTAACTATCATTTAACTCTGATTTGTCTGACTGTAAAACAATTGATTATTTTAATAGTCAAGAAAGAGTTGTCACTTTCAAATTTTTCTTAAGCTCATGGTCGTAATCGCTTCCTACAGGAACTTAATTGCACCAATTTTCACTGTTCAGTGTGTGATACTATAACAATCTAACATTAAATATTTCTCGGGTGGGGAAACGGCTATATGGGGGAATCTAAGAATAAGTACTTCATTATGTATTTTCAAAAGAAATAACAGTTATCTTGGTTCAATTCTTTAAAATCCATAGCTGTCTCATTTTCTTTAGCTCACTGTTCAAATAAGAGTTCTATAATTTTATGAAGGTAACTAGGGTGTTACATTGGCTACATAGTGGGATGGATTAAACTAACCATCCTAAAGCCCTCTATTAGCCTTCATTAAAACTGTGTGTATTTTGTTTTTATGAAACCAGCTTACTCTTTATCCACTAGATGAGATAGGAAGTGATTAAAAGCTTGTATTAAATAAGAAGCTACAACTGCAGTTATCATACTTAGGAGCTGCTTATATTGGATCTAAAATTTTTGATCTATAAAACAACAACAACAACAAAACCCAGTAGTTCCAATATTTAATTTAAAGAGTAAAATACAGGGAAGCACCCTTGAATCTTGTTATCAGAAATCAGCTCTTACTGCTCATATATATAATAGGTATCTGTATCAACACTCCATGAAGTCTTCACTTTCAGAAACGCATGAAGAGAGGAAAAACTGATCATTTGCCTTAGTTATCAGTAAACATTATGGAAGGATTTGAGCAGTATAAGTTGACTCGAATACATGTATGTATATCTCAACATCTATTCTGATAAAACTTTACACACTTCATATGTCCCTTAAAAGCCAATGTATCTGGGAAGAACATATTTCAGAAGTATGTGTGGACCTTGCTTGATTGTGGATTTGATTGGATTGATGTCTCTGACAAAAGTCAGTTCAGAAAGACACACCTCTCATAGGCCTGTTAGCTGTCTTACAGAAAAGCACTATACTCAGGGAAGATCTTGAAGCTTTTGATATTAGAAAATGATTCCTGGATATGAGATCAATTCTCTTAAATTAAAAAAAATAACAAAAGATGGAGTGATGGACTGTGTATAAATATTATAACTAAACAAGTTGTACATAGGAAAGATACCAAACCTTCTAAATAATTATCACTATATTTCAGACAAGTACAGATTCAGACAAAAAAAAAAAAAAAGACCTCAGAAAACAAATAAGCCTGAATATCCGAGGAAAAAAAACATAATGAAAGGGACCATGGTGGAATATTAGAAGTAAATATGTATCACTAAAATGATTTAGTCAGTGAAATATTTCTAAAGCTGAAATCTACTATGACACTTTTAATTTGTCTTCTAAATTCAATTGTTTCGTCATATCTGACAATAAGAATTTTTTTTGCTTTGTGACCTTGAAGGTGCCTTTTGTCCATCTGTCCTCCTGTCCATCTGTCTCTTACTCAGTGGGGAAGGAGTGTGACCTGGAACAGAGATGGACTCAATCAGTTTCCACATGCCTTTTAGCTATGCCAAAGTCCATACAAGATTAGAAATTTAATGTTCACAGTCAAATACAATTTCCATAATATATGAGCTGAAATTTTTAGAACTGTGGGTTTTTAAAACCCTAAGAATGTGAAAAGAAATCAGATTTCTATGGAGATGTGCAGTCTCCTCATCTCTAACATGAAAGCTTTGTCAAATTCTGTTCATTCCATTCTGAAGTCTTGAATCAGACTCCGGGACTCTAGAATGTAGTTTTCCTTTGCATTTTACAATATTTAGAGACCATTCACTTCAAGCTTTTGTGACATAACAGTATGAATTTCTTACATAAATATAATCTAATTTTATAAATAATGCCATGCCATTATTATGAGAAAAATCAGTTCTATATAAATGTGATGAAATTAAAACAAACGTAAACACTTATTATAAACTTTTTAATTGTGCTACTTTACTAGAAATAAAAACAGACAACAGATTTTTTTCGATGACAGAGAATTCCAAGCTCTATTTTCTAATCCATAATGAGTATGTGCATATGTACATACACATTATTTTAGGTGCTTGAATAGAACTGAGAGGATAGTGCATGAAAGAAAAGGGACAGGGGAGAAAAATTTAATCTAAATAAATTAACTACTTAGGACACAATCTAAATTATCTTTATAAGAGAAATTTCTCTGTGGCTCCTTTCCTTCCCAATAGCTTGTTGTTCTTTCCATTGTTGTTAAATTTCCTGGACTTTATTCTAATTTGTTATTGATGTACTTTTTTTTTTTAAATATTTTCTCAAGAAACTTTATTTAGGCCGAACATCAATGAGTTCACATAATTTCTCTAGCTCATGAATGTAATTAAATTACATTTTATATGAGAAGAAATAAGGACATTTCCAGAAGAAAATGAGGGTAAGGGTTTGCGATGTAGTCCTTCTACTCCTTGGCTCTGACTATCACATTGTCAGAGCCCAGAGGAGGCAAAGGATGATGAAATTATTCTCAACTTTCTTGAAAGGTCTGACATCTAACCTGAAAGAACATTGCCCATGTCTGTTTGATAAAAGCAGAGAGGAACTCGTTGTTCACATCAGTCTGTCATTTGCATAACCTCCATGTAGAGCACTTGACAGGATGTTCAATTTTTAATCAAGCATGTTGTGTCATTTATCATACGCAAATTTTATGTGAATAAAGCACTCAATACATATTTTAAACTAAATTAATTTAACTCCATGGAACTTACGGTATAATCTTTAAGTGTTCTCTCTTATTATAAAATGATAGTCTATCTCATGATTCTAGTTTACCATAAAAATGAAGAAATCAGAGATTGGACTGTAGCCCATTCATTTTAATCAATATTGCAATAGTCTCACTCATGATTACATGTTGCATCATAGCTAGAATGTTCTAGATCTATTAGCAGTGACTTCATCTGCTGTTTTTACACAACTAATGGCAAATGAACATAGAAAGAATGGGCACTGGAAATATGTTCCATGAGGGAAAGTGATACAGAGACTCTGTGTCCGGTGACCTAGAGAAAACATTTCTCAAATGGCCAAGTCGGAAAGAGATTTCTTAAGACAACTTGAGTACTCAGCCTTCAGGGTACCAATGACCTTGTCTCCCACCTATGCCCAACAAGGCCATCCTCCCCTACATATACAGCTGGAGTCATGTGTCTCTCCATATGTGCTCCTAGGCTGGTGGTTTAGACCCTGGGGAGCTCTGGCTGGTTGGTATTGTTGCTCTCCTCACGGGGCCACCAGCCCTTAAGGTTCCTTCAATTTACTCTCTAACTCCTCCATTGGGAACCTTTGATCAGATTAATGGATAGCTGTGGGTATCTGTCTCTGGGTATGTCCGACTCTGGGGGACCTCTAAGGAGAAGCCTCATAATCATGTACAAGAATCTCAAGCATTCGAAGATGTTTGTCCATCAATAGTGAGAACAATACTATCTTGCTTGGAAAGCCCATTTCCTTTAACTTGAACACTCTTAACGAAGCTGACGAAAATCAAAAGTTTACTGTAAGTAAAAATAAATTACTCTAAATTATATGGTACAATTGAGCAGTCATCAAACACCAAACAGCTTGATGAACTAAACTAAGATCAAGCTTTGTCAAAGATTGATAAAGAATTTTGTGCTTTTGTTTTTTTTTAAAGAATCATATAGTGTCCATTGGAACAAATTTTAAGCTTATATCCTTAATTGTCCTAAATTAAATACTCAAGATGTACCAATTTTTATTAGAAGTTATGTTGGTATCAACAACTAAAGTGTTACTTCAAAACACACTCAAGTTTGAAAATGGATTCTAGAGTCTAGTTGAAATAATGCTGACCATGTTCCTAATGTAGGGCTGTATTCATTTCAGGGTGGTATATTGTTTTAAAGATATTAAATATTCTATATCTGTTGAGCACACATGCCATGCAATTTCCTAGCATAAAGTGGCGAAGACCCCCAACTTTTGCCAGATTTAGCTCTCACACATTAAGACTACAAGAAACACAGTAGTGTCCTTGTTAAAAGCAACAAACGTTGGAACAAAAGAATGAAGATTTTTATCATTTATTAGCTACTGGGGCTCAGGGATTTCTCTTGTGTCAGGAAGATTCCGAGAAGATAAATGCACACATCACAGCCAAAAGACCTGCTGTGTTACAGAATCTCATGTCTGAGAAGATTGATGGGCCTCCCTGCTCTTGATTCCCCCTCCACATTCTGCTTCCCATTACCAGTCTCACACAAGCAGGATGGTTAAAGGGAGGAACAGTAACAGTGCCAGAGGGCAGCTGCTCCTGCAACAACTGAGTATACTGTGTACCTCCGTTCACTGGAAAAATTCACCTCTCATTGGGAATCACTGAACAAAACAGCAGAGAAATCCTTTCCTCTTCTGACCTCACCACATTTCACCATAAGGATCTATTTTCTGCTTGTCTATAGACTACCAAAGAGGCCTGTTTCCCTGTTAGTTTGGTTAATTTACCTCTTAATTTCTAGGGTTTTTTCTATAAATTAAAACAAGATCATATATGAGACTGTGTCTTACACAAAAACATGCACATATATACATGCATGAATACATGTATGAATGCATACACACATATATTCATGCATACATTCATTCATACATACATACACATATGCATGTGCGCACATGCACGTGTGCACACACACATTATATATATGTGTGTATATATACATATATATACATATGTATATATATGTATACATATATGTATATACATAACACAGAATAAGGTCAAATAAAGGATATTTTAAGAGTTGAGACATTCATTTGGGAAATCCACTGTCTGCCTCTTTGTATAAGACTTTTCTTGCTCCATTGACAGTGCATTTAAATTCATAATGGTCAAGCAGCTGCTACCTATCTCAACATTTGTAATTTACATGATCCTATGTTAATTGTTCTGTCTTATTTTCATCCCTTCATTATGTTTTGGGTAGTTTTCAATAATAATTAAAGCTGTAGTCCTATAGAAAAGCTGGTTTGACCTGTTGTATCCCAAAGCAAGAATCCTGTAAAGATTTGCAACAACCCTGATTTCAGCTTCCATTGACTTTTTTTATTTGTAGTCAGTAAATTACACGCGAACCAAATCCTCTGATAGCTGCATTTGTGACAGGAAGCTCTGCTATTGGCAAGTAGCCTCTGATGATTTAGAACAATGACTTGACCTAGTTTGGAAAGAAAAGAAAATGCTTGTGGAGGAAGCAGAAGGGGAGCTGAGTTTGAGAGATGAGAAAAACATTTTTTTTTTTTTGGCAACAAATTTGTTGTTATTACTGAACACAGTTTCCATAAAATTTGTATTTCTAGAAGACATCAAAGGTCACGGTTTTACATTTTCATCAGTGTGCAAAGCACATGGTAGAAAAAAAATTGAAGGAAACAAAAGGAACTATCTGGACTTGTGGTTTTAGTACAAGGTTATCTTAGAGCCTGAGGTGAGGCAGCATATAGTTTGTGTGTGTGGCAGAGGCTGCTACTGCATTAAATCAAGGAACAGAGACAGGTTGAAAGGAGCTTCAGACTTTTCCAGAGAGCAGCCCCAAACAAACACCTACTTCAGTCAATGAGGTCTAACTTTCCACAGTTCCATATCATCCATAGGTAGAATAATGTTTTCAAAATTTGAATGTTAGAACAGGACATCAGGTATCTTTCTCTAAGGATTTCTGCCTTGTGGCCTTGAGACATGATCTCTCAGTGAACATGAAGTTAGTTCTTCTAGCTAGGCTGGATGACCTGCTGATAAACTCTTGAATTCTGCCTGCTTTTAACCCCAAATACTGGAATTAACTGCTCAGCTTTTGTATGTGGGACCTAGGGATTTGAACTGAGGTCCGCATGTGTGCAATATGTGTATTCTTACCCAGTGAGCAAGACTCCAGACTCTGAATGCTTTTTGAAAATTATATTTTCCTTGCAGTAGTTCAGTACATTCAATGTCTGATTCGGAGCATGTAAGTGGCGCTTTCCTAGCTCGGTCAGGTTCAGCCTCTTCATTAACAGAACTCAGATTTAAAACAAATGTTTTCTTAGCTTCTCCAAGCAGGTTTTTTTTTTTTTTTTTTTTTTTTTTTTTTTTTTTTTTTTTTTTTTTTTTTAATGTTTTCCATGTTGCAATTCTGTTATTCACTCCCACTAATAGTTAGTTATGTCAGTGGAAGTTTGAATCCTCTTCTAATGGGAAAACAAAACCCTTCTGTCATTTTTCTGCTTCTCCTCATAGTAAAAGAGACTCTGTTTTCCTTGCAGTAGTTCATATTCTTTAAATCAACTTCAATCAGAATCTCCTGTTAGACTTTGAAAAATATACATTCCAAAGCTCCATGAGAAAATGGACCCAAAGACTGTATATGTACATAAAATCATTGAGAAGCTGGAACATAAAACCAAATTCCAAGGAATATCTCAGTCTGCTCAGGAAGTATGTCTAGTCATTGAAAGAACGTAATGTGTATTAAGAAATGGGCCTCTATGAATTATTATAAAAATGAACATAACATTTTCTCTTCCAGCAGGTAAAATACTGCTCTCTGAGAATAAAATATGACTCTCTATGGCATATTTATTTCACTGAGGTTAATTTAAAATAATTTTATTTATTTATTTATTTATCTATCTATTTATTTATTTATTTATTTATTTATTTATTTATTATTTAGGGGGGTTCAAGATAAGGTTTCAATGTGTAGACCTGCCTATATTGAAACTCTTTATGTAGACCAGGCTGGCCTTGAACTCAGAGATCCACCTGCCTATACCTCCCACGCACAGGGATTTTTAATGTGCTACCACTGCCTGGTAAATAATATTTTTTAAAAAAATCTGGTTAAATTATGGCAAGTATTTATTCAACCTAAAACCAAATTCTGAGTCTGAATCTTCCTTTAAGTACATTGATATTAAAGTAAATTATAAACTGGCACAGGGGTCAGGTGCTAGGGTTTCAGCAGGTTTGCAAATGTCTTACCTGTTGATAGGTGATTAAGATAAACACTGCATTGAGTATTGCTAATCTTTAATGTTTAAGGCAATTAGATTTTTAGTGCAGTAGGAAAAGAAAAGGTAGGGGTTTAAATATAAGTCATGGCAGTTCCACAATCCTGATGTATTCATATTTGTCCAATTTTAAAAATATATAATTCATTTAAGCCTTTGTTTTTGCCAAATATACAATATTTTTGTGTTTAATATGCTAATTCACAAGATGTTCACTAACATTTCAGTTCTCTCTAGAAAATAAATGCCAATGAAAGACAAGAAATCAATTTACTCTGTTTATCCAGACATCTTTTGAATATTGACCACATTCCCAAGCCGCCAGATGCATAGAATATACAAAATCCAGGAGAGTATTGTAGCCAAAGAACAGATAGGTCTAAATAAAAGCCAATGTAAGGACCCATGTTTATCTTTATTAGCTCTGTGCATATCTGTGGTGAATTAGGCTGGAAAAGTTGGCAGAATTAGATCACTGAGATGTTTGCTTATAAGGCTTTGAGACTTGGTTTGAAATTTTACAAGCTTATAAGAAGTCCAGGAATATTAAATGACTCAGCAGTTAGGTCTCAGAATATGTGTTAGAAGTTGCCATTTTTCTTTGCTGAAGGAAAGGCCATCGAGAGACTGCCTCACCTAGGGAACCATCCCAACTGCAAACACCAAACCCAGACACTATTGCTGATGCCAAGAAGTGCTTACTGACAGGAGCCCATTATAGCTGTCCCCTGAGAGGCTCTGCCAGATCAGGAGCAATACAGATGCAAATACTCACAGTCAAACATCAGAATGAGCATGGGGTCCCCAATAGACAAGTTAGGGGACAGACTGAAGGAGCTGAAGGGGTTTGCAACCCCATAGGAAGAACAATATCAACTAACCAGACCCACCAAAGCTCCCAGGAACTAAACCACCAACCAAAGAGTACACATGGAGGGACCCAGGACTCCAGCTGCATATGTAGCAGAGGATGGTCTTAGCTGGCATCAATGTGAGGAGAGGCCATTGGTCCTCTGAAGAAGGCTTGATTTCCCAGTGTAGGTGAATGCCAAGTTGAGGAGGTGGGAGTGGGTTGGTGGGTGGGAGAGGGTATAGCAGATTTGTGGAGGGGAAACTGGGAAGGGGAATGACATTTGAAATGCAAATAAATAAAATAATCAATTTTTAAAAAGAAAAGAAGAAGTTGTCATCTTTATTCATTTCTTTATCATGACCAATGAAGAAGCCAAGCAGTTGTATGCCTTGACAAACTGGTTCATCATCTTTGTTCTGAAGTTTAAAACTTACTGTTTTCCTAATTTTGTTTTTGGACATCACAGACTCTAGCAGAGCTCATATCAGCTCAAGGTCATCTCTGTGGAGAAATCACAAGATCAGCCTGTTTTTATTTGCTTTATGTTTAGAGTTCTGGATAAGATTATGTTTACATAAGCTATCAATTATACTTGGAGAAATAAACTCTAGAGAAACTTAACATCAAGAGATACCTGTGATGTATAAGCACTATCGATCAGCATAAAATGTCAAATATTTGGAAGGAAGAATGTTGGAAACCCCTAACCAATGCTGTTCCTCTTCACTAAAAGGATTGCTCTTGATCTGTTTTTCTTTCTCTATCTTTTTTTTCCAAGTCTGAGAAAACCAATCTCAATTATTTTCAGATCATAAAGCGAATTAATGAGGTCACTGACTTGAAGATGGAGCTTCGGCTCAGGCAGATCTAGACACAAATGTTCCGTGATATTGTCTGTTACCTCATCTTCCCTACCCCGATCCTAGCTTCCTTTCTCTTTGTAAATTCCTCCAAGAAGCAGGAAGGACAAAAATGGCAAGAGACTTCTATTATCTGATTCAGAAAGGATTTAAGAGGAAAACGCGATCTACTTCTGTGTATTCATCAATTTCAGTGAAGAAAACCTCACTGGGTGGTCACAGAACATGCATTTAATTCTCATCTTCACAAAGTTGGTGGATAAATGCTGAGTGTATTACACACACACATACACACACACACACACACCACACACACCACACACCACACACCAACACCACACACACACACACACACACACACTTTTATTTTTATTAGCTTAATTTTAAAGTAAAAAAAAATCTCACATTTGAATAGAGTTCTTGAAACTATTATTTCTATTCCTGTCATTGTCAAACAGAGACATAATGTGCTTTGATAGCATCATATAAATTATTGTTATTTTATATATTTATTTATTTCAATCTGGTCCTTCTTGAGTCTTTGATACTGGGTTCATTTTCCTAGAATTATTTCCTGAGCCTGAGATCAGTATTTTCTACCTAGGATTTATTTCCATGGATGTTCAAGTATTCTTTTTATATTATTTTTTTTTTCACAAAGGGATTTTTACATGCTTAGAAGCGTGCAACCACAATAAAACATCCCAAACCTTAACACCATACATGTTCTATGGAAAGGACAACAATAAAGAAGTCAACTATAATATGCCTCACAATCTCATACACTGACTGGCGAGTATTATAAAATAAAACCTAGCAGGGAAGGAATCAAAAGGGAGAAAACAAGGATGAAGTCAACAGAAATCTATGTGAAAACTGAATGGAAAATAGCCAGACAGAGTGAAGAGGACATTTTAAAAGTTAAATTTGGCTTGTTGAAGGGACACCATGAACTTGGAAGGAAGAGAAAGAAGAGAGAGCAAGCAACCCTTTTTATAGTGAGTCAGGCATGCCTGGCTGTTGCCAGGTAACTGTAGGGCGGAGCCTAGAGGGAATGCTAACAGTATGGGTGTGTCACAGAAATGGAGGAAGGCTTGAGCAGGAGGTTCCCTCCTCTCAAATGTACTCACAACCTGGGGAGCAGTAATTGGGGAAGCCTGCCTGGCCAGACTTTTCCATTGTTTGGGGTTATAGGAGGAGGAGATTTGTGCTGAGAGACTAAAGAAAACAGGAGTTTCACCAAAATGAGATGTATGTGGGAGTGTTTGGGACTGGAACCACAGGGAGCAGACACAACACTAGCTCAGAGTTTTCTTTGCAAGAGGTATTAGCTGGAAAAGATTGGTGATTGGGCCTGAGGTTAGAGTTCTGCTTAGCAAGAATGAATTGGAGGCCTTGTCTCCTTGCTTCACGAGTGAGTTTAGGACCACAAGGATTGTGTATGGTGTAGAACGAGTGATTCTGGAGTCTTCTGTGTGCTGGGTGTGGGACCAGGGCTTTTGGTAGATGGAGGACTCCTCATAACTTCAGCCATTGCCTTAGTTAAGGTTACTAGTACCGTGAAGGGTCACCATGGCCAAGGCAATTCTTATAAAACAAAACAGTTTCAGCATGGTGGGAAGCATGGTGGCACACAAGCAGACATGGCGCTGGAAAAGTACCTGGGAATTCTATACCAGGATCTGCAGGCAGCAGGCAGAGAGAGACTCTAGGCCTAGCTTAGGCTTTTGAAGCCTCAAAGACTAGCTCCAGCAGTGATGTACTTCCTTCAACAAGGCCACATCTACTCCAGCAGACCTCCTAATCCTTTCCAAGTAGTGCCACTTCATGATGACTAAAATGACCCTACCGGAGCCATTCTTATTGGAACTGCCTCAGGTAGGCGTGCTCTGTACCCCATTCGCATCAGTCATCCCAGGGTTGCAAGCAGACTTTTCTTGCCAATAACTCAATTCTCTGGTGTTGCTCCCAGAAGTTGACAAACACTATGTGAAGTCCAGTCGGGCTTATCGTCACAGTAGTCAACTGCAGCAGTTTGGTGGGTATCATCTTAGCAGATAATCACCCTGTCTCCCCGCCATGTCTGAGAAAGTTAGAGTTGATGCCCAAGGATCAGAAGCAGTAGATCTACTTGTTCTGATCTAGGTTCACGAAAGGTCAGGCATGGGCCTCTCTCCAGCTAAGGAAGTGTGGGTCCTATCGTCAGATTTTGTGCAAAACATAAACCTGAAACCATTAATAAATTGACACTAGCGACTAACACAAAGGCACTGTGTATGATGAAGATAAAAATCAAAAGACCAGCTGAGAAGCTGTAAATCATGTTCAGGATGATGCTAGCCTGGTTGGTAGCAACAGGGTGAGGAGGTGGCAGGTGGGGGCGGGCGGGGACGGAAGTAGTGAGAATTTAACTTGAGATAGATTCTGAAGGCAGAAGGGGCAAGATTCACAGACAGATTAAATGTATGGATGACAGAAATTGAGGGGAAAAAAAAATGAAGATTTTCCAGGATCTCAGACCTAAAAACCTGGGGAAACAATGGTCCCCAGACTGAATTTCCAAATGCGACCTGTAGCTCTCAATCTGTGCCTTAGGCCACGCTGTCAAATACAGCAAGTACAATCTAAGAAAAACAGTTTCTGAAATAATCGTTAAAGGGGCATTCTTTGGAAATCTCATACACATCCCAAAGCTTTTCCCTAGAAATGCTATTTCCACTATGAAGGACTCAGGAGTATAATTTTCAAACATTCTCATTCTGTGTTTCTCCATTGTTTATCTTCATTTAGCACGGTAGATTTAATTGATGATTATTATTTCCAAGATTTGAGTATGTAATGATCAGTTTTCTCTGATTTACTTGGCAACACAAAAACTCTTTGATTAAATCCACACTAGGTTTTCTACAAACATGTTCTAATTTATAGATATCAAGAATCTGCTTACTTAACCAGCATTTCACTTTATAGTAGCCTCTGGGCAAAAAAAAAAAAAAAAAAAAAAAAAAGTCTAGTTTGTGTTTTAAAAAACAAATTCAAAAGTTAAACCAGAAACAATTCTTCCTTTGAGAGAAGTCTACTATGCAAAATGGCCTGTAGAAACTTGATAGCAAATCTTCAATATTTCTGATGCACATAGCACTCCAAGTTAATATCAGCCATTACTTTGTAAGTGATTCACAAAACCCTAGGGCCTTCGTTCCAAATGCTTCCTGATGATCAGGAAGTTTGCATGCATCATGAGAAGCTGACTAATCTAAAGCTCTGCATATTCAATACTGAAAAGGGACAAATCTTCTTAATCACCAAGAGTTGAGCTCAACCGCTTTATCTGCCAACTTTTAATGCTGGCTTTTCTTTCTTTCCTTTTTTTTTTTTTAAATTCAACTAGCCAGATTGAGTATTTACATACTTAAAGTATACAGTCATGTAGTAACATACTAAATACTTATTTACTGATTTGTAATATTTTATATATATATATATGTGTGTGTGTGTGTGTGTGTGTGTCTGTATTTATGCATAATAAATATGAGAAATAACATATTTATATATTTCATTCCAGAGCTGAAAAGCAATGGGAATAAAATATTTTTTAGTATAGTCTGTGTACTTTGAAGTTTAGTTTCACTTACACTAAAGGATACATGAGTTGGCTCTTCAATAACACACACATACACACACACAGAGACACACAGACACACACACACACACACACGTAATGACCAGAATTTGAAAGAGAGGATGGGTATGTGTGAGGGTTTAGATGGAAGAAAAAAAAAGGGAAGAGATATACTTATATTATAATCTCACCAATTGAAAAAAAAATAGTTCAATAATAAATTTTAACATTCACCTTTTCTAGTAAAATAATAAAAATAAAAAAATGGAAGTTATAATTTTCAAGGGACATAAATTTTCATTTGTAAAATTCTAGTTATTGTGTAGATCTAATTCTCAACTCATGTTTCTCTCTATTGTACTTAATGGAAAAGGGTTTAACTGTTGTTAATCTAGATGTTCTCACTACTCTGTTCAGTCAATGGTCTTGCCACATCGCCCATTTTACAGCAAGATTTGGCCTTTGTGATATCACAAAAAATCAGTTTCATCTCCATATTCTTGGAGTGTGTTAGTTAATATGTCTTGTCAACCTTCCTAGGTTATAATTCCCAATTTGGTCAAACACCAGTATGAATGTTGCTATGCATATATATTTCTGTTGAGACTAAAAATTTAAATCACTAAATTTTAAGTACTTAAAATGAACTTTAGTTAGTGTGTCAAAGGGCCTTAGGTGGAGAGTGAAGTTTCCTACAGGAAGGAATTTGGCTAAAGTCAAGTATTTCATTTGTTCAGCCTTGTAGATATAAGACACATATCAGGTCTTAATAAAATTTCTTTTATGCCAACATGATGTATGTGTTTTATATGTATGTATGTCTTATAAGCCAATCAGCAAATTTATTAAAATTATATATATTTTTTTTTCTTTGTCTCTCTTTGTATATATTTGCCTGTTGGTTCTTTTCTGTAAAGAGCTCTAACTAGTACAGTTTTAGGGGTGGATGCAGTAAAGATTACCCAAAACAGTGAGAATGTCTTTGAAATTGGGAAAATAAGGGGAGCTAGATGAGTTTTATATCACACAGTCGAAAAATCCTGTAATTACAGAATAGTTAGTTGCTAGAAACAGTTGCTGGAAACTGGGGGAAAAAATGATTATACAAAATGGTGGCAAACTTGACTGGAATATGCTCCAGTATCTCATGGAAAGTAAATCTATAACTAACAACAATGATAAGATTTTTAATCCATTTTTTTCAAAGTTGTAGTCTGCTGCTTATGGAAAAAATGTGAAAGAGTAGAGCATTGTAGAAAATACTGTTAAGCAAAAAAACAAGTAAACAGACAAAACCCTCAGAATTGAAATATTTTCTGTTTAATTCTTCCCCTAAGTATATTAAAAACGAGGAAGTGCCCTCTGGGGACAAACAAGCATATGGTTGGAAAATTCTACACTAAACAAATGCAGTGTATGATTTGTGACTCTGGTTTCCTCTCCTAACAGAGACGATGACAGCCTCATAAAGAAGACAAAGAGGACACTAAGAGAAAGAAAGCTGTTGGATTTCTGGGGTGCTCTAGGAAGGAAATTGGCTGTTAAAGCTCCCCAGCACAACCCTGAGGTGCTGATGCTCTTCATGGAAAGAGATGATGACTTCAAAGGTGGGGTAAGCACCTGCTGCCTGTGGAGGGCAGAACACCAAAAGAACAAAAAAAGGAGCAGGCTTTTATTGAGAAGTTGAAAGAGGAAAATAAAAACAGAAGGAGTGGGAAGTAGGAGAGACATTTAAGACCAAGGGTGTCTGTAAATGCCTCGGGGAATCATACTTTTTATATTTACCTAAAATTACATATAATGTATATGCATGTGCACATGCATTCACACATGCATGTGGACACACACATACACACACATCTTAAACGAAGTTATGCCACTTGAGTTGACGATGTTCCCACTATCGAACAAAAATCCCAGCCTCAAGCACAGAAAACCTCCCTTTCCAATGTATTGTGTAAGGAGACTCCCAGAACAGTATAGACCAGTATAGACCAGTATAGACCATTCCAGTTGCCTGTGGTTGTCTCCTAGAGGTTGAAAATAAGTTTCTATTGCTGAAAGACAGGGAACACTTCAGACAAGATCTCAGAAGACTCGAGCTTGCTTTCAGATCTAACTTTCATAATACCAAATAAAAAAAAAATAAAAAAATAAAGCTATGGAAGCTGCCAAGTAAACAAAGCAATTAAGGGTACAACAGAATCACTCAGATCTTGGCAGTGACCAACAGTTTGTCTAATTGGGCTTAAGGCCCACTCAACAGTAGAAAATCATGCCTACTAACATAGAAAATGATAGTCTGGATTGTTGGGTTACTGAAGACTATCCTGATACTGAATGTTAATGATTTTTTTCTCAGAGGATCTAAAGCTGGTCAAAATGTGTTTTCCACATACGAACTTTTAACTGATAAAATTGTGATTGATTTGTAAGCCACTTAGAATATGTTGGATCCTAAACTCCAAGACCTCAGGAACTCTTCTGGAGTTTAAGTCATTACAGAGGTATTGGAAAGACTAGGTACATCATCCATATAAAAAAAGCAGAAATTTGGAAACAAAGGACACACACACACACACACACACACACTGAGGAGGGTGCGGGGGTGGGGGGGAGAGAGACAGAGACTGACAGACAAAGATGGAAAGTCATATAAAGATGAATTATGTTGTCTCTAAACAAGAAACAAGTGAGGGATAACAAAGCTGAGAAAAATGTTCAAGACTGATTCTTCCTCTCATATTGTCAGAGAATTGGGACTTGCCAATAAATCGATGTCTGGATTTACAACTGTGAGACAAACTTTTTTATTGCTTAAGCCACTTGATACTTGATTTGTGGTACTTTCCTTATAGAAGACCTAGGAAGTTTATATATTTTTTAACAGATGTGTTATAGATATTTTATAGAAAGACAGAGAAAGAAAGTTATATATCTCTGCAAGCAATAAAACTGAACAATTTTCCACTAAGTCTGATTACACAAACTCTGCTTCTGTCTCCAGTTGGGTTTCTTTTGGTTTTGTTTTTCTCCACTGCTCTCTGGATATTATTTCTGGTTCTTCCCTATCCTTTCTCATTTCCCTTACAAACACAAGGTTTTTGTTTTTACACTAAGGAATCCTTTGATTCTAGGAAATAGATTATCAGATGACTTAACCATGTCTCCTGCTCTCAGCTCAAGTTCTGCAATGTACACACTCACAATGCAGGTATTTTGGGAAATCATTTAAGATATATATATCTTTTAGCTGGGCAGTGGTGGCACACACCTTTAATCCCAGCACTTGGGAGGCAGAGACAGGCAGATTTTTGAGTTCTAGGCCAGCCTGGTTTATAGAGTGAGTTCCAGGACAGCCAGGGCTATACAGAGAAACCCTGTCTTGAAAAACCAATATATATATTTTTTTCATATCTGCTTGTCTTCATTTACATTGCTCCACCTTTGGGAGCAAACACTTATATTTGTTATCATACAGTCTCCAAGCCTACAACAAGAATTTGATTTAAAAAAAATGTCATTTTCACTGATTAAAGCATTAATGTGTTTAGAATTTGGGAATAAAATATTTTGTGAATATGATACTTTTTCTCATGTAAGGTCATGTCTTAGAAAACAAAATGAAAACGCTTAAAGGCATGACAAAAGCATGAGTGGAAAATTAGGAGATGTGCAGCAGAAGGAAACACCTAGAATGTTGCTAGTTTCTACCAGGTAAGCAAATGTAGATGTTCAACTGGCTCAGCTCTTTCTGCTGTTTTCTCTCACCTGAATATTATCCTGGACCTTGTTGTCGTTTAAATGGTTTTATCCTTAAACCTATTATGGTGCTTTGAATGAGAATGGCCACACGGACTCATTTAGTCACCAGGGAGTGGCACTTTTTGAAAGGATTAGAAAGCATGGCCTTTTTGGAGGATCTGTGTTGTTGGGGGTGGGCTTTGAGATCCCAAAAAGCTCATTCCAAGACCAGATCACCTATTCTGATGTTTGTGCTTCCAGAAATAGAGCTCCTAGTTACAGGGCCAGTACCATGTCTGCCTGCACACTGCTATGCTCGCTGTCATGATGACAATGGACTAAACCTCTGAAATTGTAAGCAAGCCCCAATTAAACACTTTCTTTTATAAGAGTTACCCTGGTCATGATGTCTCTTCACAGCATTAGAACAGAGACTAAGACAGCTGTGATACAGTCTTCCTTATACAAATAATAATCTCTTTACTATGCATTATTTCACTTCAAAAGACTCGGGAAAATTATCAATAACTACATAAATTTTTATCCCGTCTAGACTGAAATAAGGTTAAAACGTATTTTTAGCTCAATGGTTTTTTTCTATTTATCGATCCTAAGATCTTTATCACAAATTTAGCCAACACATGTAAAACATGAAAATGAATTTTTTACATATTCTTGGAAAACTGCATTGAAGTGAATATGACATTGATTTTAAATTGTTTAATATCCATTTGGTATTTTGAAACTAAAACACACATGTACATAAACACTTGTACCTAAATTTGAGACAATATCCTGCATATTCCAAAACATGACCATCATGTAGTAAATCCCAGTGAAGTTCCAAAGGTGTGCTGGAAGGTAGCCACATGATTGAACTCTCATTCTATTCTGTATGTTTGAAGGAAATGGAACTGAGTCTCAGTTTTCTCTCATCAAAAGCTCAGCAAAACTGTTTCTGACCTCAACTGTGAGGAGGACAATGTTGGCTTCCCTGAACCTTGAGCTTGTCTCCTTATTGTTAGCATTCCTTCTAGGCTCAGCCCAACAGTTACTTAGCAACAGCCAGGTAGGCCTTCCCTTTCTCCCTCTCTCCCACTCCTTCTCTCCCACTCCCTTTCTTCCTCTCTGTACTTCTCTGTCCCCTCTCTTTCTCTGTCTCTGTTCCTTCTCAACTCCTCTTTCCCATGACACCAAATAAATGCTACTCTAAACTGCACCCATCGAATGAATGGCTGGTTCCTGATGGAGGAAGGGAGTACTCTATACTACATCCATCCTATGGCTGGTAAGGGGAGTGGGGGGAGTGATGCCTCAGAGACAACCCCTTTCACAACGCCATACCACACTCTATAAAACATATCATTGGCTGTTGTGTTAGAATCCTGGCTCATTGAGACAGATCACACCTGACCAGTACTCATGGGAAAGGTTTATTGTGGTGGGGAAGAGAAGGGCAAAAGGCAGCAATGAAGATGAAGGGGAAAAGAGAACGAAGGTCAGGAGGGTCTGCCTTTTATTTGGGCTGTGACTTAACCACTCCAGGTAATGGTGGGAGGTGAACCAGGTGGATGCTGGGAAGGTATGGCGATTGCCATGGCAACAGATGCTTAGGTCCCTGTCATCTATGGGGGATGTCATCACAGAAGCTCGCATTTGATGCCAACATAGACTTTATAAAACATATCATTTATTCTGTATCCTTTGCACCCATTTTTGTTACCTGGATATCAAACTTTCTCAAATTTTGATTCCATTAAAACTCATGGTTATAATCCAATTCACAATAAAGACAAAACTACAGACTTTATTTCTCACTGGTAACTTAAGTTTTAGAATCTGTTAAGTCCTTAACAAAGAACATAATGCAGCAAATTAAACATTTTGATCATCATCTAAATGAATAGGCTATAATTTGTTGATGACAACATTGGCCCACAAATCAATGAACAGAACTAATGTAAATAAGGAATTTTTTCATTAGACTGAGTGTTAAATCTAGGCCAGATTCCCAAACCTAGTTCCAAAGCAGAGACATGTTTTGTTCTGTGGGTCCAATGTGTTCCAGCATGCTCTTTTGACAAATCATCAGAAAGACTTGACTAATGGCCCATTTCTGTGTATGTAAGACATGTACACAGAAATGCTGGTCATCAGAATGTGTACCAACATTTGAAAGAACGATCTTGATTTGTAGAGACTGAGCTGGCAACCCATTAGTGCTCCAGTGCTTTCTTACTTTTAGAGCAGCTCAGAGGGAGTTCCCCTGCATGAGAGCTATGTGTCCTGTTGTGTTCCCAGGGGACCAGCAGGGAAACTATGTGCAAGTTTTTGTACATAATGGAGGCCTGGTAAACAAAGACTTTATTTTAGTTTAAAAGCATCATCCTTGCTTTGATCACCTTTGATCCTGACCCTTGTTCCATGTAGCTAAGCCACCTCTCAGGTCAGACAAGGATGCTATGGGTTGGAATTGGCCATGAGACTGGAAGTATCCCAATGTTAGGAAGCATAGCTTTCTCCTATACAGGCTACATTCCTCAACAAATATTTTTCTATCACATTCTTTTAACCATTTTGATGTCAAAGAAAGGGAATGAAAACCTTCTCTGCACACATTAAATTCCAGGTTGCCTACAGGTAGCAAACACACCCTGCCATCAGGCTTCTCTTATTTATTTATTTATTTATTTATTTATTTATTTATTTATTTATTTTTAATGGATATTATATTTACATTTAGATTTTATCCCCTTGCCCCCATTCCCCCCTACCACCCAGGAACCTCCTATCCCATCCCCCCTCCTCATGCTTCAATGAGGATATGCCCCCACCTAACCCCCACTCCCACCCCCCCACCCTTTAATTCCCCCACTTGGTGTTCAGCCTTCATGGGACAGAGGATCTCCTTCCCACCTATGCCCAACAAGGCCATCCTCCCCTACATGTACAGATGGAGTCATGGGTCCCTCCCTACTAAGCAGCTTTGAGTAGAAATGAATTATTGTTGAAACACATTCCTTTTCTTTTCTCTACTTTAAGAATATCACTGTTGAGAAATGGCGCCATGGGTAAAAGTAGATTATTCTTTGATTAAAATAAATACATAAATTTTGACCTTCAGTAAAAATAAATGATTATATACTTACAAGTTTAAAACAATATATAGCAGAATTATCTAATATTGCAATTCTCACCTCTTATTTAATGTATAGATAACCTATCTAACCTCCTGTTGTTCAAGTCATTTCTTTCCTTGCCAAAACAGTATCAAATCCTGGGATATAAAGTTTCTGCAGTCTTTTTCGGGGAGAATTTCTTTGTAGTGTATGAACAAGAATTTTGCTCATGTAAAAATTGGGCTTACTGATAGTTCATAAGAAACATTTTTAGTATTATTTATAAAGTAAGATAACCAATCATTATTGGTATAATGATTATAAATTGGTAAACAGGTTACAAATATCTTCTACCAGCCTATAGTTTTCATTTCAACTCTATCAATTGTCTTTGGTAACATACTTTGGTAATGACAAGTTTACTAATATACCCTTTATAATAATACTTTAAGAGGTATATTTATTTTAATTGTATGCATATAAATGTATGCGCCTATAGGTATCCATTATATCGTTTGGGCATTTAGTACCCCACAGAAGCCAGTGGGTGGCCATGGAGCTCCAGGAACTACAGTTGTGGATGGTCATAAGCCATCGCATGGGAAAAGTGAATGTAATCATTTTAATTTTAAAAAAATAAAGTTAAATTGTTTAAAAGCAAGAGATGAAAATCAAAGTATTTACTTTTTTCCAAAAGCTAGATAATTTTTAGAATTAAGGATAGAAAGTTGATTCCAACTTTTATAAAAACAAAGCAAAATAAAACTAAACTGAACCTTTTTTCTTTCTGGTCACTAAATAAATGGTCTAAATAACTCTCTTTCTGGTCTAAGTAACTATTCTAATGAAGGTCTTAGGTTTGGTCTTATCTACAGATAATTCATCCCTGTTATTTAGTGCCCATTGTCTCTCTATGTCTATACTTCTAGGAGTCATACCATATCCTCTGGTTTGGAACCCAAGACACTGGTGTAAAAACAGCCAGAGAAGGGAGATATCACCCTGTAGACTTTGAATTCTGGCTACTACAGTGTGGCAAAAATTATTTGATTGCTGTACACACTTATACTTCCACAATGATGAAGAAAATGAATGCTTTACAGGGGATATATTAAACATTTCTAGTTAATAATTTGAGGGCAATGTTCTCTATCAATATATTCTTCTACTGTGGGTAGAAGTAAGTGTTAGTAAGTTGGCACTCTGCTGCCCATACTTTAGATAGCAATGAATTATGACAGGCTGTTATGATCCAAAACTACATCTTACATACAGGATTATTTGTGATCAAATACTAAGATTCAAGTAGTATTTTTGCCAGTCATGTAATCTATTCAAAATCACCACTGAACAGGGTGAAGCTTAATAAGCATCATCATTTGAATAACAGAAAAATTAAGGAATATTAGAATATTAGTTGAATGTTTTAGATTTCTTTCTTCCTTCCTTTTCTTTCTACAGATGTACATTATTGCTTACTACAGTGTGACCATTACCACTTGCTATTTTGTTTCCATCAGACTTAGTTGCTTATATTCTTTCTTTGTTGTAGTTTATTTTATTTTAATTTTATGTCTCTGAAGCCCTACATCTTTCACAAACTATTATTTCCATCTGTCTCAGTCACTGTTCTATTGGTACAAAGAGACACCTTGGACAAGAAAACTCTTATAACAAAAAGTGTTTAAGTCAGTAGCTGGATTACAGTTCAAGTCGATTATCATCATGGAAGGGAGTATGGTGGCAAGGGAGCATGGGAACAAAGTATGAATGGCATTGGAGATGTAGCTTAGAGCTACATCCTGATCTGTAGGCCTAGAGAGAGGGACTTAGCTTGGCATGGGCTATTGAAAACCTCACAGTGTGTCTCCAGTGACATGCTTTCTTCAACAAGACCACAACTATTTCAACGAAGGCCATATTACTCTAATCCTTCTCAAATAGTCCCATACCCTGTTGCATAAACATTCACATATATGAGCCAACCAAGACCATTATTATTCAAAACACCACATAACCTAAAAATTCAACTTATCACAATTAAAACAATAAGAAGTAAAAGCTATCCTAAGAAATCTCTCTACTATAACAATAATATAAGACCTATAGACATAGAGAAATGATCAAAAGTCAAACAGCAAATAATTGTTTCGAAGACATTTTTTAGCATTTCACTATGTTTTGAGTTCAACTATGCCCATAGTACCAAATCTTTATCAGAGATTAGCAATCATTTCAGAGTTTCTTCTCCTCCAGCTTCATACTTCTGTTCCAAATTTCTCAGTGTTTTTGTTCTCTGTCTCAGTTTTTAGACTTCTTGTATATCTTGAGAATTGAGCATGCAAGCCCCTTCCCTCATATGATCTAGCAATTTCTAACACAAAATCCATTGAATCAGAACAAATTTGATGCCATTCTCTCTATAGTATGCTGAGACTCTTGCATTTATAATCAAATATTGAATTTACACATCCATAGGGTAAACCTTTGTTGTCCATGTTACCTTGTAAGTCAGAACCCCCTACCCATCCTCCCTCCTCTGTTTTGCTTTTATACCATTTGAATTACATGCAAGATATTCAGGCCAAATTTATAAGATCTGGGGTTTTTCACCATGTTCTGTTTGCTGACTTTATTTAAAACATGCAACACTCAAGCTAACAAATGTTTTTACTGTATCCCTAGCACAAGAAAGACTAAAAGACATCAGGGAGCAATCTTCACAATGAAAATAATCTGTTTATATGGGAAATCTACATAACAAACTTAGGCCTTTAAGCTCCTCTGTCAAACTGCATGTCTTCATTTTCCATCATAATCTATATGATGCCAGAGGATAACAGAATAACCATTATTCTTCAGAGCCCAAGATAGACTAAATAGCATTGAAAAGATACTTCTAAAAATACTTTGAAGAAGCAAAATTAGAAAAATGAATTAACAATCTAGATTTGCTTCATTTGCTTCCCTCAGTAACGATCCAGAAAGCTACCATTGGCATTGTTTATCATGTTGAATCATTTCCTTTTAAGCAAACTGAAGTTTGGAATAGATAATGCTTACAGTCCATTAATACGATATTTCTCAATCATTTTAGAGAACTTGAAAGTGCACTAAGCAACTTCACAAAGCAAGCAATCGACGACAGCACTTAAGACTGATTAGCGGGCGGTTATTACTGAGGGCAATAAAAATTGGGAGCCAAGATAAAACATGGGCTAATAGCTACTCCAACAATTGCTAAATTTAGAAATTCGTGATAGGCTAGTAATTTTTTCTGAGCCAGAATTAGCTCAATTGTAAAATGTAAGTAATAATGCAGTAAAAATGTTATGAAGGTTAATAGCAATCACCTTTTCATGTTCAATCTTCCAAGAACAAACAAACACAGAGCAGGATACATTGCTCATTACTGTTGCCATTCCACTTGGAAAAAAATTTAAAACACTGAAACTGAAAACCCAACAGACAAAACAAACAAGCCAAAACTGCCACAGCAGTTTTTTGAACAATTAGATTTTATGTGCATGAATGTGTGTGTATGTGTGTGTGTATCTGTGTGTGTACGTATGTGTGTGTATACATTCATAATTTAACAACTTGATAATATTCACATTAGAAAAGGAAAACATGAGCTAGAGAGATAGGTTGGAGGTTAAGAGAACCATGTTTTGCTCTTCTAGAAGACCAGAGTTCCATTCCAGCACCCTAGATAGTAACTCACAAACTGTCCATAATTCTAGTTCAAGGAATGCAATAACAGTCTCTGGTGTCTGTATAGTACATACATGCTTGCAGACAAAACACTCATACACATACCATAACTAGTTCGCCCCCCCCCAAAAAAAAACATTGCACAAGGAAGAATTTCCCAGTCACTTATAATCAACAACAGTTCTGAATTATTAAATATAGATAGTTGGTAAAAAAGCATGTATTTAGTTTAAACTTACAGCAAGAGAGAAAGCACATTCAATTCTGGATGCAATAGTTTTACTTCAGATAACAGTTTTGTGATTGTTTTATTGCAGGGTCTTTCCTAAAAGCTCATGTGTAGAAGATTTTTCTACCACAACTAGTGATACTATAAAGACAATCAGATCATGAGGTAATAACTTGACCAGTTGATTAACCCACTAAGATCATAGCTGAGTGGGTTATTAGGAGGTAGGGCTTATTTGGATAAGTCAGAGTGAAGGCGTTTGTTTAAAGAAGATATTCTGTTACTGCATCCTACTAACTCTCTCTGCTTCCTGGCTA